>NC_134816.1:7503075-7525575 GCF_046742065.1 Oratosquilla oratoria
AGCAGCCACTAACTCTCACCAATCGCTTTGCTCCGTGGGAGAGTGAGGGGGCTGAACATCAGGTGTTCTTGGTGGTGGAAGACTTCATGGTGAGAGAGTATGATGATTGTAACGGAAGACTAGATGACGTTGCAAACTTGTATGTCAACCGGGCCGTGGAATCACCGATTGTGTCCAGGCCCCCAGGAAACAAAGGCAGATGAACACAGTTAAGGTTGTTCAAACGGGAAGTAACATGGTGGCTAGGGTGATGTCAGAGGAACTTGTTCGGAATTAAAAGATCATCCTTTAGGAGACGGAGTGTAGGGGAGCTCCACGTAGTATGTGGAAGCCTTTCGAGGATCTCCACATGTTTGTGTTGGAACAGTAGAACCATGGGAATCAAAAGGATCTGTGAAAGGATATAACTGTTGTGCACACAACTGGGATATCACTTTCTTGATCCTTAGTAACTCTTTTCCAGTTATCATGACCTTTATGCTTCTGAAGGAATCCATCTTACTCAAAGAGGCAAAGAGGTCCTTAAAAAATTACAAAAAGAAGCCAATGAACTACGGACCTATAACCTTAACCTCATTCGTAAGAAAAATTATGTAAACTATCATCAGAGATGTTATCGAACATTAATTAAAAAGTAGCTATTTGATAAATGACAGCTAACATGGTTTAAGACGGAAACGTTCTTGTGTGATTAACCTACTCTAGTTTTACAGCACAGCTATCTCGAATTACTACAAAAGAAATAATGTAGATGTAATATATCTGGACTTTGAAAAAAAAAAAAGAAATATACCATCCCGCCCGAAAGACTACTCGCTAAAATCGCTTTACACGGAAGTTAGATTAGTGATTGGTTTGTAAACAGCGAGTTGGTGTTGTTGTTGTCATTCCCTAGACTGTCTGGCTGAGGAGTCCCGCCTCTCTGAGGAAAGCTACGGGTGGATTTTTTCCCACAAATCCTTTATAGAGAGTATATTGTGCTGTTGGCGCGCATGAATGTATACAATTCAGTTTTCCATGATGTCTTGTATAGTATGGGGTGGAGTGATGCATCGTTGAAAGTTATCCGCGATGTGTCTTCCAGCCTCTCCTGGTAGCTTAGAAGGGCTGGATGGTGATCGCACCGGTCTGGCCAGGTAGACTATCCTTTCGGGTGAGAGAGGATTTAGAGGAATGGATATCAGGGGTCTGGCATGCAGGAATGTATTGTATTGCATTTATTCATTTATTTGGTTATTTATTTATTTATTTATTTATTTATTTATTTATCTATTTATTTATTTATCTATCTATTTATTCATTTTGTGAAACAGTGAGCGAAATGATGGATATGCTTCTGGAGGTTGGTGTATGGCAGTTGTGAAATATTTGCGTGTGATATAAGTATTTGGGTGTTGTTTTGATGCATCTCAGCGTGTGTGAATGTTCTGCTATGTCGTGTAGTGGGTGTGCTGTGTTTGTGGAGGCTGCGGGAAGTGCTTGTGTGCCATTTATGTCAATATTGATCTTTGACTTTGAAGACTCTCGTTTCATGGTGTGTAAATGGTCTGTAGGTGTTGTGTTTGTGCAGCCTGTAATTGTTTTTAGGTCTGTTTTTTATGGTCTGTAGGGTGTTGTGGTGTGTTTTAATGAGGTTACGGGCCCATGGGGGGCTCGCATAATTCATCGCTAAGAGTATACATTGTTTGTATACTGCAGTAGTAGTTTCTTTGCTTTGTCCAAGTGTTGCTCCTGTAATTGATTTAAGTGCGTTAAGACTAGGTGTGAGTTTTGTCTTTATGTTTATGGTGTGTTGTTTGAATAGCACTGATGTATTGTATGTTACGCCAAGAATCTTGGATGTATGCGTGTGTGGTATGAGAGTGTTGTTGATAAAGAGGCGTGGTACGTATTTGTATTCCGCTGTCCAGTTGGTGAGAAGTATGGTTGTAGATTTGGTTAGGGCTATTGTATGTTTGTAGTGAACCAGGTGTTGAGTGTGTTGAGGTGTGTTTGTAGTATTTCTGAGACTTTCCCTGTATTACGGTGTGTGTATGCAATTGTTATGTTGTCTGGGTAAGAAGAGATTTGTATTTCTGAGGTGCTGGGTGCAGATATATCGTGCATGTATGGATTAAAGAGCGTAGGGAACAGAACTAAGCCCTGTGGTACTCCGTTCTTAAATATTATGGTATATGATGATCGGCCATTACATGACACATAGGCATTTCTACTTCCCAGATAATTGGTCAACCATCTTTCGGTATTATTGTGCATGTCTGTGTTGTATATTTTGTTTATGAGATTGTTGGGGGATGGCAATGAAAACTTTGTTAATGTCTAGTGTTATGGGAAGTGTTCTGGGTGGGGACTTATCTGAATTGACGCCATCGAAAACTCTTCGTATGAGGTTTATCAGAAAAGTGTTTGTGGAGTGTAATGGTCTAAAACAGTGTTGTGATTTTCTGTTGCCTCTGGGGATATACTTCTTTCCTGCGTTTTGTATGGTCGTATTAAGGTGTGCAGAGCAGTGTTTATGTCTGTGATTGGTATACTGTTCAGTGCCTCAAACTGTTGTTCTCTCTCTTTAGTGAAAGCTTCCCAGTTTGCTCCTTTGTAATTGGTGTATGTGTGTGAGGCCAACTTTCAGGGAATTCGTGAAATTACTGTTTCACTTAGGGACTTCATGAAATTTATAAAATATCTAGGGATTTCATGAAATCCCTGATGATAGTAAATACATAGAGAAACAGAAGCTTTATTTTGAAATTTTATTCATAAACCATCATATAATAAAAATCATGTATAAAATCAAGTGTGCTTATTTTTACAAGTCAGATTGCTGTGACACCTGCTATTACAAAGTTTCTTTACTTTAAACCACTTTCATCTGTTTATCTGACACTGTTTGCTACAGTCACAGTGGAAGAACCCTTGCCCACCAGAAGCTGTAGGCCTGAGGGTTTGACGGAGTGTAATGGTGCAGTCTGTGTTGACATCATTTTCAATTAAAAGTCTCTAAGGACAAAGGTCAAACTGATTCCTGGAATACTTTGTGCTCAATATCCCAGCTTTCACTGCAATTCTGTACAAGTAATATTCATCTCTGCCAACAATAACTCCAATAATGTTTCTTGGGTTACCTCTCCCTCTGTCAATCATAGGTATTGGAACAGCAACATTGTCTTCAATTTCATCAGCCTTTAGATCAATACGAGAGCGCTTTATCATTCGTTCTGCTCGGGATAACTGTGACTCACGTGCTCTTTTACTTTGGTTGCTTATGTCTTCAAGCCACTTGTCAACGGGTACAGAATTCTCGCTCACTGCTGGTGGCTGGTTGGTTGCAGGTAGTGATGTTGACTCACTGACAGAAGACAGAATGTTGCTCATCAATTTCTTCACGTGTGGCAGAGTTTTGCACATCAGTTTCATCAGATGTTGGACTCAGTATTGGTAGATGATGGTGGCTGAAGTACTGACAGAAGGTCATCTTCAGATTTTAGCCTTTCAGATATTTCAGGCGGGAGACTAGCCGATGTCAGGCAAACTTTAGGGTCCTCTCCAAACATGGCTTTGTATGGTGTTCTATTTATTCCGGCATAGTGAGCAAAATTCTTCTTTTGCTGAACAAATTAAAGACCAACTGTCCAGTCTTGCGTGTTATTGTCACTCATCCATGCCACTAGAATGTCTTTGATATCAGCATTTGCTTTTTCCACAGAGCTCTGGCTTTGCGGATGTCTGGGTTTGCCATTAACTAGTTTGAGCTGAGGCCACAACTGCTTTAGTTCTGTGATAACCTGAGCTGTAAATTCTGAACCATTTTATACATGATTTTTATGATATGATGATTTATGAATAAAATTTAAAAATAAAGCTCCTGTTGTTCTATGTATTTACTATCATCAGGGATTCCATGAAATAACTGGAGTATCATTTCAGTAAATAAATGAAATCCGTAGGTATTTTAGTAATTTCATGAAGTCCCTAAGTGAAACAGTAATTTCACGAATTCCCTGAAAGTTTTAGGGATTTCACAAAATCCCTAGTTTAACAATCTTTCTGTAACATGTAACACACACACACACGCACACACACACACACACACACACACACACACACACACACACACACACACACACACACACACACACACACACACACACACACACACACACACACACACACACACACACATATATACATATATATGTATATATATATATATATATATATATATATATATATATGTATATTCATAAATAGCTGGAGTCCAGAAACCATTTTTGGAAGAAAGCATACGCTGGACTCGTCGTTTGGCAAACTATTAGGCCAGCGTATACTTTCTTCCATATATATATATATATATATATATATATATATATATATATACATATATATATATATATATATATATATGTATATAAATATATATATGTATATATACATATATATATACATATATATATGTATATATATATATATATATATACGTATATGTATACATGTATATACATATATATATATATATATATATATATATATGTATATACGTATATATACATATGCGTAAATAACCACTAGGAAAAGTAAACTAACGAAGCAGAGCGCTTTCGTGTAATTACATCTTCAGTGCAGATACAAAGAAGGATAACAAAACAAAAACAAATAATATAAAATAAATTATATAAATATAAATATATATATATATTATAATATATATATATTTATATAATTTATTTTATATTATTTGTTTTTGTTTTGTTATCATTTGTCTGTCTGATTTTCATTTATTATTAGTTATATGTCAATTTATTTTTATTTACTATTTACCTGTTTGTTTATTATTTAACTATACCTATGCATTTATTCATGTATTTCATTTGTTATTTACATTATTATAGTTTTTATTTATTATTTTATTATTACTATGTTTTTTTTTGCATTCGACCTAGATATGGACCAAAAGGTCTCCTGTCGGTATGCTCCGCCTTTAAAATCCTTTGTAATATACAGTATACTTGTGTGTTTCCCTCTACTCCTCTTACAACCTGTCAGGATGTCTTCATATTCATATATGTATATATATATATATATATATATATATATATATATATATATACATATATGTATATATATATGTATATTATATATATATATATATATATTTATATATAATCAAAAATAAACTTCACTCAATTTGGAACTTTTGTCAGTTTTTGGCCGAGCCAACAGAATTGATCGAGGTACTATGTTTCCCGACATTTTGAAGAATGTACGTATAAGATATTGTCTTCTTCTTCTTCTTCTTCTTCTTCTTCTTCTTCTTCTTCTTCTTCTTCTTCTTCCTCGCGTTCTTCTTCGCGTTTTTCTTCGCGTTCTTCTTCGCATTCTTCTTTGCGTTCTTCTTCGCGTTCTTCTTCTTCTTCGCGTTCTTCTTCGCGTTCTTCTTCCTCGCGTTCTTCTTCTTCGCGTTCTTCTTCGCGTTCTTCTTCGCATTCTTCTTCTTCTCATTCTACTTCGTGTTCTTCTTCGCGTTCTTCTTCGTGTTCTTCTTCGCGTTCTTCTTCCTCGCGTTTTTCCTCGCGTTCTTCTTCGCGTTCTTCTTCGTGCTGGGGATCCCGTGTTGGGGTTTCGCTCCGAGGCCGAGGCCGAAGGGGAAAACGAGGGATTTGAGCGCGGAAAGCTGCGGCCGTAGGCCGCTGTTTGCGCAGCCAAGCCCCCGGCCGAGCCAACAGAATTGATCGAGGTACTATGTTTCCCGACATTTTGAAGAATGGGCGTATAAGATATTATCCCGTGGCCTTAAAGATGAACAAATGGAATTATTTCCAAAATTGTACAAAAACATAAAAAGGTTAAAACCTAGAATAGCTATGATAAAAGATTTCCAACGTATAGTTCGAAAGTTTGGTGAGCTATTAAAGGACAATCCTGATTACAAATATTATGGCTCAAGGGAAGAATATCTTAGTTTACCAGCTATACGGCCGCTGTTTGCGCAACCAAGCCCCCGGCCGAGCCAACAGAATTGATCGAGGTACTATGTTTCCCGACATTTTGAAGAATGGGCGTATAAGATATTGTCCCGTGGCCTTAAAGATAAACAAATGGAATTATTTCCAAAATTGTACAAAAACATAAAAAGGTTAAAACCTAGAATAGCTATGATAAATGATTTCCAACGTATAGTTCGAAAGTTTGGTGAGCTATTAAAGGACAATCCTGATTACAAATATTCTGGCTCAAGGGAAGAGTATCTTAGTTTACCAGCTAAACTGCGAGCGAAGCGAGCTCCTAGCGCCGCAGGCCAAAGCGGTGACGTTAGTCACCACCGAAGGTCGCTTGTATATATATATATATATATATATATATATATATATATATATATATATATATATATATATATACATATAAGTATATGTATATCTGGAGGAAGTGGATAATTTTAGATACTTGGGTACGAATGTGGCAGGAAAGGGAAGAGTGGGTGTGGAGGTAGAATGCAGATTGAAAGAAGCGAGTAAATGTTTCGTGGGGTTAAAATGTGTAATGAGAAATAAACATTTGGGAATGGATGCTAAGAGGAGATTGTATGAAGGAGTGATTGTGCCGACAGCACTGTGCAGAGCAGAAACATAGAACATAAAAGAGAAAGAGAGGAGTTTGAATGTTTTTGAGATGAAATGCCTAAGAAGTATGATAGGGGTTACTAGGCTAGATAGAGTGAGAAATGAGGAGGTGAGGAGGAGAACAGGGGTGGAAAGGGAGTTGGGAAATAGGGTTGATGAAAGAGTGTTGGGATTGTTTAGACACATGGAAAGAATGAGTAAAGAAAGATTAGTAAAAGAGGTGTGGAAAGCAGTAAGGAGGATAGTGTTAATGGAGCTTTGCTCTTCCTTGATATCCCAATGAAACAAACTGTATATTATTTTAACACAGAATTTACACCAAACCCACAAACCCTGGACATTGCCTTAATGGTTCTAGTGTCTGCCCTCAGAGATACAAGGACTCTACGATCGGTGCCTACATCCGAAGAGCACTCATCCATTGTAGCACATGGAAACAAGTACATAATGAAATCGAACGCTCCACCCAATTACCAATCAATAATGGCTTCAGTGAGAAAGAGATTAACCACCAAATAAAGAAAATAATGGACGGCTGGTACAAAAATAATAAAAATGATCAAAATGGAGAAAAAATTAACACCTATTTTAAATCTATATTCTCATCAGCCTATAAAGAAGACGAGCGTATAATGAAACATATTGTATAGAGGAATATTAAACCAACTAACCCAGAAAAAATAATAAACTTGATTATCTATTATAAGACAAGGAAGACCAGCCACTTCCTTCCTTCACTTGTGCATGAGGGAACTATGAAGCCCTCCCCTCCACTTATATTGGCATGACGACAATGAGGTTATCCCGTCGCCTTTCGTATCACCTGACATCAGGAGGCCATAAAAATCATTTAAGAGAAATCCATGGCATAACACTAACAAGAAGCATACTCGAAGAAAACTCCGAGATTTTGGAAATATGTATAGATAACAGACGCCTCCCAATTTTAGAAGCACTATGCATTAAAGAGTTGAGCCCAAATCTGAATATACAAGCTGATGACCTTAGGGGCTTCCCAAGCATGAGACAAATCGCCACAAATCCAAGCATGAGACATAACACCACAAATGAAAACCGAGACAAGAACGCCACAATCCCAAGTACAGGGCATTTCTTCACAACACGAAGTCGGAGGCTTCCCCTAACACGTGACATTTCATCATTGCCTGAGTTACCAGGTAACCTCATCCAGGTGGTCGGTGACCTCCCCCCAGTGACGAGCGAGTATAGAAATTTCAGTATATAAAGTAAAATAATTAAACATAACAATGGAATAATTCTTATCCTAACCAGATAGAATATTCCTTAGAGCTACTAAAGAAGGGTCTTGAACCCGAAATCGCGATATAGCAAACATGACCACCTACAGTGAAGTCATAAGTATCCTTTCAAAGGAACATAAGTCCATAGTAAGGCATATGCAAAATACATTTAAAAAAGAATAAATGCGCAATTAGACATCACTGTCAATGAAGTATGTATAAGAGAAAATCTTCTGCCCGTATATACTATTAATATATATATATATATATATATTATATATATCTATATATATATATATATAGATATATATATATATATATATATATGCATATACTGTATATATACACACTGGTGGGCAAGGAGTTGTGTGTTTGTGTGCGTGTGTACATGTGTGTATGTGTGTGGAAGGCCACAGCAGTACCCAAAATTTGGACTATATATAAGCTCCGAATTCTCATCCGGGAGGGTAATAGCTGTCGATCATAGTAATAACAAGTGATCCAAGACTGTGGTGAATTACATGTAATTTATTGTGATAGAAAATTATCTCGACTGTAGGTTACTTTCCTGGATCATATGAAGAATCCTAAAAAAAAAAAAAAAAAAAAAAAAAAATCCTCCCAACAAGTAGTGGTGGAAAGGTATCTTCTCACCCTATGTTCAATAATGATTTGCAGCTCATTTCCAAGCTAATCCAACTGAAACTAAATTAACCATCTAAGCAACCTTTTCCCCTAATTTCCATGTATGGAGTCGAAGAGGGGGGCAGATGGATAGCTTTGGGCATGGGCATTCGTTATTTTTTATGAATTTGTATGGTAGTGTTTATTCATATTCGTTTGCTAATATTAAAGCCACACTGACAGAATTCATGTGCCGAGTTGCTTGCGATTAGGTTCCTTATGATGCGAACCCGTCTTCGAAACTAACTGCTACTAGGTGATTTTTTCTCGCTCTGGAAATCTGAGCCTACAGGGCCAAGGTGAAGATCACCACACGAAAGACTACTTACTAAATTAGCTTTGCATGGAATAAGTGGTAGCCTATTAGGTTGGACTAGTAAATGGTTGAATGGTCGAAAACAGAGAGTTGTTTTAAATGGAAAAACTTCTGGATGGAAAAGTATTGCAAGTGGAGTTCCTCAGGGTTCCGTTCTTGGGCCACTTCTATTCATAGTATATATAAATGATATAGACCATGGACTAAAATCTACTGTATCCAAATTTGCTGATGATACAAAACTGTGCGGAGTGGCAAATGATCACTCAAACCAATTAGATATTCAAGAAGATTTAGATAAATTACAGCAATGGTCTGAAAAGTGGCTAATGAAATTTAACACAAGTAAATGCAAGGTAATGCACATACAGGTAGGTAAAAATAACAGTAAGTACGATTACAAGTTATTTGGAAATTCGTTAACAAAAGTGGATAGTGAAAAAGATCTCGGCGTAATTATCAGTAACGACCTCAAATCATCCAAGCAGTGTATTTCCGCCTCTGAGAAAGCAAATAAGATTCTGGGAATGATTGCGCGATCTTTTGATTTCAAAAGTCCATCACTCATTAACAAGCTATATAAATCGTTAGTTCGTCCACATTTGGAATATGCTGTTTCCGTATGGTCACCAAATCTCATTAAAGACATTGACAGACTGGAAAAAGTACAACGGCGAGCCACAAAACTGATTCCAAATATCAAAAATAAATTATACGAAAATCGACTAAAACACATGAATCTGTTTTCCCTAAAAAAGCGTAGACTCAGAGGTGACTTGATACAGGTCTTTAAGATTTTAAAGGGAATTGACAACATCAAAAGTGACCAAATTTTCACATTGAATGAGAATCAGACAAGAAACAATGGTCTCAAACTCTCCGGAAATAGATTCAATTTGGAAGTAGGTAGAAACAACTTTGCCAACCGTGTAGTTAATGAATGGAATAAACTTCCTGCACAGGTAGTGCAATGTAGTTCAGTTCGAAGCTTTAAGAATCATTTAGATAAATACCTAAGTAAGATGCTGTAATGATTATGATTTATCTTATATTATTTGTTTTTGTTTTGTTATAATTTGTCTGTCTGATTTATTATTAGTTATATATCAATTTATTATTATTTACTATTTACCTGTTTGTTTATTATTTAACTATACCTATGCATTTATTTATGTATTTTATTTGTTATTGACATTATTATAGTTTTTCATTTATTATTTTATTATTAATATATATATATATATATATATATATATATATATATATATATATATATATATATATATATATATATATTTTTTTTTGCATCCGACCTAGATATGGATCGAGGGGTCTCCTGTCGGCATGCTCCGCCTTTGTAATCCTTTGTAATTCTTTGTTGTACTGAACCCCATCGGTTAACCCAACCGCGATTTTAAACAGCATTCAAAAGGTTGAAAACTGTCTTGGTTGATAAAACCTTTCATCCCACGACTGACTTGTTATTCAGGCGACCGCCATGCGATTTTATTCATCCGAGGGAAAACTTTGGTAGTACTTGGTAGTACTGGGATTAAGTGACTTCTGGCATAAGCTCCTCAACTTTTGAGGAAATATGGGCATGAGGGGAGTCGTGTGTGTGGGCGTGATGATTAAGAGAATAGGTTACTTATCCATGACCGTGATGGTGAGGCGGGTTGTAAGAGCGTGGAAGAGGGTGTTGATGACTGGCGGCAATTAGGACGAGAGATAGGGGTGGTGGTGTTGATGGTTGTGGGTAACAGGGGACACCTCGTTAGCGGTGCTGTAATTGTGACTACACAGAAAGAAGTCGGTGATCTGTCGCAGTTATCCTCTTTCTCCAAGCTGTTGTCGTTGTGCCACGTTTGTTGGCAACCTGCACCGCTCTTCCGCGCCGCTGCTCCGCCCCGGGTCTTGTCGGGTAGTCGGCAACGGAGCTTCAGATGCTGTATACATTGGTTGCAAAGACGATGACGTTAGCTGCTGGCCGTCGATACTGGATTCTTATTGGCCGAGAGCATCCAACAAGGGAATGTCAGTGAAGGTAATAGGTCGCGAAATAGCTGTTTTTCTGGTTTCGACTGGTGAGTGGCTTCGGTGGGTAGAGGGTCAGTGATTTGAACATTCGCGATGTGTTCGTTGCAAGGGTCAATGGGAGCTCTCCAGTCCTGCTGAATCACATATTGTCCGATACTTTTTCAGCTTTCGGCAATAATTACGGTAAACACTACGTCGTAATTCGCTTTATTTACACAGTGAGAGAAGACAGAACATGGATGTGTAGATATGCTCATATATGAATGTTAATTCTTTAATATAATAAGTGAGTGAACTGTGTAGTGCTACTAGATGAGCTTAAGCTCCAGGGAAATACGATATACATGTGGTGTTACTCTAAAGAAAATAACCCACATCATAACGATAACGTAAGGAGTAATAACAAACTGGCATGTCTAGTGAGAGTGCGTGCGAGCGTACGCGCGGGTGTGTGCATGTGTGTGTGTGTGTGTGTGTGTGTGTGTGTACGTATATGTGTGTACGTGCGTGTGCGTTTATCTCTCTTTGAGAGTGCCTGTGTGTGTGTGTATAATTCACCATGGTCTTGGATCGCGTGTTGGACTCGTGACCGAGAGCTACTATCCTCCCAGAAGAAAGCTCAGAGCTCATGTATGACCGATCTATGGGTAATGCTGTGACCCCCCCCCCACACACAAACAAATAAACAAACACACACACACACACACACACACACACACACACACACACACACACACACACACACACACACACACACACACACACACACACACACACACACACACACACATACATACACACACACACACACACACACACACACACACACACACACACACACACACACACACACACACACACACACACACACACATACACACACACAGACACACACAGACACACACTCACACACACACACACACACACACACACACACACACACACACACACACACACACACACACACACACACACACACACACACACACACACACATACACACACACACACACACACAGTCTCGACAGAGACTGCAGCAGATCCGAGGTGAATACACACACACACACACACACACACACACACACACACACACACACACACACACACACACACACACACACACACACACACACACACACACACACACACACACACACACACACAACTCCCCGCCCACGAAAGTTAGAGTAACAATTCGCAGAGTAGCGATATTGAAATTATTTCACTCTGGACGGGATTCGAACTCGGACAGCCGTAGTGGCGGCCGCGATCGCTACCATTGTGTGTGTGTGTGTGTGTGTGTGTGTGTGTGTGTGTGTGTGTGTGTGTGTGTGTGTGTGTGTGTGTGTGTGTGTTTACCTAGTATCTTACGGGAAGGGGAGCTATGCTCGTGGTATCCCGTCTTCATATCTCGTTTTATCTAGACTGTTTTTAAATTCGTGTACTGTTTTTGCACACACCACTTTCTCATCTAACTTGTTCCAAACGTCTATTTCCCTATGGGGAAAGCTGCTCTTTTTCAGGTCTCTTCTATAACTGCCTTTCTTGATTTTCTTTCCATGTCCTCTTGTATTTCTACTATCCTATTTTATTAGATCCTCTCTATTAATAGTTTCTATGCCTTTCATGATTCTATAAATAGTTATCAAGTCTCCTCTCTCTCTTCCTTGCTCTAATGTCTGTAGCTCAAGTTTTGCTAGTCTCTCCTCATATGATAGTTCTGAGAGTATTGGTGCCAATTTCGTAATTGCTCTTTGTATTCTTTCAAGTTTTGTTATACATTTTTTTGTACTTGGTGACCACGTCGTCGCTGCATACTCCAATCTTGGTGTTATCAAAGTGACTAGTATTTACTTCACCATTTCTTCTTCCAGGTATGTAAATACCACTTTGATTGTTCTTATTAAATTATAAGTTTCTCTAAAATTTTTGTTTATGTGTTTCTCAGGGGACATATTATTCATAATAATGACTCCCAGGTCCTTCTAATTTTTTACTTTTCTAATTTCTTCTTCTCCCAATTTATATGATCCCACTTTTCTTTTTTTGCTTCTTCCAAATTCCATTATAATACACTTTTTAATATTGAACTCCATCTTCCACTTCCTACTCCATTCCCATACTTTATTGAGATCACTCTGTAGCGACTCACAATTTTCTTCGTGTTCACTTTTTTCAAAATTTTTGCATCATCCGCAAAGAAGCTCATATAACTTTCAATTCCTTTATCCATATCATCAATATATATAGTAAACATTATTGGGGCCAGAACTGTTTCTTTTAGAGCTCCACTCATCACTTCGTCGCAATTAGAGTGTTTGTCTCTTATCACCACTCTCATTCTTCTTTCATGCAAGAAGTCTTCCATCCACTTCAGCAGTTTGCTCTGTATTCCTCCTGCAGTTTCAAATTTCTTTAGCAACTTGGTATGTGGCACCTTATCAAAAGCTTTTTTCAGATCTAGAAATGCACAATCAGCCCATCCACCTCTTTCTTGTATTACATCTATTAGCCTTGAATAGAAACACATTAAGTTTGTGACGCATGATCATCCTTGTCTAAATCCAAATTGCCTTGGATTTAGTACTTTGTTTTTTCCAAATGCCTTACCCATCTAATTTTGATAATTCTTTCACAAATTTTAGCTATCGTACTTGTAAGAGAGACCAGTTTAAAATTAGTAGGGTCTTCCTTGTTTCCCCCTTTATATATTGGTACTATATTTGCTCTTTTCCAATCTTCTGGAACTTTTCCTTCTTTCAATGAACTGTTTATTAGACTATGTATTTTGTCTATTAGCTCGTTTCTGCATTCTATCAAAATCCAGTTTGCCATTTCATGTGGTCCATGCATGCGATTTTCTGACATCGAGATTACTCATGTGATTCATTATTTCTTTTTTTGTTACTTCTATATCTTTCATAGGGGAGACTTTTTCCTCCCAATCGACATCTCTAAGTTGTATGTTCTGTCGTGTCACTATATCTCTGAATTCAATTTTCTTGTTCATGGAAAAAACGAACAATATAGAAAGGGAATATTGATGTATAGAAAAAAATTGATAAAAGAAGAGATTTTTTGTCAAAAAACAGACTGGGAAAGGATACACAAGGAGGAAAGAACAGTAGAAGAGAAATGGAATATTTTGACAAAAATGTATAAAGAAGGAGTAGAAAAGTATTTCCAAGACAAAAACAAGATAAAGGATATGTAAAGTGTTGGTACAACAAAAGATGTAGGGAGTTAAAAGACAAAAGGGATAAAGCTTGGATAAAATGGAAAAAAGACAAAAGACCCGAAAAATGGGAAATATAAACTAGTTATAGAAATCAATATGTACAAGTGCGCAGAGAAGAAAAGAGAAAATACGAAAAGGATGTCATAGAAAAATGTAAAGATCAACCAAATCTATTTTATAGATTCGTAAACAACAAACTGAAAAACAAACAAGAATTAGTGAAACTACGACAAGGAGGAATGGAATACAAAGAGGAATTAGAAATGGCAGAAATTATGAACAAGCATTTTAAATCAGTGTTTACAAGGGAGAACATACAACTTAGAGATGTCGAGTGGGAAGAGAAAGTCCCCCTATGAAAGAGATAGAAGTAACAAGGAATGAAATAATGAAACACTTGAGTAATCTCGATGTCAGAAAATCGCATACACCAGATGAAATGGCAAACTGGATTTTGATAGAATGCAGGAATGAACTAACAGATAAAATACATAGTCTAATAAGCAGTTCATTGAAAGAAGAAAAAGTTCCAGAAGACTGGAAAAGAGCAAATAGTGTACCAATATATAAAGGAAGATCCTACTAACTATAGACCAGTCTCTCTTACAAGTATAGTAGTTAAAATTTGTGAAAGAATGATCAAAATTAGATGGGTAAGGCATTTGAAAACAACAACAACAACAATGTACTAAATCTAAGGCAATTTGGATTTAGACAAGGACGATAGTGCGTCACAAACTTGATGTGTCTCTATTCAAGGCTAGTAAATATGATACAAGAAAGAGATGGATGGGCTGATAGTGCATTTGTAGACCTGAAAAAAGCTTTTGATAAAGTGCCACATAAGAAATTGTTAAAGAAATTAGAAACTGCAGGAGGAGTACAGGGCAAACTGCTGAAGTGGATGGAAGACTTCTTGCATGAAAGAAAAATGAGAGTGGTGATAAGAGACAAACATTCTAATTGGGATGAAGGGATTAGTGGAGTTCCACAAGGAACAGTTCTGCCCCAATAATGTTTACTATATATATTGATGATATGGATAAAGGAATTGAAAGTTATATGAGCTTCTTTGCGGACGATGCAAAATTGTTGAAAAAAAGTGAACACTGTAGAAGATTGTGAGTCGCTGCAGAGTGATCTCAATAAAGTATGGGAATGGAGTAGGAGGTGGGAGATGGAATTCAATAATAAGAAATGTATTATAATGGAATTTGGAAGAAGCAAAAAAAGAATAGTGGGATCATATCAATTGGGAGAGGAAGAAATTAAAAAAGTAGAAAATAAGAAGGACCTGGGAGTCATTATTATGAATAATATGTCCCCTGAATAATGTATAAACAAAAATTTTGGAGAAACTTATAGTTTAACAAGAACAATCAAACATACCTAGACGAAGAAATGGTGAAGTAAATACTAGTCACTTTGATAAGACCAAGATTGGAGTATGCAGCGACGACGTGGTCACCAAGTACAAAAAAATGTATAACAAAACTTGAAAGAATACAAAGAGCAATTACGAAATTGGCACCAATACTCTCAGAACTATCATATGAGGAGAGACTAGCAAAACTTGAGCTACAGACATTAGAGCAAAGAAGAGAGAGAGGAGACTTGATAACTATTTATAGAATCATGAAAGGCATAGAAACTATTAATAGAGAGGATCTAATAAAATGGGATTGTAGAGAAACAAGAGGACACGGAAAGAAAATCAAGAAAGACAGTTATAGAAGAGACCTGAAAAATAACAGCTTTCCCCACAGGGTAATAGACGTTTGGAACAAGTTAGATGAAAACGTGGTGTGTGCAAAAAATACTCGAATTTAAAAGCAGTCTAGATAAAACGAAATATGAAGACGGGATACCACGAGCATAGCTCCCTTTCCCGTAAAATACAACTAGGTAAATAGAACTAGGTAATACACACAAACACAAACAAACACACACATACACACACACACACACACACACACACACACACACACACACACACACACACACACACACACACACACACACACACACACACACACACACACTATAGAGTTTCCGAGCTGTCAACACCTCTCTAAACCAGAGCTACGAAGGCTGCCGAATAGGACGAAAATTCTCAATAGAGCAAAGAAAACAAGAGGCCTGGTTTGTATTGAATGGGAGGGGGAGCACTTGTGGTTACCCAAAACGATTTACCTGCAGTATTAAATTGATATAATGAGAGAAACTGCAAGAAAATAAAAACGATTAGTTTGAGCCTAATGTCTACTCAAATGCAGAGCCCTCTGGAGGCGCTACGCAGAAACTAAATGTAAACAGAGACTTTGAGACAACAAGGATGTTTAGACTGTATAACGAAGACACTTATTCTGGTTTTCGTAAGTACGAAAGAAGAAGTTTGAGTCAAATTTTATACATGGAAAGAGAGATAAGTATTAATAAAAAATTGTGGGAGAAAGAATTCATAGAACTAAGGAAAGAGATTATGAATTTAACGAAAGGCCTTTTCGAAGCTAACGATGAGATATGTGAACTAAATAAAAAAAAATTCGAACTAAATAATGAGCTAAAGGGATTAAAAAAAGATCTAATGGAGGTTAAATGTGAAAATGAAAAGATAAAATTAAATGGTACTACTAATAGTGAGAACTTGAAAAAGAGGTAAATAACAAAATAAAGGCAATGTCTGAAAGAATTGAAGAAAACTTAGGTGAGGAAAAATTGCAAGAGATTAAGAAATGGAATTAAAGCAGAGAAAACGAAGAAATAGCTTTTAAAGAAATAGTACAACAACAGATGCAGGAAAATGCAAAGGACACAATTATTCAAGTAATCAAAGAAAAAGCAAATTGGGTCAGAGATACAGTGGATAGGAAAAAGTGTATTGTGGTATATGGATTAAAGGAAAAACATGGTCTGGTGAGGTACATGAGAGAAAAAGCAGAAAAAGAAATAGCAATAACAATTCTAAAAGAAATGCAATATGATGACCAGGAAGTAGAGAAATATGTAGAAGTATATAGAGTGGGACAATTTTTAAAGAAAGAAAATCGACCTCTAAAAATAAAACCAAGAAGTCATATTAGCAAAAGCAAATTAGCAAAGAGTGAACATTACAACACTATATTGGTAAAAGAAAAATGAATGTTGAGGAAATAGAAAGAAGTGGGAAAAAAAAAAAAAAAACGGAGACCGAAAGCAAGGAGTTCTATTGGAAGGCCTTAGACATGAGGCTGAGAAACTAGTATATCAAGGTAAGGAGAACAAAAAAAGCAGAAAATAGGATGGAGAAGGAGAAAAATTAAAAGTGGCCTATACTAACATAGACGGATTAATCTCAGGATTGAATGAACTACAATAAATAATTACTTGTCAGGTAAAAAACCAGCCAAAATGGGAATTCTGGAGACAAAATTAAGGACTCTACTACCACCTAATAGTGTTGGACATAGGTTATGTAATTATTGGAACAAAAGCAGAAACGAGAAACAGTGCGGAGGAATCATGTTCTTGGCAAAGAAAAACTTAAATGTGACAAAGGTTACTCAGGGTAAAATCAGTGTGGAAATGATCACGATAAAAGTTGAAGACAGCGACATGAAAAGTAGAAAGTTTGTGATGATTTATGTCCCCCCAAAAAACGGGCTCTTGAAAAGAGGGTGAGTACCCAAAAATGTTAGATGATACAAGATGACCTGATACTTATGGGGGTTTCATGTGCAAAGAAACATGTTGAGAAGAGATGACAGTGAAAGGTGGAGAGGATCTATAAGGAAATGTATTACTTGACATGACCATAGAACATATAACGACACAATGAGTAAATAAAAATACCAGATACAGAAATAATGAGGAATCGTCGACACTGGATTTAATATTTACAGCTGAAACTAAAATTGTGGATAAAATTGAATACAAGACGCAATTTGGGAAGAGTGACCACATACTAATAGAGATTGAAATAAAGGAATATTTATGGAGAGAAATGAAAAATACAGAAAAGGAAGATTGATGTACAACAAAATAGACTTTGGGAAACTTAAGAATTTCTTTCAAAATACAAATTGGGAAAATTCTACATTGAAGAGACAAAAGTGGAAGAGAAATGGAAGATCTTGATGGAAATCTATAATGAAGGAGTGAATGAATATGTACCAAGACAGAAAAAAAGGGAAGCTGTACATTAAATACTGGTTCGACAGAAGATGCAGTGAAGCGGAAGATAGAAAAGATAAAGCTTGGAAAAGATGAAAAAAAACCCTGGAAAACGGCAAATATATATCAACCAACAAAATGAACATAAAAAGTGCGCAGAGAGGAAAAAAGAAACTACGAAAAAGACATAATAGAAAGATGTAAAGATCAACCCAAAATATTCTATAGATATGTGAATGGTAAATTTAAAAATAAACAGGAAAAGATGAAACTACGCCACGGAAATACAGAATACACAGAAGATCTAGAAATGGCTGAAGTCATGAACAATCACTTCAAGTTGGTTTTCACTAGAGAAAAAAGTACAGTATTGGGACGAAGAGAGTGAAGTGCGATCTCCACCCATGAGGGAAATAACAATAACATAAAAATAAATAATGGATCAATTAACGAACCTTGACGTTAGGAAATCACGCGCCCCAGACGGAATTGCAAATTGGATACTAAAAGAATGTAAAGAAAAAATAATGGACAAAATATATAATATAAGTTCCTTACTCAAAGAAGGAAAAATACCAAAAGACTGGAAAAATGCCAACATTGTACCAGTATGTAAAGGAGGAAGCAAAGAAAGAACAAGTTACAGACCGGTCTCCCTAACAAGCACTGTAGCCATAATCTGTGAAAAAATAATGAAGAACAGATGGATAAAACAGCTGGAAGAAAACAATATAATAAACTCGAAAAAATTTGGATTCAGACAGGAAAGATCATGTGTTACAAATTTAATCTGTTTCTACTCAAGACTAATAGATATAATAAAAAATAAAATAAAAAAAACACGCAAAAATTATTTAAAAAATTGGAAAACAAAGGAGGGATACTGGATGGAGGATTTCCTGCATGGCAGAAAAATGAGAGTACTGCTCAGAGAAAAGTGTTCAGGTTGAGAATTCCACAGGAATCAGTATTGGCTCCAATAATGTTCGCTATTTATGTGAATGACATGGATGAAGAAGTGGCATATTACATAAGCTTTTTTTTTGTAGACAATGCTAAATTGTTGAGGAAATTGAAAACCGAAACGTATTGTGAGTCACTACAGAGAGGTTTGGAAATGGAGTCAGAAGTAGGAAGTAGACTT
Organism: Oratosquilla oratoria; assembly: GCF_046742065.1. NCBI lineage: Eukaryota > Metazoa > Arthropoda > Malacostraca > Stomatopoda > Squillidae > Oratosquilla > Oratosquilla oratoria. The sequence goes on from NC_134816.1 coordinate 7,522,523, forward strand.
CAACATTAAGAAATGTAATGGAGTTCGGAAACAGTAAAAAAGAATATCAGGACAATATACAAATGGAACAAAGAAAGTGAAGAAAGTGGGATCTGTAAAAGACCTGAAAAACAAATAAAGAAATTTGTCTGAAAATCCTATAACTTGCTAAGATTGATAAAGGTGTCTTTTATTTATTTAGACGAAGAAATGGTTAAAAGATATTAGTCACATTCATAAACCCTAGACTGGAGTATGCTGCGACATTATGGTCACCCAGTACCAAAAAAGAATATAAAGAAAATTGAAAGAATCCAGAGAGCAACCACAAAAATGGTCCCAGCACTTGCAAACCTTTCATATGAGGAGAGACTGGCTAAATTGAAATTACCGACATTGGGACAAAGAAGAGAAAGAGGCGACCTACTGACCATCTACAGAATCATGAAAGGCACAGAGAGGACTTACTAAATTGGGACAAGAGAAACACAAAAGGACACAAAAAATAGTCATAGAAGAGACCTAAAAGAAAAAGTTTTCCACTCAGAGTGGTAGACATCTGGAACAAACTGGACGAAACAAAAGTGTGTGCAAAACCATACACTACGATATACAAAGACGGGATACCACGAGCATAGCTCCCCTTCCCGTAAGATACAACTAAGTAAATACAACTAGGTAAGTACATACACACACACACACACACACACACACACACACACACACACACACACACACACACACACACACACACACACACACACACACTCACAGGTTAAAAAGTGAAGACACAAATAGGAATGAGGCCTTGAAAAGGGAAATAAAAAACCAAATGAAAGAAGTGACTGAAAAGGTGGAAGAAAAAATAAAAGAAAATGACTTACAGGAAATAAAGAAGCAGTGGAAAATTTAACAGGAAATTTAAGAAATATCCCTAAAGAAAAAAATGGAGCAACAAGTCAAAGAAAATACCAAGGAAATAGTGATCCAAGTAATCAAAGAGAAAGGTAACTTAGTTAAGGACACAGTAGATAAAAAAGATGCATCGTAATCTATGGCATTAAAGAGAAACATGATGTATCCAGATATCAGAGGGAAAAGGAAGAGGAAGAGATCGCTAAGGAAATTCTAAAAGAATTACAAACAGATGAATTAGGCTGGGATCGGGAAATCGAGGAAACCCATAGAATGGGCAGATACTCTAAAGAAAAACAATACAGGCCACTGAAAGTAAAGCTTAGATCTCAAACAATTGCAGAGGAAATACTATCCAGAACAACGAAATTAGCTAATAGTGAACATTACAAAAATATATGGATAAAAAAGAAATGAGTGAGGAAGAAAAAGAGAAAGAAAAAGAACTTAGGAACGAAGCAAACGAAAAGAATGAAAAAAGAACTGAAACTGAAAAAAACGAGTTTTTTTGGAGAGTGGTGGATCTGAGGCTGAGAAAATGGTATATAAGGAAAATGGAAGCAAAGAAGACAGAAAAAGACGAGGAGAAAGGAAATTAAAAATAGCTTATACTAATATAGATGGAATAATTTCAGGAATGAATGAATTAAACGATTACCTGGCCTTAGAAAAACCAGACATAATGGGAATAGTGGAAACTAAATTAAAGTATACTCTACCTCCCCACACTGTGGGACAAGGGGTATACAACTGCTGGACAAAGAATGGAAAGGACAAACAGGGTGACGGAGCTTTAATTTTGACCAATAGAGATTTAAATGTAACAAAAACAACTGAAGGAAAAATAATGTAGAATCAATTATGATACAAGTTGAAAGCAAACATATGAAGAGCAGAAAATTTGTAGTGGTGTATGTGTCCCCCAAAACACAATCCTGGACAGAAAGTGATCATTCCAAGTTATTAGAAGATACAAAATATGAATTAACTAATATACTGAAAGACAGAGGATATGCAGTAATTATGGGTGACTTTAATTCAAAAGAAATATGTTAGGAAGAAATGACAGTGAAAGGGGGGAGGAACTCTGTGGCAATGTCCTGCTTGACTTGACTATCAAATACACAATGACATAGTGGATTAGAGAAAATTCTAGATATAGAGGTAGTGAAAAACCCTCAAAATTAGACTTAATACTTACGACAGAACCTGAGATTGTCGATAAAATTGATTACAAAACTCCGATAGGCAAGAGTGACCATGTACTAATAGAATTGGAATTGAAAGAACAAATGGATCAAAGCACAAACGATAAACATAGAATAGGAAGACTAATATACAATAAAACAAATTTTGAGAAACTCAAAATATTCTTTCGTAACGCAAACTGGGAAAAATTCCTAAACGAAGAAACAGGGATGGAAGAAAAATGGAACATACTAAAAGAAATTTATAATGAGGGAGTGAATAAATATGTACCACAACAAAAAATGGAAAGAACATACATAAAAAGCTGGTACAACAAAAGTTGTAGTGAAGCTAAGGATAATAGAGACAAAGCTTGGAAGAAATGGAAAAGAGACAAGAAAACAAGCAAATGGTAAATGTACATCAAACTAAGAAATGAAAACTAAGAGATGAAAAGAGAAACTATGAAAAAAAGATAATAGATAAATGCAAGGAAGAACCCAAACTATTTTACAGGTATGTAAATGGAAAACTGAAGAACAAACAAGAATTAGAAAAACTGCGCCAAGGTAAAAATGAATATACAAAAGAACTGGAAATGGCTGAAATTATGAACAACAATTTTAAATCAGTATTCACAATAGAAAACTCATCTAACTGTGAGGAAATAGTGAGAGAGCTATCTCTCTCAATGAAAGAAATGATCGTAACACAAAAGGAAATCAGCGACCAAATTAAAACCCTTGATGTTAGAAAATCACATGGTCCGGACGGAATTGCAAATTGTATACTGAAAGAATGTATGGAAGAATTAACAGACAAAATATACAATATAATTAAATTCTCACTTAAAGAAGGAAAAGTACCACAGGACTGGAAGAATGCAAGCATTGCACCAATATATAAGGGAGGAAACAAAGAAGACCCATCTAACCACAGAGCGGTCTCACTAACAAGCACAGTAGCAAAAA
>NC_134816.1:7528075-7538075 GCF_046742065.1 Oratosquilla oratoria
TATTTCAGTATCGCTGCGGTTAGAGTCGTTACTCCAACTCCCGTGGGGGGGAGTTGGGTGTGTGTGTGCGTGTAAGGTCATAGCATTACCCATAGATCGGTTATACGAGCTCTGAGCTCTCTTCCGGGAGGGAAATAGCTGTCGATTACGAGTCCAACACGTGATCCAAAGACCAAGGTGAATCACACACACACACACACACACACACGCACACACACACACACACACACACACACACACACACACACACACACACACACACACACACACACACACACACACACACACACACACACACACACACACACACACACACATAGATATACACGCCAAACTTTACTGGGGTAATACGTGCCGACTGGCGCTCTGAAGCTGCCTTGGTCAGTGTGTTGACCTGCTCCCCTGTTGTTACTTTTAAACTTAGGGTGTAACGTTGTTTTAAGTGTCGTTTTAAGTAAACGGCTATTTTACGATGGTGGCGCTCACGACTGGGTTTTGATTATAGTGAACTACCTAGTTAAGATGCCTACTTTCACCCGTCTACACTATAGTGCTGGTAAACTGTATCAATTAAGATCAAGGTGTGGTTACCCTCCTTCTTGTGATAAGACACCTTAAAGAAGTAAATTTATTTCGTAACTATGGATGTAGAGCGGGCCGCAACCATTATAGATGCATTAATATAATTTAACAAACAGAACAGAGAAACCGCCAAAGCATGCCACAGAACATAAAGTGATAGAGGTACCAAGGCAATGGTATGATTTTCCTTTATTGTATTGCAAAGTAGATGAACCCACTGCAACTGTATTGTCATTTAATGTGGGTGTAGTTGCAATTACAGAAGCATGGTAAATAGTGCCCGAAATTTGCGAAATTAAGGGATACGAATTCCATCACAACCTAAGAAGGGGACGGCTTGGAGGTGTATTTGCCTTGTACTCCCGGAAAGCGTTGAATACCTCACAGTTACCCGTAGGTATTCCCGAGGGACTTCAAACCTTATGTGTTAGATTGACCCCTCCCTTACACCCTCGCCATACATCCTCCATTATTATGTGTTTAATGTAAAACAACCCCCCCCCCCCACGAGCTCCTTCGGCCGACGCTTTGGTGAAACACATTATTAACACGGCAGACCGTCTCAGGGCCAAATACCCAGGTGCCGAGTTGGTTTTCTGTGGGAATTTCAATGTGTTAAACACCAGTGATATTCAAGAACATCTACATATATCACAACTCGTCAACTTCCCCACACACGGTGTCAACACGCTTAACCCCATTCTAAGTGACATGAATGAACTGCACCTTCCTCACCAACCCCTCCCCTCAATTGATCGGTCGACCCATACTTCCATCCTGTGGTCGTCAGCCACCACCACTTTGTTAGTACACAGGACCATTACTCGCTATCACAGGCCCATGCCTGACTCACACTTAACACATTCAACATTTCTGGACGGATGTGCTCGCAGTGAAGGGAGCACAGGAAAAGTGGGATATTTATATCAATATAATTACGCAGACCTTCCATCGTTACAGACGCGGACTCACCTAGCAGATGCCCTGTGGATGACGCCTAGGATAAAAAGACTACTAGAACAGCACGCAAGGCCTTTTTATACTGACAACAGTCTTTTTAAACAATTCCGGAACAAAGTCACAAGGGAAATTAAAAGAGCCAAGAAAATGTACTATCTCAATAAGATCAAGCATTTACAGCAAAAAAGGACTAAAAATTTGTGCGATATGCGGCAGGCATCTGACATCCCACTTCTATCATAATTGTTACCTGATCGTGCAGCTGAGCAAATGAATGACCACTTTGCATCCATCTGTCAAACGCTGCCCGGGATTGACCTCTCTCCCCTCCCTGCTTTCCCCACCCCCACCCCGACAGTTTATGTTTTTCAGGTTACCAAAAAGCTCACCAGCATTAAAAGAAAGCTTCTCTACACACGTAAACTTACCCATCAAAATTTATCGTGAATTTGCTCACGAACTTGTCATCCCGATCTGTGCAATAATCAATGCCTCACTTAAGCAGAGTAAATGTCACACGGATTGAAAGACAGGCTTTATTACTCCCATCCCTAAATCTTCCAATCCCCAATCCTTTAGTGATCTCAGACCCATTATTATCACTCCCATTCCTAGTCTTATTTGTAAGGTTTTTGTTTTCGAGTGGGCATACTCCAAAATCAACAAGTTCATTGATCCCCAACAGTTTGGTAACGTGAAAAGATCCTCCACCACTCACTATCTTATTAGCTTCCTTGAATTTATCTATAGAAATCTCGAGCAGCGCAAGGCTTCACTTGCAGTGGCGTTCATTGACTTCAAGAAAGCCTTCGACCTTGTTGATCACACCACCATCATTACCGAAGCCATCCATCTTGACCTTCCTACCTCCCTGTTGGCTTGGTTATCTGACTTCCTAACGGACCGATGTCAAGCTGTCAGATATCAGGGACACGTCTCTGCAGTCCAGCACCTGTCCTTTGGGGTGCCACAGGGAACAAGGTTGGGGCCATTGTGATTCCTAATATTCATCAACGATGCCCTGGGAGGTACACCGAACAGGTGGAAATATGTTGATGACCGCATGGTGGGGATCCCTATGTCCAACACTGACCTGAACTATAACCCACTGCAGGACACTCTGGACAGTGCACAACAGAGTCACCATCAACCACAAGAAAACTGTGGTAATACACTTCCACACCTTCAATAACGCTCTCCCCGCTCCCCTGCTGACAATTGACGGCCAACCCCTACAGGTGGCCCAGTCAACTAAGCTGCTGGGGATCACCATCGGCAGTAAGTTGACTTGGAAGGAGAACACCGCTAACACCGTCAGAGCAGCCTCCTACAAGCTGTATATGCTGCGTCGCCTGAGATCATTAGGAACACAGGCTGAAGATCTCAAAACCATCTATACCTCATTCATTTTGCTCAAGTTTATGTATGCGTCACCTTCCTGGGCCTCATCACTTACAGTCACGCGGCAGCGACAGCTGGAGAAAGTGAAGAAACGAGCCTGTCGCAAAATTCTCGTCATCGAATACACCACCTATCGACACGCTTTCACCACACTCGGACTTCCAACCCTTGCTGACCATTATCTTTAGACTCTGAGGTCGTTTGCGATTATAATAGTGAAACATCCTCGGCAGCGGGACTTGCTAAGCCCGCCCCCTCCAGCACCACCACCACGGCGTGAGGTGCGTCACCACAATGCCATCAAGCCGATCAGAGCACGCACCGACCGGTAGAAGAAGAACCTCATACCTACATTTGTGGAGTTAATCGACAACAAGAAATAACAATCTTGTACAACAGAGTTGTTCCTTAGCTTACTGTTTTTTCCTTGTAACAAAATATTTACGCTATTATATTTTATAATTTTATAATTCTGTAGGTTATATATTGTCAGCAGTAATGCTGCTATACCCAATAAACCGTATATATCATTATCGTCATTATTGTCATTATCGTCATTATCGTCATTATCATTATCATCATTATCATAATTATCTTCATTATCATCATTACGCACACACACACACACACACACACACACACACACACACACACACACACACACACACACACACACACACACACACACACACACACATATGTATAGGTATATATATATATATATATATATATGTATATATATATATACATATATATACATATGCTTTTAGACAACTTGAGTCTTGTGATATATATATATATATATATATATATATATATGTATATATGTACATATATATAATTTATATATATATATATATATATCTCTATATAGATTTTCATATATATATATATATATATATATATATATATATTACAAAGGATTACAAAGGCGGAGCATGCCGACAGGAGACCTTTTGGCCCATATCTAGGTCGGGTGCGAAAAAATAATAATAATGAAAAATGAATAAATAGATAAATATATAAATAAATGAATAAATAAATGAAAATATAATAATATAAATAACAATAAATAAAATGAATTAATAAATGCATAGGTCTAGTTAAGTAATAAACAAACAAGTAAATAGTAAATAGTGATAAATTGACATATATTTAATAATAAATGAGAATCAAGCAAATAATAATAAACAAACAGACAAAAGATAACAAAACAAATCAAGCGAGAATCATACCCCTAGACCAACAGGCCAAAATACGATATATATGTATATATATATATATATATATATATATATGTATATATATATATGTCTACATATATATATATATATATATGTATACATATATATATATATGTATACATATATATATATATATATATATATATATATGTATACATATATATATATATGTGTATATATATATATTATATATATCGTTAGTTCGTCCACATTTGGAATATGCTGTTTTCGTCACCGAACCTCATTAAAGACATTGACAGATTGGAAAAAGTACGACGGCGAGCCACAAAACTGATTCCAGATATCAAAATTAAATCTCACGAAAATCGGTTAAAACATATGAATCTGTTCTCCCTGAAAAAGCGTAGACACAGAGGTGACTTGATACAGGTTTTTAAGATTCTAAAGGAAATTGACAACATCAAAATTGACAAAAAAAAAATTACCCTGATTGAGAATCAGACAAGAAACAATGGTCTCAATGCGCCAGCAAATAGATTTAATTTGGAAGTGGGTAAAAATAACTTTGCCAACCGTGTAGATAATAAATGGTATAAACTTCCAGCAGAGGCACTGCAATTCACGGTAGTTCTGTTCGAAGCTTTAAGCATAATTTAGATAAACACCTAAGCAAGATGCTGTAATAACTGTCATTTATTTGATATTATTTGTATGTTTGTTTTGTTGTCATTTGTCTGTTTGTTTATTATTATATGCTTGATCCACATTTAGTATTAGTTATATGTCAATTTGTTATTATTTACTATATACCTGTTTATTTATTATTCAATTATACCTATGCATTTATCGATTTACTTTATTTATTATTATTTATATTACATTTTTATTTGTTCATTTACTTATCTATTCATCATTAGTATTATTATAATTTTTTCGCATCCGACCTAGTTATGGACCAAAAGGTCTCTGTCGGTATACTCCGCCTTTGTAATCCTTTGTAATGTATGTATGTATATATATATATATCTATATATATATATATATATATATATATATATATACATACATATATACGTACATATACATACATATATACGTACATATACATACATATATACGTACATATACATACATATATACGTACATATACATACATATATACGTACATATACATACATATATACGTACATACATATATATATATGTATATATATATATATATACATACATATACATATATATATATATATATATATATATATATATGTATACATACATACATACATACATATATATATATATATATATATATACATACATATATATACATACATACTTATATATACATACATATATATATATATATATATATATATACATACATACATATATTTACACACACACACACACACACACACACACACACACACACACACACACACACACACACACACACACACACACACACACACACATATATATATATATACATATATATATATATATATATATACATACATATATACATATATAGATTTATACATATATACACATATACATACATACATACAAACATACATACATACATACATACATACATACATACATACATACATACATGCATACATACATACATACATACATACATACATACATACATGCATGCATGCATACATATATATGAGGAAAAGAAGGAGAGTGAGTTTAAGAAGAAACTGAAAGAGGAGTGGGAGGGAGTAAAGGGTAGAGTAGAACTAGGACTGGAGGAGGAATGGGGATGGTTCTAGGAGGGAGTCATAAGGTGTACAAAGATGGTGTGTGGAACAAGGAAGGCAGGAGGAAAAACAAGGAAGGGTAGTGAGTGGTGGGGTGAGGAAGCAAGGAAATGTGTAGAGGAGAAGAAGCAGGCATTCATATATTGGCTGCAAATTAGGACGAGGGAATCATATGTGAGGTACAAAGTAAAGAGAAAGGAAGTTAAGCATAAGGTAAAGGAAGCAAAGAGGGGAGCAGATGTGAAATGGAGTAAGAGTATGACAGAAAATTTTGAAAGCAATGAATAGATGTTTTGGAAGGAAATTAAAAGAGAAAAAGGAGGCGAATCAAGTAGAGAGGAAAAGGTAAAAGGTGCAGATGGAAAAATGATAATGGAAGAGAAGGCAGTGAGAGGAAGGTGGGCAGAGTACTTTAGGGAGTTGCTAAATGTGAAGGAGGATAGGGAGGGAAAGGTAGTTGCAGTGGAAAGCGCTAAGAAAATGACCGTGATGAGTGAGGAAAATGAAGGAGAAATAGGGAAGGATGAAGTGAAAGCAGCTGTTAAGATGATGAAAGCAGGTAAGGCACCTGGTCTGGATGGATACCATGCAGAATGTCTGAAGAAAGGAGATACACTGATGGTGGACTGGCTGGTGAGGTTGTTTAATGTTTGTTTGAGAGAGGGTAGAGTGCCGGAGGACTGGAGGAGTGCCTGTATAGTTCCGCTTTAAAAGGGAACGGGGGACAAGTGTGAGTGTAGAAGTTTCAGAGGGATCAGCTTGTTGAGTGTAGTTGGGAAGGCGTATGGGAGGGTCTTGATTGAGAGGATTAGGAGAGGAATAGAGGGAGTAATTGGTGAGGAACAGTGCGGGTTTAGGACAGGTAGGGGTTGTATAGATCAGATCTTTGTGGTAAGAGAGATAAGTGAGGAAGCTATAGGAAAAGGTAAGGATGTTTTCTGGGCTTTTAAGGAACTGGAAAAGGCTTATGATAGGGTAGATAGGAAGGCATTGTGGGAGGTACTGCAGACATATGGGATAGGAGGAAAGCTGTTAAGATCAGTCAAGAGTTTTTATGAGAGTAGTAGAGCTTGTGTTAGGATTAGAAATGGAGAGAGTGAATGGTTTAAGGTAAAGGTCGGACTTCGTCAGGGATGTGTTATGTCACCCTGGCTGTTCAATCTTTACATGGATGGGGTAGTGCGAGAGGTGAATGCAAGGGTAGTGTCAGGGGTTGGAGATGATTAAAGAAAATGGAGAAAAGTGGGAGGTGAGCCAGCTGTTGTTTGCTGACGACACTGCGCTTGTAGCAGGATTAGAGGAGGGATTGAGGAAGTTAGTGACAGAGTTTGAGAAGGTGTGTGAAAGAAGGAAGCTGAAGATAAATGTGGGTAAAAGTAAGGTGATGAGATGTACAAGGGGAGAGAGTGACAGCAGGCTACAGGTGAGCATTAAGGGTGAAAGACTGGAGGAAGTGGATAGTTTTAGATATTTGGGTGCGAATGTGGCAGAAAGGGAGGAGGGGAGGTGGAGGTAGAATGTAGATTGAGAGAAGCGAGTAAATGCCTTGGTGGATTGAAAAGTGTAATGAGAAATAGACATCTGGGAATGGATGCTAAGAGGAGGTTATATGAAGGAGTGATTGTACCAACAGCATTGTACGGGGCAGAAACATGGAACATGAGAGAGGAAGAGAGAATGAGTTTGAATGTGTTTGAGATGAAATGCCTGAGAAGTATGATGGGGGGTTACTAGGCTGGATAGAGTAAGAAATGAGGAGGTGAGGAGGAGACAGGGGTGGAAAGGGAACTGGGAGACAGGGTTGATGAAAAGATATTAGGATGGTTTGGACACATGGAAAGAATGAGTGAAGAAAGATTAGTAAAAGAAGTATGGAAGGCAGAGGTGGAAGGAGTGAATATGAGGGGGCGTCCTAGGATGAGATGGATGGATGGGGTGAAAGGGGCATTACAAAAGAGAGGAATGTCTGTGGAAGAAGGACGGGAGAGGACAGAAGATAGGTGTGAATGGAGAGGGGTTGTGTATAGATGATACTATGATGCATGAGGGGTAGTGGATGGGGGATGGGGGTGAGGAAGTATGTATGAAAAAAAAAAAAAAAATTACGCAGCCCGAAGGGATTTCTCCCCGTCTTCTCATTTTCTGCATGAGGGGGCGGAGAGCGGGGGTCGCCGAATTTATGAAGCGGCCTTGCTGTGGCAGTGCTGTGGCAGTGCTGTGTCTTACGACACTGCTTCTGACACAGGGCAGTGGACAGGATGCAGGGATGACCCGTCATGTAGGAGGTGCCAAGATAAGAGGGAGGGAGGAGGGTGGAGGGGAGTGGAATATATAGGAAATGGAATAGGTGGGAGTGGTTTCTATGCCTTTTTCTTTGTGGCTACCCCCCATATAGAGGAAAAAAGCCTTTGGTACATATATGTATATATATATATATATATACATATATATATATATATATATATATATATATGTATATATATATATATATATACATATATATATATATATATATATGTTATTGTGGAAAGTTGACATGCAGCTGATACTTTAGGGTCTATATGGGGCGCCCCTACGGACCAGAGCCACACATCATTTTGGCTGTGATAGAGGAAAACTCTGTTCATAGAGAAATGATGACACTTTTATACTACGACTGTCCCTCCGTTATGCTGTCCCCCAACCCCTTGTTACTGTCCTGTACAATTTCTCTGAATATTAATTTCCTTTTTCGCCTACCTTCCATGTGGTGGGGGAAAAGAATACTGCCACCAAGTATTTCCACTTGGATCGTAAGAGGCGAGAAGAAAGGAACGAGGATTGGGACTAGGCATCCTTCTTGTAGCCCCACAGGGGACATTCCTAAAAGAAAAAACAAAGGTATAAGAAGGGATGGGAGTTTTCCGACCAGCACCCTAAGGCTTGGGTCTTTTAATGTGCGTGGATGTGGTACTGATGAGAGTAAAAGAGAAGAGATAGGTAGTATGTTTGTGAGAAGAAAGATGGATATGTTGTCTTTGAGAGAAACTAAGCTGAAAGGGAAAGGCGAGTGTATGTTTGGGAGTGTAAGTGGGAGGTTATCAGGAGTGAAGAGAGGGCGAGGGAGGGAAGGGGTGGCTATACTAGTAAGTGAAGAGATAGGTAAACGGGTAGTGGAGTGGAAGGACGTTTCCTCAAGGATAATGTGGATGAAGGTGAAACTGGGGAAGGAGATGTGGGTTTTTGTAAGTGCATATGGGCCTGGCAGTGAGAAGAGTGTAGAAGAAAGGGAGGCTTTTTGGATAGATTTAAATTAGTGCATAGAGGATTTAGGGAGAAATATCAATGTAACAGTACTGGAAGACCTTAATGCTAGGGTAGGAAGTGATCCAATTGATGGAGTGGTTGGGAAATGTAGAGTTCCAGGAAAGAATCGTAGTGGAGAGTTGATGGTGTAAATGTGTCTAGAAAGAGAGTTGATGATAGCAAATACAGTGTTTCGGAAGAAAGTCAAGCATAAGTACACATGGGAGAGGGTGGTGGAGGGAAGCGTGGTAGACAGAGAGTTGATGGACTATGTAGTGGTAAATAGGATTATGATAGGAAGATTCAAGGATGTACATGTGCTAAGGGGAGAGGGTGGGGGAATATCAGATCATTTTTTGGTGGAAGGTAAATTGAGAGTGGAGGATAGATGGAGGAAGAGGAAAGAGACAGAAAGTAGGGAGGTGCTTAGTGTGAACTCGTTAAATGGAAAGGAAGAGGAGAAGGAGTACAAGAAGAAGCTGAAGGAGGAGTGGGAGGGAGTGAAGGATAGAGTAGAGCTAGGTGTGGAGGAGGAATGGGGATGGTTCAAGAAGGGAGTCACAAAGTGTGCAAGGATGGTGTGTGGAACAAGAAGGACAGGAGGAAATAGAAGGAAGGGTAGTGAATGGTGGGATGAGGAAACAAAGAAAGTTGTAGAAGAGAAGAAGCGAGCTTTCATAGATTGGTTACAAAATAGGACGAGGGATTCATATGAGAGGTACAAAGAAAAGAAAAGAGAAGTAAAGCAAAAGGTAAAGGAGGCAAAGAGGAGAGCAGATGTGAAATGGTGTA
>NC_134816.1:7545575-7568075 GCF_046742065.1 Oratosquilla oratoria
TATTTGGGAAGGGGCAAGATCAGCGCATGAACGATCCATATCGAGCTGTTCAGGATCCCCAGTCAACCAACCTGCAGACTTTCCTGTTGATTTTCCAAGAGGCTTCTTCAGGACATGGAGCAAATCGAATCAAGTGTTTCACCCATGACACCAAGAATGAACTAATACAGACTATGCAAGGACTGACTGCCGTTTGCCGCTACTTGTTCAGAAACGCTGACTTCCATTATGTTCTGCTGTGTGAGATCCAGAGTGACCGACTTGAGAGGGAGTTCGCAGTCTACCGTCAATCAACTGGTGCAAACTCTTTCATGACCACTGGGGATGTATTCTCTGCATGCAAGCAGCGGCTCACGAGATATACTGCCGTAAACCTCCAGTCCATCGATGTCCACCCTGTGTCGAAGGAACATACCTGCTTGGGACTGCAATTGACCTAGAGGTTGCAGCCTCTATTGAGAGGTGCACCACAGATGTGACACTGACTGTGAATGAAGAGTGTAGTGCTACCTATAGGGCGGGGTGGATTGAAACGAAGTGCGCGGACGATGTGGTCTTCAGCGTCGAGGAACCTCTTGTGACCAATGACGTTAAGGACTTTATCGAGACAGTGTCCAGAGGTTCCCTCACAACTCCACATGTGTGCACTTTTGATCTTGTCAGATGTGAACTGTGTTTCATCAAGGAAGCCCGTCACCATGTAATGGTGGCATAGAATATTCTTTGTGTGTTGTACATACGTATTTGTAATATTGTTTATTTATTATTATTTTGAGATATGACATTATATATTATACATTATATTATATACATTATTATGGGAACCAAGTGTTCATTTGAGCGTGTATGTTTTCCCGCCAAAGGGAGCTTGGTCGCGTCGCTTAGCGTCAGTCTTGATTTTGCATACGAAGCGACCGCACGCTCGTTTTTGTAGTGCTTGTAATTAATACAATATTTATCATTATTGCATTATTTGACTGTTTCATTGGCCACCCCGATACATATGGTGGCAGCGGAAAAACAATTCAGTGTCTAATTGTATTATGTGAATTGAACTTTGTGCAGAACACTCGTATTAGTGTGAACTTTGACAAAATTGCCGGCCGGTGATATTGCCTTGTAGGCGTTTATGCTTCTTTCCCATTTTTTTTTCTTTCCAGCCAGGTGGCTTTTTTCAGTGACAATGGAACTATTCATACCTTTCACTTGAACATTTTGTGCGCAATTAGGCCCAGGAACATTTTTCTCTGAGTGCGGTAGGTGATTTTTTTTGTTACCGCGTGCTTTTTTCCGTTGGCGTCGGCGTTTAAGCGTTAATCGACATCATCTGCGATTATTACTGGATCGTCTTATGTTCCTGTGTGTGTATCAGCTGTAATTTGAACCCTGGATGGTGAAGGATTCGGACAGGCAAATTTATACCTACGCATTCTTTACGTCGGGCGGAAATCATCGTTCGCTGATTTCCATAGTGACTTTCGTCTTCTTTGCCAGTGCATTATTCGGGCTTGCACACACTTCTTGTTTATGTTATGACAGGCCATATTGTGTTTCCTGATAATAATGAAATAATTGGTCAATAGTTCTTTATCTGGCAAGATAGCCAAATTGGTTGGCGTTCATGGTGGCCATGTTGTGACGTCATGATCATGATTACTTTTCCTTAAGATCTAGTGTAGTTACCCCTGTGGGGTAACGGTTTTCCTTGTTTATAGTTATTAGAGAATTGTGGTAATTACGTGGCTTAATTGTGAATCATATATTACTTATTAAGAACGCTCCTGCTTTGTGTATTAGAGCGAATATTATTGCTTTCGTTCTTTCAGGTGAACCATTCTTCCGATTCGGAGAGTGTATTAATTGCGATCGCCATTATTAACTGTATTATCTTTGTTTAGATTTTTATGTTATTACTTAGTGGAGTGCAGTTATCTTGTCCCCCTTCTAATATGTCTAAACCAAAGGTACCATCTTTTATCAATCCCAAAAACCATCTGAAACAATGGCTCATACCTTAACTTTATTATACCAAGAACCCTCTGTTATTAAATTCTCAGGCCAAGACCCCTATCATAAGGCTATAGATTTTATTCGCCAATGCGAGGATGGTATAGTAAACTCAAATTTTTCGACTGGGCCTGAAAAGATATCTTTTGTGAGGTCACAACTTGTACCTAATTCACAAGCGTCAGAGATGCTGTCTGCATCGGGCCTGGATCCCAAGTCTTTGGAGTATAATTATGACATCTTTAGGTCTAATTAAAAAAAAAAAAAAAAAAAAAAAAAATCAGATACCCCTGTTGGCAATTCTTTTCAATGGTGTTTCAAACTGGCTAATACCCTCGCATCCCGACTGGGTACTCTTGAATACAGGCGTGCTCAAGCCCAGGCCAGTATAATTGTTGTTTACGCCTTCGATTCACTCTCACATTCAGACTGGGTAGATAATGCTACTATCACTTAAGATAGGTTCCGCCTTATTTTGGAATTTTTGCTTTACATCCTTTTTTGGTGCCTTTTGAAAGAAGAGCTGCATCTTCTCGCAGCTATAAGACTGATGAAACTCTATTATCTTTTGCAACAAGACTTTCCTTGTGTTCTTTGTGTATTAACAATGCTCTTCAACATGCCCAATGTCCCTTGTTCTCCTCAGCTCTCTCAGTCTATAGTTCCTATTCATAGCTGCTCTCAATTTACAATTACCCCCCCCTATCCTTACATGTACCTTTTGTAACAGGTCTGGTCATACAAGCAATTTTTGGTACCGCCGTAGGCGCCAGGTACACAAGTCAAGACAGTCCCCTGTTCGCGGGAGTGTATCTAATTTTTCTTCTAATATGATGCATGACCTTTCTAGAGTAGAGCCACAGGATAGACTCAGTTACTGCCATATCCATGGTCATTGTAAACACTAGACTGATCAATGTTTCAAGGTTTTGAAACCTAGAGACTTCTTATCAGCCTCGTCAATCCCATTTTCACCAGCGCTTGTTTCATAACCCAAAGATTTGACCAGTAATGTTCGGTCTCAAATCATCCCCTTAGTAGCCGTTGAGTCTTCCCAATTACTTACCTCCCAATTTCTTACTAGGGATACGCCTATTTCAGTCACTGTAGATACTGGTGCAGAATGTAGTCTCATAAGTAGAAAGGCTTATTTTGCTCTTCGGGAATTGTACAATCTCCCTTTATCTCCCTTTTGTTATAATTTGCATTCTGTGCAAGGTTCTCCCTTGCATGTTCTTGGATCTGTTTGTCTTCCCTTACAGTTTCCCTCGCATGCTACAGTTTTCCATGTCACTTTCGTTGTTGTTTCTGGTACTGCCCTTATGTGTGACTGTCTCTTGGGTATTGATGCTCTTACAGCTCATGGCATAGATATTTCTCTTAGTCGCCGTGTAGTGACTTTCTGCAATTTTGTTATCCCTGCATCAGATAGGCCAGTTTCTGTTTGTGATTCTCCTGTGCTTGATCAGTCCGCACATTTGCCCTCATCAGCTTCTAAGCGCTTTAACCCTACTTTTCCTTGTGCTGCTGTCGTTATAGAGGAGCATCTTATTGGACCTTTAAGTTCAGTTCGAGTTCCGGTGCGCGTTTCAGGTGCCCCGATAGGGTCTGACGTTCTCTGCCTGACTCTGTTCGTATTCGTCGCCTTGCATTAGAAAGAACTCTCTCCACTATTCGTGAGGGTAATGTTACCACGGCGTTGGTAACAAACGTCACGGCTTCCTATTGCTCTCTCTCCTGGCAGCCACTTAGGCTCCTTTGATGTGGTTGACATTGCAGCTTTCCAGGACTCGCCTATCATAGCAGCTTCTGTACTATAGTCTCCTCCAACACGTGACCCTGCTCACTTAGCTTCTGAGTTTGCCATATTTGTTGGCGAGATTGATTTTCCTGGTGAGACGCCTCGTCTCATTGAACTGCTAGTTACCCACCGTCAAGCTTTGGATTTGCCTGGTGGTCCATTAGGTGTTACAGATCGTGTGGTTTATAGAATTGATCTTCAGCCAGGTACTCGTCCTGTTTACGTCCCCGCTTACAGGTTACATCACTCTCGTCGGCTTATAGCCCAATCTTTGGTTGACGACTTATTGCGTGAAGGCGTTGTACAGGAATCCCACTCAGAGTGGAGCTCGCCCCTTCTCCTGGTGCCTAAGAAAGACGGATCTTTTCGTCCAGTTATAGATTACAGGCGAGTTAACAAGGTCACTGTTCCTGACCATTACCCTTTGCCTGTCTTAAGTGACCTTCTCCAGTCCATTGGCAGTGGTAATACGGTATTCACCACTTTAGATTTAAAAGCCGGTTTTTGGCAGATACCCCTGGAGGAGAAGTCTCGTAAAGTCACGGCCTTCTCGACTCCCAGTGGACACTATGAATGGCTTTGTTGGCCCATGGGTTTGCGGAATGCTCCCTTGACTTGCCAGCGCTTGGTTAACTCCAATTTTCATGGCTTAGTGGGGGATGGACTTTTTGTTTACCTGGATGATTTAATTTTAGTTTCCAAAGATATGGAAAGCCACTTTACTAATTTATCAATGGTCTTGCAACGTTTTGCTGAAGCTGGGTTGAAACTCAATTTAACCAAGTGTTCCTTTTTCAAGTCTAGTATCCAATTCCTAGGTCATGTAGACAAACATGGTATCCACACCACAGGTGATAAAATCAAGGCGGTGAGGGACTTCCCTATACATAAGTCAGTTGAACATGTACGTTCCTTCCTTGGACTTGCAGGATACTATCGTGCATTCATTAAAGACTTTGCTTCAGTTGCTTCCCCTCTTACTCGCCTCCTCAAGAAGGACTCTTCCCTCCAGTGCCGTGATGTTCATCAGGAAAGTTTTGATTCCTTGAAGCTTGCACTTACTGAAGCGCCTGTGTTAGCCTTCCCAGATTATAGTCTCCCCTTTACTATTTGTACAGATGCTTCTGGTACAGGCATTGGAGCTGTACTCATGCAACAAGTAGATGGATGTAGACCTCATGTTATTGCATATGCTAGTCGCATTCTTAATAAGCCTGAGTCCCGTTACTCTGTTACTCATTTAGAAGCCCTGGCAGTGGTGTGGGCTTTAAAGCATTTCCGTGATATCATTTTTGGATATCCTATTACAGTCTACACGGACCACACTGCTGTCACTCAGCTTTTCAAGGGCAAAAATCTTTCAGGCCGCCTAGCCAGATAATTCCTCATGATTGAGGAATTCAACCCAACCCTTAAACATATCCCAGGGCGTGCAAACAACGTTGCTGATGCACTTTCACGTAACATCCCTGTTGCTGCTGTTACAGTAATTGACAACTTCTCCCTGAAGGATCTGGCCAAAGCCCAGCGTGAAGACCCTGTTTGGTCTGCTGTCATTTATGCTTTGGAGTCTGGTGATGATACCACCTTACCAGCTTTACCGGTACCTCTGTCCCAATTTTCCCTGCAGGACAAGGTTCTTATTCGTAATGTGGAAGTGTTTGAGCAAGATGTGGCGCAGGTAGTGATCCCTGAGTCTCTAGTTCCCGTTGTTTTGTCCCTTGGTCATGATGCCCTCAGGCTGGTCACCCTGGTCGTGACAAAACTCTGGCTATGGCGCGTAAGAAGTATTATTGGCCTAAAATGCGACTAGACATTACCTCTCATGTAGCCCGATGTAGTTCTTGTGCCCAGAACAAAGGTTCTACGCGCACTGCTCCCATCTTAGAGTACCCTACTCCTTCTCGCCCTTTTCAGACTGTGCCTATAGATTTTTTGCAACTGCCTCGTAGCACTCAAGGTTCTGTGTATGTCCTTGTGTGTGTGGACCACTTTAGTCGTTTTGTGGTCTTAGCTCCCTTACGTAACAAATCTGCACCAGTTGTAGCCCATGCTTTAGTTTCTCATGTTTTGTATCCATACACTACTCCTTCGGTGCTCCTAAGTGACAATGGTACTGAATTTAGGAACGAGGTTTTGGCAAGAATTTGTGAACGTTACGGCATCACACAAACATTCGTGACTGCTTACCATCCGGCGTCCAATGGTCTTGTAGAGAGGACGAATAGAAAAATTCTAGATATACTCAGACACGTTGCTAGTAACTTTCATGAATCTTGGGAAGATTGGCTCCCCCATGTTAGTGCTTGTATTAATAGCACCATAAATTTTTCTACATAAGAACATAAGAACATAAGAAATAAAGGAGACTGCAAAAGACCATAAGGCCTACACTAGGCAGCTCCGTATCCATCACCACCTGTCATCCCCATCCATAAAGTTGTCTAATCGTTTTTTAAAACAACTGAGAGTTTCAGCGCTTACTACATGGTTACTAAGTTTATTCCATTCATCGACCACCCTATTAGTAAACCAATTCTTGCCTATTTCCTTCTTAAATCTAAATTTGTCCAGTTTGTACCCATTACTGCGAGTCCTGCCCTGTTGTTTTATTATGATGACCTTGTTTGCATCACCCTTGTTATAGCCTTTGATCCACTTGAACACTTCTATTAGATCACCCCGCACTCTGCGTCTTTCCAGAGAGTGTAAGTTTAGGTGCCTAAGCCTCTCTTCGTAAGGCAAATTTCCGAGTCCTTGTATAATTTTGGTCATTCTTCTCTGTACTGATTCTAATGAATTTACGTCCATTCTGTAGGACGGAGACCAAAACTGTACCGCATAGTCAGGATGGGTCTAACTATCGCTAGGTAGAGTTTAATAATTACCTCTGCACTTCTATTCGTTACCGTCCTAGCAATGAAGCCTAATGTCTGTTAGCTTTATTTCTGGCGCTAATACACTGCTTCCTGGTTTTAAGGTCCGGACTCACCAGAACTCCCAAGTCCCTCTCGCACTCAGATTTTTCTAAAAACGTGTTATCTAAGTTGTATCTATTTTCGGGGTTGTGTAGCCCTACGTTTAACACGCTACACTTAGAGATATTGAAGTTCATTTGCCACTTCACCGACCATGTTAACAGCTTATTAAGGTCATCCTGCAGAATCTGGGCGTCGTCTCCTGACCTAATTAGGCGTCCTATTTTAGTGTCGTCCGCAAACTTACTAACATCACTATTTAACCCTTCGTCTAAGTCGTTTATATACATAATGAACAACAAGGGACCCAAAACCGAGCCCTGGGGAACCCCGCTAGTAACATTGCCCCACCTAGATTTTATTCCATTTATGGTGACCCGTTGCTTTCTGTTACTAATCCAAGCTCTAATCCATTCTAACACTTTTCCTCCTATGCCATGGGCTTTGATTTTATTTAGTAGTCTCTGGTGTGGCACTTTGTCGAACGCTTTGCTAAAGTCAAGGTAAATAACATCGTAATTTTCATTGTTATCTGCCGCCTTATATACCTTAGTGTAAAAGGATAGAAGATTAGTCACACATGACTTACCCTTGGAGAAACCATGCTGTGAAACACGAATTAAATTATGCCCTTCAATGTGTTCTCTGAGTCTATTTACTATTATTGATTCAAGCATTTTTCCTATAACCGATGTCAAACTGATTGGCCTGTAGTTGCATATAGACGATCTATCTCCCTTCTTAAAAACAGGAACAACGTTTGCCTGCCTCCAAGCAGTTGGAACAGAACCAGTGTCTACCGATTTATTGAATATTTCAGTTAACTGGTCGCAGATTTCAAATTTACACTCTTTAAGCATTCTTGGAAAAATTTCGTCTGGACCCGGAGATTTTGTAGCTTTAAGTCTGTCAATCTGCTTGACTACTTCCTCTTTACTAATGCTGATATTAGTTAGACTACTTTCTTCATCCCCTCTGAAAATCGGATCGCAGTCAGGTACTTTATCTAATCTCTCATCAGTAAATACCGATAGAAAATAATTGTTAAACTCCTCACTCATTTTTTCTTCCGATTCAATCATGACATTTTCATTGTTTTTAATTGTTCCTATTCTTTCTTTATTTTTTGTTCTATAGAGGTGAAAGAAACCCTTTGGGTTGGATTTTGCTTGACTGGCAACCTTGATTTCATAATTACGTTTCGCTGAACGTGTATTCCTTTTAACCAGCTTTGCCATTTCGTTATATCTTGATCTAAGGTGTGATTCCCCGTTTTTCATTTTTACGTAAAGTCCTCTTTTCATTCCGATCTCATGTTTCAATCTGTCCGTCATCCATTTGGGAGTATTACTATTTTTCCGTATTGACTTTAGGGGGATAAATGTATTTTGTGCATTAATAATTAGATCAGTTAGATTGTTATACATGTCATTTAAATTACTGACCTGACTGCTGGGCCCTCGCCCCCAATTGACCTGCCCTGAGGTATGCGTAGTACCCTCTTTGACCCAGACCTGACCTAAGGTATGCTTCTTACCGTCCATGACCCACACCTGACTAGCCCGCAACGAGAATCAAGAATGTCTGAAACGTCCGCCTGGCTTTTCGTATTCAATTTCAAATAGGTTTTTATATTGTCAAAGTTTGCTTTCCTGAAGTCTGGTACTTGAACGTTATTCGTACTTTTTATTTTTTCCCAAATAACATTAAATCTTATTTCTTGATGATCGCTAAAGCCTAGACTATCTCCCACTACTACGCTGCTAATTTGGTGCTCATTATTTGTTAGAATTAAGTCCAGGGTATTTTGTCCCCTCGTAGGATCGGTAATCATTTGTTTTAGGAAATTATCCTGCACTACATCTAGGAATTTCTTCGCTTCATGATCTATTAAAGTTTCCCAGTCAATGTTTCTATAGTTAAAATCTCCCATGATTACAACGTTTTTGTACTGGGACGCTCTGTGAATTTCATGAATCAGGGAATCAGTCTGCTCAATGCTGAGGTTAGGAGGTCTATACAAGACGCCAATAATAGCTTTCTTATTCTTGCCTATAATCTCTACCCAAATAGATTCCGTACAGTCCTCTTCCTTAATCGAATTGTTGACAATACAGTTTAAAGTATTTTTAACGAAAAGTGCTACACCTCCCCCATTCCTGCCGACCCTACGGGCAAAACGTCTCATTATATCATCTGTGGAGTTGAAAAACGGCTCCCTTATGATGTGATTGACACCCCTGCTCGTCCCCTCTACAATTTTGATGACTACAGTCAACTCCAGAGTCACACGTTGCATATAATTTATGACACTGTGAAAGAAAAACTTGATGTTTCCAAGGCCGAAATGTTGAAACACCAACATATTCGTGCAAAGCCTGTTACCATCGTTGTTGGTAGTCATGTTCATAAGAGCATACCTGACCGCCAATCTAAGTTAAATTATAAATTTACTGGCCCCTTTTTGGTTACTGAGAAGTTGCATCCCAACAACATATATATATACATATATATATATATATATATATATATATATATATATATATGTGGATGAATGGTTTAGACAGATGAGAGTGTGCGTGGAGGAAGAATAAGCGAAGATGGGTTGGAACTCCTTTATTGCTTATACGTTTCGACCGACTCGGTGTTCTTCAGTAAGCTGTCTACAATCAGTTTGGACCTTACAATTATACGCCCGGGGACGGGGAAATGGATAGGTCGTCCCGCTGGCTGTCTGGAGATTCCCTTTCCCGTACCATGCATATTTTTCTCAATCGTATTTATAATCAATATACTTGCTGCCTTGGATAAACAAACGAAACCTTCCCTGTCATTGATATTTTCATAAGAATTAATATAGGCTGCTTCAACAGTCTTCCTCATGTCTCTTCTTAATCCCGTGTGTAAAACCTCGACCCCATCCCAGTGGGGCAAATGTCCAGATTGGTCAGCGTGCTGACCAATCTGGACATTTGCCCCAATCTGGACACACACACACACACACACACACACACACACACACACACACACACACACACACACACACACACACACACACACACACACACACACACACACACACACACACACACACAGATCGGACCTACGAGCTCTGAGCTCTCTTCCAGGAGGGAAATAGCTGTCGATCACAAGTCCAACACGTGATCAAAAGACCAAGTGAATACACACACACACACACACACACACACACACACACACACACACACACACACACACACACACACACACACACACACACACACATGTATATATATATATATATATATATATATATATATATATATATATTCATATATACATACACACACACACACACACACACACACACACACACACACACACACACACACACACACACACACACACACACACACACACACACACACACACACACACACACACACACACACACACACACATATATATATATATATATATATATACATATACATATGTACATATATATATACATATATATATATACATATATATATACATATATATAAATGTATAAATATATACATACATATATATATATACATACACACACACACACACACACACACACACACACACACACACACACACACACACACACATATATATATATATATATATATATATATATATGTATATATATATATATATATATATACATATATATATTTATATATATATATATATATATATATATATATATATATACAGAGGTGGGCGCGCGAACCTTTTTTGGGGTTCCGAATCCGAATCCGAACCCGAATCTTCGCCGGTTTTGGGTTCCGAAACTCCGAATAGCGAACCCGATTTTCAAAATTTCGGTGCGAACATTTATTCCGAATATTTGTCCGCGAACCTCCGAATCTTTAAAAAATAGCAAAGCGAACCTTAATTCCGATACCTTCCGAACATTTCCAAACCTAAATTTTTACTCATTCCGAATCTCCGCATCTAAATTTAAAGCTTTCTGATTAAAAAAGTGTTTTTTAAAATATCTACATTATTTATTAAACAAATTATTACTAGAAAAACAAATTATTAATACAAGACAGTAAAAAGTAAAAACAAAAGTTCACAAAACAAAACAGTAAAAACATTTAAAACAAAAATTCACAACACTTCAGTCTTCACTCTTCACTCTTCACAGATTCACTCTAACTTGTCGGCCCTCTCTCTTTACCTCTTAACCAACTTCAAGTTTCCCTTCATGAAGGTCAGGTTCTCAAAGTTCAGATTGGTCAGAGAGACACGCTTTGGCCTCAAAATGTCCGAGCCGAAGCTGAAGAGTCGTTCAGCTGAGGCAGACGAGGGCAGGGGAGTGTTATACTTGATGAAACAGTTCACCCAGTGCTGCCTGTGCTCCTTGGGGAAGTTTGCCGGGGAGATCTTCATGATGCTTGTGCCGAGACTGGCGCCCCAAGTGTCTACTTCCTTGCAGACCTCCTCCTCTAGGTTGGCCACCACCACAGGTTCCTCCTCGTCCTCAAGAAGGAAGGCAAACTCGTCGTGCTCGCTAGTGTGGCTGGCCACAGACTGTGGCCTGGAGGTGGGCTGGCTGGAGGCGGAGGCCACATCCCCCTCCTTGGACCTGATTTGGGCCATAAGGTCCGACACCATCTTGTCCCTCACCAGGTTGTACAAGTCAGGATTTGTCCTGCATATGTACTTGGCCATCTTTAGACGGAACCTGGGGTGGAAGGCAGTCGCAAGGAGCTTCTCCTGGTCCTCAAACATGTGTTGAAACCTGAAAAGATTAAGATATGAGTTAATTTAATTATTGATTAATGATTATTAATCTTTTTTTCATTTCAATTACTATAAAATATCATATAATTTGATTTTTATATAATTATATTATATTATTATTATTATATTATATTAAAATATTGAAAATATCTATGGCAGAGACAAAAAGGGGAAAGTGAAGCCCTTTTTGTCTCTGCCATGGTGCTCCTGTGTCCCCAGGAGGTAGGTGACGAGGGGCTTGGCATACTTGATGCTGTTGTCGTCCCTAAGCAGGTTCAAGTCCCTCTGGAAAACAATCAAGTTGGGAAGGAAGTTCCCCATGTAGGCATACTGGTCTGACTGCATTTTGTCCAAAGCATTGGCAACTGGGGCCATAACTTTGACGTACTCTGCGATGACCTCGTTGTCCTCGTCAACAAAGGCGGGGATCGGGTTGGGGCGCATGCTGGTACAGAGATCATTGATCTTTTTACGGGTGTCCAGGTCCTGTAGCAGGCCAGAAAGCATCTTATAGCTGTCATAGCTGGAGTTCCACCTCGTCGCGCCAGGGACTTTAAGTTTTTTGCCGATAGCATCCTTTATCTCGTTGGCTGAGACATTTCGGCGGCCCTGGGCATTCCACAAAGACTGTGCCTTGGCAGCCGACCTTCTGAAGATATTCCTGCCAGCATGGTTCCATTGTGGGACCTGAAAAAAGAATATTTATTATTTAATATTTTATTACAATTCACAAATTAAAAAATAATCAATAATGATTTACTTCTTTTTAGTTTTTACCAAAAGAACAATAAATTATTTAATATTTATCAATTATTAATTTATTAAATAAAAAAAAATAAAATTATTATACTCACTTTCGAAACATCCTCAGACGCCAGGAGGTTCAGAGTGTGTGCACCACACCTCTGGTGTTTAGGCAGGCTAACCTCGGCTTCGTCAGCCTGGTCCAGGGCCTCCTCTATAGATATGACCTGAGGCTCGTCAGCCAGCTCTTCGTCAGGCTTGTCCTCGCCAGGTTGTATGACGACGTCCTCTCGTGCAAAGTTGACAAATGCACTTACATAGTTTGTGCCATTGTCTGTGGTCGTGCAGAGAATCTTGCTGCTGATGCTGAAGTCCTCATGCAGCTTGCTCAAGGACCTCGCCAAGTACTCGGCTGTCTGGCTCTCCTTCACCTCCTTTATGCCAAAGACTGCAGTCGTCCTCTCCAGGGTGGCCTTGTTCAACCACGAAACTGTGGAGCCTATGAAGGCCCGGTTGTGGCTCGACCAGCTGTCGGCAGTGGTGGCCAGGTAGTCCTGCTTGGACATGATCTGGGTGAGCTCATTTTTGGCCCTGGCGCTCATATGCTTGACTATCACCTGTCTTAGCAAACATTTACACGGAATATTTTGAGAAATGTTTTTCAGCTAGTACAAAAGAGGCAAAAGTTCTTTGGTTCAGATATGTAGACGACATTCTGTGTTTTTGGCCCAATAACTTATCCATTAATGAATTCCTTGTTAAAATATATACATGTATATACTGTTGTTATATTTAACGAATGCAACACCTTCGATGACTGGCGTGCACACGCATGCACACATATGGTACAATATGTGTTTTCGACGAAAGCTACGGATTTCCCTAGGGACTTCTGTGACCAAGATAACCGACGTTTCTTGCCTACACCCTTTTGATAACAAAAGATTCTCTCGGCGCCTCAGGCCAAGGATCCATTAGACAAAAGCCCAGCTGTGTCTCTCGGGTTGCCACCTGCAACAGATCGGCCGAAACCTTGACCGACAGCAACCCAACTTCTCAGTATGTGTCATATGGTAACAACATCCTTTTTACAATTGACAACCTTTGTATATATGTTAATATGTGTCTGGTAATTCTCCGAACTTTCCTGAGGGCTTGCCGTGTATGTTGTAGTTAGACCAAGAACAGAACAGAACCGATTAAAACCAAGAACAGAACAGAAACGATTAAAATCAAGAACTCGGACTGAATTTCTCTTCACCACCAATTGAAATTTAGAGAACACACATTCTACATTGTGGTGGGCAACGGTGGGACTACTACGAATCTACATTCTACACTGTATATATATATATATATATATATCTATATATATATATATATATATATAGATCTATATATGGAAGACTATGGAAGGCTTGTATTTGCCCACCCTCCTGAAATGAGACCTCTCTCTTACTCTCTTACTATCCGCCTGGTAGGATTATCTCCTGTCAGCCAGTGGTCCTCGTTTCCTAATTTCTCTCCATCTTTCTCTATCTCTGTAGACTTCATTTTGCAGTATCTCTGTAAGGTCTTCTCCTCGAATAGCCAAAGCTTCCTTAACTCCTTCCATTCATCTTTTTCTAGACCTGCCCACCGGTCTTCTACCTTCCGGCCGCATATGAAGTGCAGCCCTGGGCAGTCTCCCATCCTCCATCCTCTGCACATATCCATACCATCTCAGGCGATTTTCCTCTATATGTTCTAGTATATTCTTAACATTCAATTCTGCTCTTATGTCCATGTTTCTCTATCGGTCCAGTCTAGACACTCTTTTGATTTTCCTCAGAACTTTCATTTCTGCAGCAACGATTTTACTCTTTGTTTTGCTTGTCATTGTCCATGTTTCTGATCCATAAAGCAAAATTGGTCTTAATACTGTTGTATACATCAGCACCTTACATTTTGTAGGGACATTGCGGTCTCTGAACAACACCGAAAGCATACCAAAGTTCTTATTAAATTGATTAATTCTGTTATTTATTTCGATTTCCTGATTATTCTTTTCATTAACTTTCACCCCAAGATATTCAAATTTGCTTACTTGTTTCAACTGGGCCTCTCCTATTCTTATTTCTATGTTCCTCTCATTCCTCGTGATACTCATAACTTCCGTTTTATTAATGTTAATTTTCATATCATTATCATTCATAACTTTATTCCATCTTCCTGTCATCTCTTGTAGTTCCTCTTCGCTGCTGCATATCACGGGAACATCATCTGCATATGCCAGCGTTATCGTGTTGTTGCTATGGTTTATTTCTTTCATACATCTGTCCATGAAAATTATGAACAGCAGTGGGGAAATCACTCCTCCTTGTCTTACCCCTGTCCTGACCTGGAACCATGGTGTATCCCCATCCCTTAGCTTCACTTTATTTTCACATTTCCTATATATATTCTTAATTGCCCTTTTCAGGTTTGCTGGAACATCGTATTCTTGATGCTCCAGTGCTCTCCAGATTTCTTCCCTAGGTACCTTATCAAATGTTTTCTCCATATCTATGAAGATAGCAAACTTGTCGATGTTCCATTCCCTGTTCTTTTCCAAAACCATGCTGCCATTCCCCAAATCTTTTCTCTACAGCCAACATCAGTCTTCTCTCTATGACTCTCTCATATACTTTGCCCACATGTGATAGCAACGATATACCTCTGTAATTATTGCAATTTGTGCTGTCATCTTTTTGAAAATTGGGCATACGTCCGCTTTACTCCAATCATCTGGTATTTCAGCATTTTTCCACGCGACATTCATATTTCTGGTCAACCAGTTCGCACCCAACTCACCCATTGCTTTAATGAATTCTATATGTATCTCATCCTCACCACATGCTTTTCCATTTTTCATTCTTTGGATAGCCGCCTGAACCTCCGCAACTGTAATTTCATCATTTTCACCTTCTAAGAACTCCATCTGATTTTCTTCCTGCATTTCCATATTTTCTTGTCCAGCATTGAGTAGGTTCTCAAAATAATTTTTCCATCTTTCTGAAATTTGATTTGTTTCCACCAACATCACTCCATTTTTATCCTTTACTGCATAGGCACCTTTGTTTTTCTCTTTTCTATAGTTTCTTGCCATATTGTAGAGCAGCTTTCTTGTTCCTTCCATATCCTCTCTCAAATCATTACCAATTTTCTGCCAGACTTCTACTTTTGATTCCTTCTTAACTCTATTACACTTATTCCGTGCTTCTACATAGTTTTCTCTGTTTTCAGCTGTTCTGTACTTCATCCATTTTCTGAATTTTTTCTTTTTTTTTTCTTTAACTGCATCCGCCATCTCCTCTGTCCACCAGGGCGTTTTTTTTTTCCCACATACTTCATTTCAACCACCACCTCTGCCATTTCCTTAACTACTGTTTTCATCTGCTCCCATTCCTCATTTATATTTTCTCCTGTTTGCAGGTTTGTCACCTTTCTTCTGATTTTTTCTTTAAAACTTTCTTTCTTTTCAGGATTTTTTAAGTCCTCCACCTTGAATCTCCTCCTTATATTCCCTGGCACAACTCTCCACTTTCTCGCGTTTATCTTTGCAACCACCAGTCTATGATCTGAGTCTAGTGACACTGATGGTATAGCTTTAACATCACGAAAGATCTTTTTATTATTTGTAATGACAAGGTCAATTTGGGATTTGTCATTATAGCTTTGTAGGTTGCCGTTCCATCGATACCAAGTCCATTGGTGACTTGGTCTATGTTTATAGAAAGTGTTCATAATTGACAGATTATTCATAGTACAAAAGTCAATTACTCTTTCACCCTCACGATTTCGATTCCCTATTCCATGCGCTCCTATTATATTTTCCACACCTCCACGATCACTTCCAACATGACCATTCACATCTCCAATGACTACCATGTATTCTGCATTACCTCTTTGATCGTATACTTCTTGTAGTTTCACATAGAATTCTTCCTTTTCTTCTGCAGTTCTTCCCTGCTAAGGGGCATAAACTTGTACAAATGTTATTCTAATGTCTTTTAATTTCACAGTCACTTTAATTATTCTTTCATTTACAAAAACAACATCCTCAACATAGTCCGCAATCCTTGGTGTCATCGTTATCGCCACTCCATGCATTCTTTCATTTGGCATTCCGCTCCATATCAGTTGATAGTTGTCATGTATTGTTTTTCTGCCATTTCCCTCTCTCCTTGTGTCACACATTCCTAAAATATCTATTTTCCTATCTTTCATGATGGCAATAATCTCTTCTTCTTTATCTTTCAAAGTGCAGACGTTTATTGTTCCAACTCCAAGTTTCTTATCCTTTTTTGATCGCCGGGCCGTCAACTGCTTAATCCATAGGGTCCGATGCTCACTTTGCGTGTCTTGAGCAGTTAAATGAGTCTTAGTGGGTTGCTAGCCCTATCCTAAGTCTTTCGGGATCACTGTGAGAAAAATTGAAAATCTCAGCAAAAAGATTAATCAGTGCCAAAATGCTGTCGTGTTTAACTCAGTGTGTATTAGTGAGAATCTGCGCCCTAAATATACAATATATATATATATATATATATATATATATATATATATATATACATATATATATATATATAAATACACACACACACACACACACACACACACACACACACACACACACACACACACACACACACACACACACACACACACACACACACACACACACACACACACACACACACACACACACACACATATATATATATATATATATATGTATATATATATATATATATATATATATATATATATATATATATATATATATATATATATATATATATATTAACAGATGGTATATTGTCCCCAGTACACAGATATTCATCTTCTCAACTACATTATCTTATTTTTTATTTTAATTACAGGCAAACACAATCGAGACTAACAGGTGTATATAGTTTGATGGAAGCAAATTCGGAAACTGAGACGCTGTCAAGCTGAAGATTGAAACCTAGCCGATACGTAACAAATAGAAAGTGACTTGAACAACTGAGACATCTTGATTGCTGAATTGGTGAAGGTACAGTCTATTTGTTACGCATCGGCTAGGTTCGAGTCCTCAGGCTGACAACGTCTCAGTTTCTGAATACGCCTCCATTGAGCTACATATTCCTGTTAGTCTCGATCATGTTTCCAAGAAATAATAATGGAAATAAGTTAAATGTAGTTGATAAGATGAATATATATATGTATATATATATATATATATATATATATATATATACTGTATATATGTATATATATATATATATATATATATATATATATATGTGTGTGTGTGTGTGTGTGTGTGTGTGTGTGTGTGTGTGTGTATATATATATACATACACATACATATACATATGCATATACATATAGGTATTCGTATACATATACATGCACATATACATATACCTTTGTCAGTTTATATACCTATTTATCTGTTTATCTAATAATTTACTCATTTCTATCTTTATTTACTTATGCATTCATTTATCTATTATGTTGGTTATTTGTTCATTTGTATTATACGATCTGGTTTCATAATACTCGATTTGGCTACACAGGTTTTTGCGCGTCGCCAAAGGACAGTGTTAGTGAAGATAGCCGTCAGTCATTTAAACTTTCTCCAGTTACTGATGAAGGTGTTGAGTCGCGGGAGGTGTTGCAGTAAAGACTAACAGTGCGCCCAGAGAATACAGAACATCTTCACAGAAGCCGATGTCAGCACGATGATGGAGTTCGAGCAGAACATCAGTGTCGTGTTGTGAATCTGCCCCATCAGGAGAAACAAAATGTTCGCGAACTACCTGTGAATCATTCATAAAGCTACCGGAGATCACTGGTCATCAGCAAGGCCGCAGTGAAGTCTGGAAACTTACTTTAAAACCTCCAATCAATCGAAAATTGGTTGAAAATCGTTGTTGGTCTTGCACAAGAGTGACTGAACCGTGGAGTTATCATTAAAATTTGTAGACTTCCAACGTTGTTGAATTAAAGTAACAACCTGTTTCAACACGTTCGTCAGCGTCAAATAAACATCTTATGTCCTTAAAACATCTTCATTTTAAAATTACTGAAGTGAACGACTATACACTAAAATATTTACATTTTACCATTATCAAAGTGAGCAACACCATTACGTTTTACTATTATTGAAGTGAACAGCCACATTAGTATGACACTAAACGCTTTACTATTACTGGAGTGAGCAGACACATCGGTATCAGCGCACATTGTACAGAAACTCGTTACAGAAGTGAACAACCACAGTGATAACGTGTGCATCTCACAACCTTAAAAGTGGACGACCGGTTCAGCCACAACGCGTACTTCATGGGTTCTCAACATTCACAGTAAAGACGAGTGTACCGCCTGAAAGGCTCAGTTTGTGATATGCACCAACTTGGTATTGTGTGTGTGTGAAATGTAGAAAATGTGACGTGATATTTCCGTCACATTTTTAGTTATTTCCTGCACTCTTTGTGTGTGTGTTCGCGCGCGTTTGTGTTGAGTTCGACACACTCACTCTACGGTAGGATACCGAAGAAGGACAAGATGTCGGGAAGCTTCCATCGAGTTCCTACAAGGAACAGGTCAGAGCGGAGTGTGGTGAGTACCAGTCATTCAGTTCCTAGGGCATTTTCCAACCTCGTCCTACTGATTACCCTAGAGTTGTCCGGTGCCTCTGAACTCTATCGATCAGAGGACATTGATGACTTTGTAGAGCTTTTGTGTGACTTCATATGTCATGAGAGAAAGCGGCGTATCATCTAGTAACATAGTTTCTTTTGTGCAACCTGAAGATACCGAAGACTACCATAGAATACATGTCGAAGGAGGTAGAATGCGAAAGGGATTCAGGACCTGACTGTGTGACCTGTAGCTCGTGGATTCGAATCTCCTAATTTTATACCACTTCTGCAAGTGTTTCACTTGCTTTTGCACCTTTTTCTGCCTTTTGCACCTTCCCAGTAAAACTATCAAGAAAGAGATGAAAAAAGAGAGACAGAAAGAGGGATAGAGAAAGTGAGGGAGGGAGCGAGAGAGAGAGAGAGAGAGAGAGAGAGAGAGAGAGAGAGAGAGAGAGAGAGAGAGAGAGAGAGAGAGAGAGATAGAGATAGAGAGAGAGAGAGAGAGAGAGAAAGAGAGAGAGAGAGAGAGAGAGAGAGAGAGAGAGAGAGAGAGAGAGAGAGAGTGGGAGGGCTGGGAGGGAGGGAAGGTGGAAGAGGAAGAAAAGGAGGGAGAGGGAGAAAAGGAGGGAGGAAGAAGAGAGGGAGAAAGACCCTCTCTCTCTCTCTCTCTCTCTCTCTCTCTCTCTCTCTCTCTCTCTCTCTCTCTCTCTCTCTCTCTCTCTCTCTCTCTCTCTATCTATCTATCTATCTATCTATCTATCGTATCTAGGTGTCTATCTATCTCGCCTTCTATATATCTTTCTCTTCACCCCACTCTCTTTCTCTCCTCTCTCTCTTTCTCTCTCTCTCTCTCTCTCTCTCTCTCTCTCTCTCTCTCTCTCTCTCTCTCTCTCTCTCTCTCTCTCTCTCACACACACACACACACACACACACACGAGCGCGGTCGCTTGTTGTGCTGATGGTTGTGAACTGCTGCCACAGATGGCCAAATGGGTTCGTTTGACTTTGATGAAATCGAGAATCGAGTTTCCGGCTGCTTCAGATGGACATCAGACTCAAGGACCACCTAAAAGCATCTTCAAGTTTCAGAGATGACTTTGATCTCTTCGGGGCGGTGACAGGGTATCACTGAAACCGGTTTTGTCTTTGGGCCGAAGCTGGTCTTAATCAATTGATCGAGCGATTACACTAGCCTCCAGGTAGAATTCATTCGTCAACCGAATAAAACCGCTTGACGGTAGTTAGAATAAGCATTAAAACAAAGCGAAAGTGTTAAATTGCCATCAATTGGTTGAATAAAATAGTTTGTCCGTGACCAAGACAATGTTGATAAAGTAAAACCGTACTGATGGAAGTAGAGACTCCTACAGGTGAATGAAATCGTCTGATGGCAGCCAGAACCAAATACCCGGTATCTAGGGGCAAGCACTAACTTATCCGAAGGTAATGACATCGGGACTACCATGTTAAGAAATGCTTAACGAACTTGTATGCATCGTGATTTCTGTTTTCAAATGGATATTTACCAAGGGATCTTGACTTTAGACTTAACTCGTGTAAGTCGTCAATATGAGTGAAAAGGTTAAAGAAAACCGTTCATTGACATAGAATTTCAGAAAAAATACAAGTTGCCAGGATAAGAGAAAACAAGGCACATGGAAATTATAAAAAAAAAAATATATTTTTATATATAAAGAAATCCAGCCTCCAAACAGATTGAACTGTCATCAGATTTAGTAAAGTTCCAAACAAGAAAATGACATGAAATGTTACAAACATTAGAGAAACGAAAATAAAGCATACACATGACAGTAGACAGACATCAGGTATGGGTACATACAACTAGCTCCTCACACGAGTTAGGCTTCAATGACTTCCTTTCCGCGAGGAGAAAAGGCACGCTAGCATGGCCCTCGAACGACCAAGACGCCTTTACCGAAGTAGAGCAACAACGCGTGGCACACTTTTGAGTGTCTTGTGGAGAAAGGAAGTATGCAAAGGAAGAAGAGAAGGAAGATGTGAAGAAGAAAAGGGAGAGTGATAAAAGAAGCATGAAGAACACGAGAATGAGATGTTGAGGAACGATCATGAAGAGGAGAAGGAGAAGGAGGCATAAAATTTAAAAGAAAAACGGGGAGAAATTGTAGGACGAGGAGACGAGGAATATGTGTGGGGGTGGAGTAAGACAAAATGGAAAACAAGAGGATGCGGAGTATTAGAAAGGTGTAGGAGAACGAGGAGAGGAGATAAAAGAAGGAAGTGGAGATAATGAGAGAAAAGTGTGAAAGAAAAAGAGCAAAATAAAAAAAAAAGGAGGAGGAGAGGAGGAAGACGAACAGAAGGAGGAGAAGATTTAATAGGATGATGAGGAGGAAGAGAGTAAGAAGGAGGAAAGGGAGAATGAAGATGAAAAAGAGGATGGGAGGGAGGAGGAGGAGGAAAATGAAGAAGAACAGAAAGAGAAGGAAGAGGAGAAACGTTAAAATTATGGGAAATGATCGGGCTAGAAAAGAGAACTTAGGAAATGAGGAGGGGGAGTAAATTAGAACAATGGTAATGAAAAGGGAAGAGAGAGTAAATAAACAAATAGGGTGAGGGAGAAGGAAAAGAAGGAATGGAAGGAGGTAGGTAAGTATGTAGGTAGGAAGATAGGAAGTAAAGGAAATTTGACAAGTGAAGGGAGGAAATGAAGTCAGGTGGGAGGGAGGGAGGGAGATTAACGGAAAGTGAAAGTAGTGATCACGTGATTAGGATTTATAAAATTCTCATAAATATCACCTGAGTCATCTGGGTTCTGGAAACAGATATCTGTATTGTATATGTTATGGTAAAACATGCATACATGTGCGCACACTCACACGCAAACATACGCACACTCACAAACAACCACACACATTCACGCGTGCGCATATACACACATACAAAATAACACAAACACACAAAACACACAAAATAACACAAACACACAAAATAACACAAACACACAAAATAACACAAACACACAAACACACAAGAACACAAGCACACACAAACGCACACAAACACACGCACACACACACACACACACACACACACACACACACACACACACACACACACACACACACACACACACACACACACACACACACACACACACACATATATACATACTCGGTGGCGCGGTTGGTAGAGAATCAGACTGTCAGTACGGAGGTACTGGCGGTACCTGGTTCGAATCCTGCCCAGGGCTGAATTTATTTCAATATCACTGCGCTTCGAGTCGTTACTCCAACTCTCGTGGGCGGGGAGTTGGGGGTGTGTGTGCGTGTAAGGTCACAGCATTACCCATAGATCGGTCATACGAGCTCTGAACTCTCTTCCAGGAGGGAAATAGCTGTCGATCACGAGTCCAACACGTGATCCAAAGACCAAGGTGAATACATACACACACACACACACACACACACACGCACACACACACACACACACACACACACACACACACACACACACACACACACACACACACACACACACACACACACACACACAAACACACACACACGCACACACA
>NC_134816.1:7573075-7593075 GCF_046742065.1 Oratosquilla oratoria
ATATATTTTTTTGTCAAAATTCGAGATGACTTTTGTAAAATTCGAGTAAGTTAGTCACGCAAGAACGTTTCTGTCTGAACCCATGTTGGCTATCATTTATCAAACATTTACTTTCTAAATTATGTTCGATAGCATCTCTGATGATAGTTTCCATAATTTTTCCTACGATTGAAGTCTGTAGGTGTTAGTTTTTTTTCACCTTTTTTTGAATATGGGAATAACGTTAGCTAGCTTCCATTCTCTTGAGAGATCTCCGGATATGATGGATTTCTTGAAAACAATTTCTAATGGAACAACAATCTCATTTTTTATTTTCTTTGAGATTCTTGGATGCCAAGCGTCAGGCCCTGGTGTTTTATTAACTTTGAGTGTCTCTATACACCTTTTAATTTTTTCTTTTGTTATATTTACCGTAGTAAGTTCACCCTAGACTTTTCACAGGTTTCAGTTTGGAGTTCACTTTGAGGTGTTTCGTTTACAAATACTGAGCTAAAATAGTTGTTTAAAATATCACACATTCCTTTATTTGAATGTTCAAATTGACCGTCAGCAGGCAATAGTGGACCAATGTGATTCCTGATAACCTTTTTATCTCTAATGTAACTATAGTATTCTTTGGGATTCTCTTTGGATTTATCAACGATATTGATTTCATATTGTCGTTTTCGTTTTTTTTCATTGTCTTTTTTTAAATCTCTCTGTACTAATACATAACTTTGATAGTCATTAGATGCACCCGAGCACCATCTGTACTTTTTTCCATGGTGAAGTGTAGACCGGATTTCTCTTCGAATGTTTGACGTAAGACCTGCAGCTCGGACTCACTTTCTACACAAATGAATGTGTCGTCGATGTATCGGCAATACGTGCTAGGTCTCTGGATGTCACCGAAGACTTGTTCCTCGACAGTACCCATACTGTGTAGAAAGTGAGTCAAACATTCGAAGAGAAATCCGGTCTACACTTCACCATGGAAAAAAGTACAGATGGTGTCCTCCCCTTCTTGGATGTCCTCCTAATTGGTAGGTTGTGACTTTTGATCTTTCTTATAAAGTCTTCTGAGTGTTTTATGTGAGACTCTGAGAAACAACCTACATACGGTGATAGTATTTGTGTGAGCCATTTTGAGGTCTTATGTGTACAAGAATTCCTATTTGATATGATGGGTCTGAGAGGAATGCCGACTTTGTGCAACTTTGGAAGACCGTAAAAGTTGGGCAACTGGGGATTAATGACTTTCAGTTTTTGGAACGTGTTTTTGCCTAAGATTTTAATGGCATGTTTGTTAAATTCTGAAGCAGGTTGTTTCTCAGAGTCTCACATAAAACACTCAGAAGACTTTATAAGAAAGATCAAAAGTCACAACCTACCAATGAGCAGAAAATTACTAAGTCTAGATGTAGTTTCGTT
The DNA here is from genome assembly GCF_046742065.1 of Oratosquilla oratoria. Taxonomy (NCBI): domain Eukaryota; kingdom Metazoa; phylum Arthropoda; class Malacostraca; order Stomatopoda; family Squillidae; genus Oratosquilla; species Oratosquilla oratoria. The sequence goes on from NC_134816.1 coordinate 7,574,486, forward strand.
ATTCACTCAGATTGATATAACGGTAGTTCTAGAGTTTTTGGAGGAAAAATTACAACCATACAAAAACCAGCTACCACTGCCACTAGAAAAAATAATAAGTTTAACAAAACTTTGCGTCAACACTAATGTTTTTTCATTCAAAGGTCTTTATTATAAACAGAAATTCGGATGTTCCATGGGCTCTAATCTCTCGCCAGTTCTAGCCAACTTATATATGGAATATTTTGAATCAGTGCTATTACCAGAAATTAAACCACCCGCCATGTTTTGGCACAGATATGTCGATGACATCTTTACGGTTTGGGACGATGAATGGGGTTCATTCCAAGAATTTTACAACAAACTTAATCACCTAACGAACAACATTAAATTCAAGGTGGAATGAGAATTAGATCACAAATTACCTTTTCTAGATATATTAATAATAAGAAATGCGGAGTCTTTGTCCTTCACAGTTTATAGGAAGCCCACACACACAGGGAGCTACCTACATTTCTTTAGCCACCATCCTGACAAAATAAAATATAGTGTAGCTTCAGGCCTATTCTTACGGGCTTTGAGAATTTGTAGCTCCCAATATTTAGAATTGGAACTAAATTCAGTAAGATATCAACTAACTAAATTAGGATACCCGCCGTGGTTTTTACAAAAAGCTCCTACTAAGGCCAAAATTAGTTTTCACAAAACAGATTCCCAATCCGCCTTGGATCATAATTGGGATAATAGATGCATAAAATTACCTTTTAGTAAATCAATTAATGACTTGTCTCATTTGTTACCAAAGGAAAAGGTAAATTTGATCTTCAATTATCCCAACAATTTGTTCAGTAAAGTCGTCAATATACATCATAGATCCAAGAGTAATACAACTCCTGGATTTTACAAATTACCTTGTTTAGATTGCAAGGATGTATATTGGGGACAGACGGGTCGAGACCTCACTACCAGGGTCAAGGAGCACAAGAACTCCGTAAAATACGGGCAGGAAAACTCCGCGGTATTTCAGCACGTCGCCAACAAAAACCACCGGATAAATTGGGACGATGTTGAAATAATTTACAAATCCAAATGTAGTTTCAGAAGAAAAATGGTAGAATCCTCTTTAATAAACAATCTTCCAAATTATAACATTTCCTATGGTCAGTGGTCACCAGATTGTATTTCTTCTTTTGCTTTAAATAAAATATTGCCATCTACATTAGCAGTGGACAAAAGCCACCAAGGTCCATGCAACGCCGGACACGTGACCAAGGCCACCAAGGTCCACGCAATGCGCGCCGGACACGTGACCTGAGCCCCCGTCCCTTCTTGCTTACCTCACTGTTTCAGTATAAATACACATTGTTCTCTACTCTGTAATTCATATCTGCTGAAGAGGATCACAGTAAGTGATCGAAATATACAGATCTCTATATCTTCGCTTATTCTTCTCCGAAAGTGGGTCATCAGTATTATTTTACAAATGTGCTACGACATAACTTTGTTATACATATATATATATATTTATACATATATATGTATACACATATATATATATGTATATATATATATATACATATATGGGTATATATGTATATGTGTGTATATATATATATATATATATATATATATATATATATATATATAAGGCTTACAAATGCTTACAAAGGCGGAGCATGCCGACAGGAGACCTTTTGTTCCATATCTAGGTAGGATATGAAAAAAATCATGATAATAATAAATAAAGAAATAAATACTATAATAATGTAAATAACAAATAAATGCATAGGTATAGTTAAATAATAAACAAACAGGTAAATAGTAAATAATGATAAATTAACATATAACTAATAATAAATTAAAATCAAACAGACAAATGATAACAAAACAAAAACAAATAATATAAGATAAATTATAATCATTACAGCATCTTGCTTAGGTGTTTATCTAAATGATTCTTAAAGCCTCGAACTGAACTACATTGCACTACCTGTGCAGGAAGTTTATTCCATTCATTAACCACACTGTTGGCGAAGTTGTTTCTACCCATTTCCAAATTGAATCTATTTCCGGACAGATTGAGACCATTGTTTCTTGTCTGATTCTCATTCAATGTGAAAATTTGGTCACTTTTGATGTTGTCAATTCCCTTTAAAATCTTAAAGACCTGTATCAAGTCACCTCTGAGTCTACGCCTTTTTAGGGAAAACAGATTCATGTGTTTTAGTTAATTTTCGTATGATTTATTTTTTTATATTTGGAATCAGTTTTGTGGCTCACCGTTGTACTTTTTCCAGTCTGTCAATGTCTTTAATGAGATTCGGAGACCATACGGAAACAGCATATTCCAAATGTGGACGAACTAACGATTTATATAAATTGTTAATGAATGATGGACTTTTGAAATCAAAAGATCGCGCAATCAGTCCTAGAATCTTATTTGCTTTCTCAGAGGCTGAAATACACTGTGTGTGTGTGTGTGTGTGATATTGTTTTGTGTGTGTGTGTGTGTGTGTGTGTGTGTGTGTTTGTGTGTGTGATATTGTTTTGTAAAGGAAAGAAGCTACACCCTTTTTCGCCAAGTAGCATGCCTAGTTTTGAATTCGCATACAGTTCTAGCTTGAGCTACGATCATCTGTCTATTTTAGGATGTGAAGCATCTATATGGAAAATTACGTTCAGTGACATGCTTTAGATACGTGCTCTTCAGCTTATCTCCATGACCTCGAGACGCTCTCCTGTCCCATAACCTTATCAGGTTTATCTAATCCTTTGAATGACCTAATGATGATTATAAACTCACTTCTCTCTCCTTTCTCTCATGATAATTAATAGGTCCAGTACTTTAATCTTTGCCAATACATTTTATTGTTCGGTTGCGTGTATGTGAATTTTGCCTCACCTTAACGAAGGATGAATTTATAACGATTTTCTGTGCTGGTGCTGCCACGAACTTATTAACTAATCAACGTACTATAAAAACAATTTTCACTTGGAAGGGATTGTTCGCTTGTCAATTTTCCAATCATCTTAGGATTTTCATGACTCAACATATATTGATCACTCCTTACACTTACATCAGTCTTCGTTACTGTAGATATTACATAATGTGTCATAAGTATTAAGTAAGGATATACTTTTTATGAATATGCAACACAATTTCAACAAACACTTAGACATTCGACTGTGCGGGCGGTAAGATTTAGTCAACAACATGGAATCACACGATGAAAATGTAGTTAGCATTTTTATCAAAACGAGATACCTTTAGAATTCCAATCGCTGTGACTGATGCATAGTTTAGTTCCCCGAAGACGTAGGTCCCTTGCTTTGACGTTTCTAAATTTGAGGTCCATCTGGAACCAGAGCTCTGGGTAGTCTGATCCGACGTTAGTGTGGACTGTATTCGGTGGGACTCTTACGAGTTCGAAAAAAGCTCAAAAGGCCACGGGTTAATATTGACCTTTTAAGTAAATTCTCAAAGGTTCAATCCCCGATTTATCAAACCAAAATTTATTACATAGATTTAACAAGCAAATAAAGAGGAGAGTTAAATCGTATCTTATTTAAAGTTACGATAGGCGCGGTTCGAAGCTTCAGGAAATGCTCCTGATTCGAAAGATTTAAACAACACTTTGAGGGAAAGTTTCCCAAACGAAGGTAAGCACTAAAAGATTCCCAACAACAAACAATTACCCCAAACTCCCCGACAACAAAAAGAAAGTGTTTAATAAATACAACACCTTCAAAGAAAATTTACAATAACCCCTTAGAAGCTAGAGACCTTACCTGGTCTCTAGAGGCTAGCGCTGTCTCACGAGAAGGTCTCAAAGAGGTAGGTTCCGAATCAACATAGTCGTCTTCCAAAGAATTAACCTCCAAGTTTGAGGCCTCTTCAAAAGGCTCCAACTCGCCAACCTGTAAAATAGCATCCACTGGGGATTCATCCTCATCAAAGGAATGTAACTCAGAATGGAGCTCTAGTGGGATTAAAAGTCTAACATTGACCTTAACAGAGTTTCCGTCAGGCTTAATGACATAGACTGTGAGAATCACTTGATCTTGGTCAGGATAAATGTCAACAACACGAACCAAGGGCCAGAAGGGTCTGGTCTTAAAGAACAGTTTCAAGAAGGCAATGTCACCCTTTTCCCAGTTTCTAGAACTGTGGTATGCAGCTCTATGCCTTTCCCTTAAGCTGACCAAGTACTCTGTCAGCCATCGTTTCTTAAACTCTTCATAAAAAAAAATCCCCAGAGTTCATGACTAAGTTAAGAAGAGAAGGATAGTCTTCTCCTAATTCCCATTCAGGGACTTGTTCCAAGTCGCCAAACATCAAGGAAGGAATGGTCCTTCCTATAAGGAAATGATTTGGGGTAATAACATCTACTTCGTTTTCACAGGAACGATAAGAGGTCTATTGTTCATATTTTTTGAACATCGGACAAAAGGGTGGCAATCTCTGCCAGGGAAGGAACAGACCTACCCAAAACCTTATAGAGACATTGTTTCACCGTCTGAATCAACCTTTCCCAAGTGGCACCATACCATGCAGCATAAACAGGGATGGTTCTGTGCTGAACAGGGGAAGTTTTAAACTTCTCTTCAAATTCAGAAGACGATAGAAGTTGTCCAATAGTACTTCCCGCTTGTATAAAGGATTTGGCATTATCCGAATAAACCACTGTAGGAATTCCATATCTATTAGTAAATCTAACAAAAGCCAAAATAAACTCAGCAGTGGACATAGAATCCACGACCTCCAAATGGACAGCTCTTGTATTAAAACAAGTAAATATCAAAATGTAAGCCTTGACCTTATCTCCATTCCTGTCTCTAACCCACAAATGCCCTATGTAATCCACACCAGTATCGACAAAAGGCACACTTAAATTTACTATAGAGGCAGGTAAAGAGGAAGGAGAAGTGTAGTTAACAGCACGGGAATTATATTTCTTACAAACTATACAATCCCTCAAAATTTTTAAAACTGCTTTTCTGGCCTTAAAGATCCAGAATACATGCATGCGAAGGAAATTAAGAGTAGCTTGCAGTCCCATGTGCATTACTTGGCAATGAGCAAAAAAATATCAAGAGTCTTGTCAAATGATGGGATTTGGGGGGGATTCACAACCTTATATTTAAGGTCAATGTTCTTGTCAATTCTGCCCTTGGACCTTATCAAACCATTCTTGTCCAAGAACAAGTTCATTTGAATTACCAAAGGAGGTATGTCATTAGTATTGGGGTTCTCTAAATATACCAATTCAGCGCGGAAGGCATCCCTTTGGATTATATCCATGAAATAATAAGAAGCAGCCTTAACAGGGTCAGCATTAGATTTCTTAAACAAAAAGACAGCTTTAAAGATCAAGGAAGTATGGTGTAAAAGTTTGCTGTAAGAAGAAAACTTTAAGACATCAATTAGAAGAGGAGTGTCAACTTGCACAACAGCCGCATTGACAATGTCTCCCTTTATGCTGGAGGGAATACATCCCAAGTGACCCTTCAGGCAAGTATGGGGTGGCAACAACAACCATTCCGATCTATAAACCCACTAAATAAATCTTTCCTTAAACACCTTAGTACTGCAAGGTTTGTTTACAAAATCAGCCATATTACGTTCAGAAGGAACATAAGTAAAGGAAATAAGAGTATACTTGGCTTAAAAAAAAAATGAAAATATCCTTCAATCTATTATTAACAAATATGTTCTTCTTATGAGCCTTGTTGGTTAGAATCCAAGAAAGAGCAACTTGACTATCAACAAGGAGTGCAACAGGATCAACCAGTGGGGCAGACACCAGTCCTTCCTCAAAAATAGTTTTGAGGCATTTTAAATATAGTAAAGCTGCCATAAGCTCGAGAGAAGGCAATGTTCTTTGTTTAATAGGAGCCACCTTGACCTTGGCAAATAGAAGAGAGCCATTAGACTCCTTTATCTCTCTTCTTTCTTGCCCTGCATAGATGGCACACCCATAAGCTTCCTTAGAAGCATCAGCAAAAACAAATAATTTAAGGAGAGATTCTGAACGGAAGGTTTTCCTTTTAAAGGATAAGTCGTTAACCTCCCGAAAGTTTTCACATAACCTCTTCCATCTTGTAAGCAACTCGCTATACAATTTAAAATCCCAATCTACCATTTTTTGGCACGTCTCTCTTATAAGAAAAAATATCTAATGGATCAAATATAGAAGCCAAAGAAGGCAAAACTTGTCTTTTGGTCGAGGCATCTTTGTTAAGGGAAACAGCCTTGATTCTCAAGGTAGCATAATTCTTATTAGAAATATATCCCAACACCTTTACCTCTATTTTACTGCAAATTACTTCTTGTTCAACCTCCATTAAGCATGATCTTATTTATCCTCTCGACCATAGCAGGGAGGGAACGGAATTCATTGGAAGTGTAGATCAGATTGTCTACATAGAATCTATCCTTAATTAAGGAGGCAGTTTGAAAGTCAGCCTACAGGGAAAGATGATGTTGGATGATGAAGTTCGGTATAAAGGGAGAGTAGATGAAACCAAAAATAATAGTATTATAGCTGTAAGGAATATATTGGTTGTTAATCCTCCTAAAAAAACAGAACCTATTACGATCACCCTTATCCTTCAAACGGATCTGCAAGAAGGCTTTCATAATATCTGCTAAAATGACAAAATTGTTGGTTCTGAAGTACAACAAGAGGGGAGGTTGTTCATCAAATCAACTCCCGGGAATGCAGCCTCATTTAAAGAAGAGACCTTTCCTATTTTGAGAGAGCAGTTGAAAACTGGTCTTATTTTAGAGGTGGCAATATCATCATTCTTGAGCACATGTCTATGGGGTATAAAATTTTGGCCAGGGACTCGTTTAGTAATGGGTTCAATAATGCCCAATGTTTCTTGCTGATCAAACACAGCCTCATACTCCTCCCTAAGGCCCCTTTGCTCAAGCTTGTCATAGACCTTTTGTGCCACAGCCAAGGCTATCTTCAGATTTGAGGGAACAAGGCCCACCAAATCCCTTTTCCACGGTATCTTTACATAGTAGTAACCATCCTCGAAGGAAATAGACTATTTGAATTTATCAACCTCCAAAGCATCAATGTCAGGAGTTTGTTCTTCATTAATGCCTATAGATTCTAAAGAATAAAAATGATCAAGACCATACTCCACATCCGAGTTAACAAAAACTTCCTGCAGAGGACCAAATTGTAAATTTACTGGTTCCAAGCAGAAATTGACAAATAACTTTTCCTTGCCTAACTTTTTGGTTGGAAAGAATTTAACAGTCTTTTTAGACTGAGTACAGGAAGTTCCCTTCTCATGTTTCTTTAGAGAAATTTCATTGGTTTTCAAAGAATAGTAGAAAACAAGACAATCCCCATTGTATTCCTCAATACAATTTAACGAATCGACTCCAAGATCAGATTCGGGATTTACCCTCAAAGATTTCCCTTTAAATTTGAAGCCATCATAATTTTGTACTTCAGTAGAGGACATTTCAGAAACCCCCTTTATCATCCTTCTTATATGGAAAGGTTTCTCACTAGGAGGGATATATTGAACCCCAGTCCCGTATGGAATGAAACTATCAGACGGGCTACTATATAAAGGGGCTCTCTCAATAGAAAACTGCTGAAAGTTTTGTAGAATGTCATTTCCAATAATCCCCAAAAACCTTCAGTTGATCTCTCTTCATCTTGGGAAAACTAGGAGAAAGAAAAAAATCATGATTGTTCATACTTTGGAGTACAGAGGATAAAGAAGGAATTTGTATGGACAAGTTGCATCCTTCTATTGCGAAAAACAAACTAAACAGTTTCATTCCGGAGGGGGAGTTTAAGATTCGCAGTGCAAATAAAACCTTTTATTCATTAGAGGTAAACCAAATGAAGAAACCAACTTGTCCATAGGAGGACTTAAACAAGGTCCTACTCTTTCTTACACCAATTCCTTGTTAATAATGGAAAACTGGGCTCCAGTGTCTTATAGGAAGACATTGGGCAGTTCTCTTGCCTCTACTAACTGGAAGGGAAACCGAAGGAACAATTGAATCGGACAAACCTTGGAAATTAATTTTTTTTCCTTCGGAAGGAGGCAACTTGTTAGTCATAGGACACATGGCTCCATGGTACTCGGATTTATTACACACGAAACATTTATAAAGCAGAGCGGCCTTTAATTCGGGGCATTCCAAAGAGCCATGTCCAAGATTCAAACATCGATTACACAGTCCTAATTGAGCTGCTCTAGCTCTTCTATGTTTAAGAGAAATATAGGAAGAGCACCTTGAACTTACATGGTCAGAAACGGGGCAAAATCTACATCTGAAGATTGATTTCTTAACGGAACCTGGATTAACCTTAAAAGAGTGACTAATCCCTTTCTAGAATCAGCAGCAGGTTTTTTCAAGGAATTTTCCTTGAAGGCAAGGGACTAACTAAAATAGATTGATAAACATCCTTGTGATGATTAAAATTAGGGTAATTTGAATGAATCACCCGAGACAATTCAGTCAAGAAAAACTTAGGTAGTTTACTTAAAATCAACTTGCTTATCAAAAGGAGGCCCTCGCTTCCTGCCTTAGTAAAGTCTACTCCAATCCCTTTAAGGTCTTGTAGTTTAGAATCTACAAACCTAATGAAACCTTCTTGGTCCTTCAACTTAGAGACCTCAGATGCATTAATAATAGAATTTAACATCTTGTCTAAGATCTCTTCCTTGTTAAAAAAAAAAAAAAAAAAAAATCAAGAAGAAGGAACGTAGTGTCATAATTAGAATCATCTACAGGTAAATTTTCCACTAAGTGAAAAGCCTCTCCTCTAAGATACTCTTTTAGATAAATTAATTTCTGACTGTTAGATTGGGAATGCCAGCAATGGTATATTGAAAACCCTTTTTAAAATTGCAGTAGGCAAAGGTATGGTGAGAATTGCTCTCAAACTGTTGAAAAACAATAGGAGGAAGGGGAAGTTTTGCCGAATCAACTCCAGTGGCTTTGCTAGAACTTTGGACTCCCCTTAATCCTTCTCTCTGTTCTTTGAAAGGAGACAATTCTAGGAGGGTAGACTGGCTGTTGCAGTAGCGTCATTTAACCTCGCTACTAAAAACACGAAACAAGTGAACGACGCTTTCGGACGTAGAGAGCACGCGGACGACAGCCCGGCGTTAGTAGAACGGATCAGCCAGTCGAGCAGAGTAGTCAGTTGCTAGGAGCACTCCAGTTGGATAGCAGTATATCGCCTACTAAAATAACTTATACTTAACTACTTACACGTTGACACATAAGACGCCGGTAAGACAATCCGGAGACAGGTACGTAAGACATTGTTGACGATTACGACTAAACAGACTTACACCTTTGCGTACCGGCTTCCGCGATTGCTCCTACCGGCCCCTACCTCTTCTATGGGACCTGTGCCTACCGTAAGTAATTGGTACCTATCGTTAATGTTTCCTAATTCTATTCATTATATGCGGGTACGATCCTGCAGCTGTAAGCCATGGAATTTTCCTTATCCTCGTCCTCTCTTTCTTCAGGGAGTAACAAGTAAATGTCATCGTCAAATATTTGAATTTCCGCGGGGAAATTTTCAATTTGGGATAACATGGAATCAAGGACAGAGAGATAAATTATCAAGCTGTGCATCTTTCAGAGCCTTTAAGTTCTTGGTGATTAAACCCTTTTTGTAGGCTCTTAGTCTTCTGATCTTTTTTTTTTTTTTTTTGAAGTTATCAGACTCGGGAAGTGACTTTTCATTGTTTGCCATTTTGAAACTCAATCATCTAAACAAAGACTCGTCCCCAATTCAAGTGTACAACTGTCGTACCGAAAACTGCCTTATAAACCAACCAATAAGACAGATCTTGGAGAAATTTCACCAAGAGATAATTCAAAGACAACCAATATTAAACGGAAAAGAACAGACAAAGTAAGGGAAACGAAGATTAGAAATCGTAATGAACAACAAGGGGCCCAAAACCGAGCCCTGAGGAACCCCACTAGTAACATTGCACCACTTAGATTTTACTCCATTTATGGTGACCCGCTGTTTTCTGTTACTAATCCTAGCTGTAATTCATTCTAACACTTTTCCTCCTATGCCAAGGGCTTTGATTTTATTTAGTAGTCTCTGGTGTGGCATCTTATCGAATGCTTTGCTAAAGTCAAGGTAAATAACATCGTAATTACCATTGTTATCTGACGCCTTATATACTTTAGTGTAAAAGAATAAAAGATTAGTCACACATGACTTACCCTTGGAGAAACCATGCTGTGTGTCACGAATTAAATTATGTCTTTCGATGTGTTCTCTGAGTCTATTTACTATTATTGATTCAAGCATTTTACCTATAACCGATGTCAAACTGATTGGCCTGTAGTTGCATATAGACGATTTATCTCCCTTCATAAAAACAAGAAAACGTTTGCCTGCCTCCAAGCAGTAGGCACAAAACCAGTGTCTACCGATTTATTAAACATTTCAGTTAACTGGCCGCAGATTTCAAATTTACACTTATTAAGCATTCTCGGAAAAATTTCGTCTGGACCCGGGGATTTTGTAACTTTAATTCTTTCAATCTGCTTGACTACTTCTACTTTACTAATGCATTGCTATAAGCAACTTCCCACAAAGTCAACCACATCAACGTGGCCGAACAGACAGAATATGATTCCACGTCAGTTGATTCTGCCCTCCCCAACATTCAAATTCACTCCGCTTTATCACGCTAGGATGCACCAGCTGCAAGCACAAATGACACTGCAACCCAAACACCTTCCCACAACTCTAAATCTGCTACTTTACTGACAGTTGTGGTCTTGCGTTCCAAACGCAACAGACACACTAACTCCTCCTACATCTGCAAATCAGCAAAACTAAGGACAAAACACCCAATAAATACCGTTGATCTTTCACCGCTTGAGGGCACCTTCTTGCCCCTCATAGAGGAATTCAACAAGAAATCAATCAAAGGATTACAAAGGCGGAGCATGCCGACAGGAGACCTTTTGGTCCATATCTTGGTTGGATGCGAAAAAAAATCATAATAATAAATTGATAAATAAAAACTATAATAATGTAAATAACAAATGAAATACATAAATAAATGCAAAGGTATAGTTAGATAATAAACAAACAGGTAAATAGTAAATAATGATGAATTGACATATAACTAATAATAAATTAAAATCAAAACAGACAAATGATAACAAAACAAAAACAAATAATATGAAATAAATTATAATCATTATAGCATCTTGCTTAGGTGTTTATCTAAATTATTTTTAAAGCTTCGAACTGAACTACATTGCACTACCTGTGCAGGAAGTTTATTCCATTCATTAACTACACGGTTGGCGAAGTTGTTTCTACCTACTTCCAAATTGAATCTATTTCCGGACAGTTTGAGACCATTGTTTCTTGTCTGATTCTCATTCAATGTGAAATTTTTGTCACTTTTGATGTTGTCAATTCCCTTTAAAATCTTAAAGACCTGTATCAAGTCACCTCTGAGTCTACGCTTTTATAGTGAAAACATATTCATATATTTTAGTCGATTTTCGTATGATTTATTTTTGATATTTGGAATCAGTTTTGTGGCCCACCATTGCACTTTTTCCAGTCTCGGAAGTGTTATCTACATTCAAACATACTCACGCAGTGAGTATACAAAGATACACATACGAGTTTTTCAAGCACAAGACACCGATGTAGTCTGTACGCCAGAAACTTGCCGTGTCAATGGCATTTCCCTGCTTCCAGCCATCAGCTCTACGTCAAAGGAAGGTCATGCTTGCATTTTAATCACCAATGACACTAACGCACCCTTCCATCTCACAGTTGGTATAGAAATTTGCGATTTCGAAGTATATCCCTCACGCATCAAAGTCATAGATGACAAATTCCCCACTTCTCAAATTTGTACCACAATTTCCAACGTGTAAACAGCAAAGGAACCCATTGATGTATCCCATTTCAACCCTATAGACTTCTCCGATGCACAAGCAGACTTGCTTTCACTTTGCAACAAGTTCAGACATACCATTGCCACTCCATGTGAACCCCTTAGAGTCACTAATTTTATTCAGCATCATATACTCCTTCGTGAGAACGCTAACGAACAAACATGAACTCAACAGATTAGTATCTTAACTTGTAGTCACTACGGATCTCATTCCAGAAGTTTTACACTCTATACACAATTTACCCATTGCTGCACACCCTGGCAAAGAGAAATGCATTACATAAGCCAGATTGCACTACTTCTGGTTAATCATGAGGAATGATATACTCGCTTACATTGATGCTCTTCATCCTTGCGCGATTCACAAAGTTCATACAGTGGTCATGTTCCAATTCTAACTTACCCTACCTCTTCTAAATCATTCGACACAGTCGCTGTCGACCATTTTTCACGATTCTGTTTTCTTTCTCCGTACCAGACAGCACAACACGTAGCAAAGACCCTAACTGACAAACTCATATGCCCCTTCACTACAGCCAAAACTCTGATTTCTGACAACGGGACTGAATCAAACAATGATATTCTTTCGCACATTGGTAATTACTTTCAATTAAGAAATACAACACTACTGCTTATCATCCTAGTCCAACTGATTTAGTTGAACGCCAGAATAGAAATATTCTCAATGTTCTTCGACACCTTGCTTCTGATCTTCAATCTTCTGGGATGAATATGTCCCCATGATTCAAGCTTGCATAAATAGTTCCATTAACAGGTCAGTATCGGAATCACTTAATTTTATCCTCTTTGGCTCAGAAAAAAAAAGAGTACATAATACTCTTCATCTAAAGAAGAAATGGTCCATTTACATAAAAAATCAGCCAGAGCTTGTACCTTTGAAATTAAAGACATTGTTTACACCCTTAACCCCACCCCACCTCGAAGCTCTCCCCTAAATTCTCTGGACCATATCTTATCATTGGACATGAGTCAATGAACAAAGTCAAAGCACTCAGGTTGCACGATCTTACAGAGAGCGTTTTGCACAAAGGTCATATCAAAAGAGTCCTCCATGGGCTCGACATAGAGACTGTCCAATCACAAAATCACATTACCCCTGCAATAGAGGACAATCACCAATCCTCTCCACCAAAACCTTCAGTTCGCCTCCCCCGCTATAATTTTTGCAATCGAGCGACGACTTTATAAAAGTATATTTTGCCTTGGTGAACGGAAATAATATCTACTTCCGCGTGCTCATACAATTAAGTCTACTTAATTTTATTCATGAGTATTTCCCGATACTACCGTTATTCCAACATTATGCGTATGTATCCCCGTCTGGGGAATTAGTTGCATGTTATTGTGGCTAAATAGCATGCAGCTCATACTTTAGGGTCTACACAAAGCGCCCCTACGGACCAGAGTCACACATCATTTTGTCTATGATAGAGAAAATTTCTGTTCATAGAGAAATTATGATATTTTATCATACTACAGCTGTCCTCCGTTATGGTGTCACCCCACCCCTTATTACTCTCCTGTGCCATTTCTCTAAATATTCATTTCCTCTTTTCGCCCAACCCTGTGGCTGGGGAAAAGAATACTGCCATCAAGTCTTCCCACTTGAGTCGTACGAGGTAAAAAAAAAAACGGGACGGGATAGGACTAGGCATCCTTCTTCCTGTAGCCCCAAAGGCGACATTCCTAAAAAAAAAAAAAAAAAAAAAAAAAATCGTAAGAGGGTCAATGTGTCTTCCAACCAGTACCAAAAGGTTTGGGACTTTTAATGTGCGGGAATGTGGTACAGATGAGAGTAAAAGAGAAAAGATAGTCAGTATATTTGTGAGAAGAATGATGGATGTGTTAGCATTGAGTGAAACTAAGTTGAGAGGGAGGAGCGAGTGTGAGTTTGGGAGTGTAGTTGGGAGGTTCTCAGGAGCGAAGAGAAGACGAGGGAGAGAAGGGGTGGCTATACTAGTGTAAAAAAAAGAGTACATAATACTCTTCATCTAAAGAAGAAATGGTCCATTTACATAAAAAATCAGCCAGAGCTTGTACCTTTGAAATTAAAGACATTGTTTACACCCTTAACCCCACCCCACCTCGAAGCTCTCCCCTAAATTCTCTGGACCATATCTTATCATTGGACATGAGTCAATGAACAAAGTCAAAGCACTCAGGTTGCACGATCTTACAGAGAGCGTTTTGCACAAAGGTCATATCAAAAGAGTCCTCCATGGGCTCGACATAGAGACTGTCCAATCACAAAATCACATTACCCCTGCAATAGAGGACAATCACCAATCCTCTCCACCAAAACCTTCAGTTCGCCTCCCCCGCTATAATTTTTGCAATCGAGCGACGACTTTATAAAAGTATATTTTGCCTTGGTGAACGGAAATAATATCTACTTCCGCGTGCTCATACAATTAAGTCTACTTAATTTTATTCATGAGTATTTCCCGATACTACCGTTATTCCAACATTATGCGTATGTATCCCCGTCTGGGGAATTAGTTGCATGTTATTGTGGCTAAATAGCATGCAGCTCATACTTTAGGGTCTACACAAAGCGCCCCTACGGACCAGAGTCACACATCATTTTGTCTATGATAGAGAAAATTTCTGTTCATAGAGAAATTATGATATTTTATCATACTACAGCTGTCCTCCGTTATGGTGTCACCCCACCCCTTATTACTCTCCTGTGCCATTTCTCTAAATATTCATTTCCTCTTTTCGCCCAACCCTGTGGCTGGGGAAAAGAATACTGCCACCAAGTCTTCCCACTTGAGTCGTACGAGGCGGAAAAAAAAAAACACGGGACGGGGATAGGAATAGGCATCCTTCTTCCTGTAGCCCCAAAGGGGACATTCCTAAAAAAAAAAAAAAAAAAAAAAAAAAATCGTAAGAGGGTCAATGAGTCTTCCAACCAGTACCTAAAGGTTTGGGACTTTTAATGTGCGTGAATGTGGTACAGATGAGAGTAAAAGAGAAAAGATAGTCAGTATATTTGTGAGAAGAATGATGGATGTGTTAGCATTGAGTGAAACTAAGTTGAGAGGGAGGAGCGAGTGTGAGTTTGGGAGTGTAGTTGGGAGGTTCTCAGGAGCGAAGAGAAGACGAGGGAGAGAAGGGGTGGCTATACTAGTGTAAGGACAGGAATTTTGAAGGGATATTATTTTTGGAATTTCGTTTTATTTATCTATTTATTTATTTGAGTGTTGATTTGAGAGACTGGGTATTATGGACGTCGTGACGGTTTTACTCAACCAAGAAGCAAAGTAGAAAATAGAGCCTTAATAGACCATGAATTTATTCTATTCTATGTCTGCCTATCAAGATGTGTTGGCAAAGAGCCTTACTATAATCATTGAAGAAGAACATACAATAGGAGATAGCTACAAATATATTTCAGCTGATTTTGGTTAAACTGAGTTTCGACGCGACATTAGAATGTTCTCGAACATAGCGGGGGCACCGTAGCTCCGCCCACCCGTGACGTCACTAAACGTTCGGACAGAGGCGTAAGCTAAGGCCATTAATTTTAAGAGTAATAGGAAAAATTCCCAACTTTCAGTTCAGGATTCCACTAGAGAAATAGTGTAGGGAGAGATTGTAGCAGCTAGGGGCTCTGTTGAGAAGCGAAATGAAGTTTTACGAAATAATACAACAGGGAGGTTAGTAGTTTACCCATAGATACGAACACATAGCCGTCTCGTTCTTTTTGTGCGCAGCTAAAATTTTAATCTGATGCCAAAAATGATTCCGATAACAGATATGGAAAAAGGGGTTTAAGGGAGTGTACTTCACAAACACTTTGAGTATATACATTAGCTATGAGGGTGTAATCCTTAGAGTATAATTCTGTCTGAGATCGTTCTCTAATAAGAATACGGGGTTGAAGGTAGACACAGTGCTTGAAGGTAGACACAATATTATAAGTAGACTTATACAGTGACCGGAAGGTTGGAGCGTAAATAACTACGTTTTTCCACGTGCCTGTGACCTTACTTATGATGCCCATAAGAAAGAAAAAACTGTTATTAAATGTCTCGCATACCCATATATTTTTCATATTGTAAGGATCAATAGATTGTCTAGTTGGAGAAAACCACAATATACTTTTGTATTTCCTTACTATATTTTTGCTTCAGTGTAATAATTAACACATAGCAGACCTTCGCTTATACATGCTTTTACTACCACCACATTATTGGTGGCCGAGCGGTGGGATTTACGCTATTAACCAACCTGAAGCTCACTTATCTGTGTGTCGACCTAGACAAAGCTTGTGTACCCTGTGGATTGGCAGTACAGTCATCAGAGACAGAATATATCCCATATAGAAATAGCGGATGAGATTGTGTGGGGAAGTGACGTGTTAAGGTGGAACTACACATAATTAAAGGCAGTCAGGTAAAAATGAACAATAAAACGGAATGGGAATCCAATTCGGGAGAGGAAGAAGAGACGAGAGCGAGGATGGAAGATAGACATGAATGGGAATCTAACCCAGGAGGAGCTGTTCTATTGGCCAAGTTTAAAGGTAGATGTATGTAATTTTGTAAAGAAATGCATTACTTGTCAGAGGTTCAAGGGTACACAAGGGTTGTCACAGCAATACAAAGAGGTTCCCTCTGCTACAAAGGCAATGGAGAGAATAGGCATAGACCTAACAGATATGGTGTCCGGGACGCAGAGGTATAGGTATATTATGACAATAATCGATCACTACAGTAGGTTCGTTAGGTTCTTCCCATTGAGAACAAAACACCACCAACACATACTACACTCCCTAACCCAGTTCTTCGCAGACTACGGCACCCCAGAGAGCATCATAACAGATAATGGAGCAGAATTCACCAACACGGCTTACAAGAAGTTGTGTGGAGAAAAGCAAATCACCCTGCTCTAAACTACCCCAGACCATCCCCAAGCGAATGGAATGGTGGAGCGGATGCATCGAACATTGAAGAACATTGAAGACGGCTCATCGAAGAATACTGAAGAGAATCAATTGGAACAATCCGCCCAGTTGGCGCCATATCTAGTGATTTAAGGTGCTAAGATGACAGTAGTTAACTGCAATAGGAAATGTAGGGATCATATCGTGCCAGTATATGTCCAAAGAAAAACGAATGCTCGTGCAAATTAATGCAAAGATGTCCTCAATGTTCCTATATATTGGACCCACCTATACTTTTATATATGTGTAAGGTTGAGATGTCCTAGGATTAAGGATGCATATATTTCATATGTTGTAAAAGGAAATTTCAGCAACAGCCAGGTGAAGGAACTAAAGGTCAACTTAGGGGGGGGGATAAAGAAGTCAATATTAGCCTAGGAGAGGGACTACAAACGATGGTTAGCGAGCACTTTCATTTGGAGTAGTATTGGAAAATGGGAAAATTCTTTAGCTCGAGTTGGGATCATGAACCCAACTCAATTCACAATTGCCCGCTTGACAGGGGTGTAGGACTTCATGACCTGGTGGACAATCGCCGATTGCCCAGAGGTGAGCCCACAGAAGGGGAAGTAGTGTGCCACCCATGGGGCGAATCCACAAGAGAGAGTCGTGGCTTAGCTCGGTCGTAGCGGCTATGCATGTCCAGTCAAGTAGTATGTAAGAGGTCAATTGGGGAATCCAGCCAATACGAAGGCTGATGGAAAAGTCCACGGAGACATCCACAGTAAATTGGTGTACCCCCGGGTCACCTGAGATTCGTACACCTACGAGTGTGCTGAGGAGAGAGTGCCTCGTCAAGCTATCAAAAGGATAATCGCTCTCTGATGCAGGATGGATTTTTTTTTCTTTTGCAGAGGGATTTGGACCACACCAAATAGAATCCTTCACGTGATGTTGCGGAATTTTTCTTACGGGGGGGCGTAGAGCCATGTAAGGACAGGAATTTTGAAGGGATATTATTTTTGGAATTTCGTTTTATTTATCTATTTATTTATTTGAGTGTTGATTTGAGAGATTGGGTATTATGGACGTCGTGACGGTTTTACTCAACCAAGAAGCAAAGTAGAAAATAGAGCCTTAATAGACCATGAATTTATTCTATTCTATGTCTGCCTATCAAGATGTGTTGGCAAAGAGCCTTACTATAATCATTGAAGAAGAACATACAATAGGAGATAGCTACAAATATATTTCAGCTGATTTTGGTTAAACTGAGTTTCGACGCGACATTAGAATGTTCTCGAACATAGCGGGGGCACCGTAGCTCCGCCCACCCGTGACGTCACTAAACGTTCGGACAGAGGCGTAAGCTAAGGCCATTAATTTTAAGAGTAATAGGAAAAATTCCCAACTTTCAGTTCAGGATTCCACTAGAGAAATAGTGTAGGGAGAGATTGTAGCAGCTAGGGGCTCTGTTGAGAAGCGAAATGAAGTTTTACGAAATAATACAACAGGGAGGTTAGTAGTTTACCCATAGATACGAACACATAGCCGTCTCGTTCTTTTTGTGCGCAGCTAAAATTTTAATCTGATGCCAAAAATGATTCCGATAACAGATATGGAAAAAGGGGTTTAAGGGAGTGTACTTCACAAACACTTTGAGTATATACATTAGCTATGAGGGTGTAATCCTTAGAGTATAATTCTGTCTGAGATCGTTCTCTAATAAGAATACGGGGTTGAAGGT
>NC_134816.1:7598075-7600575 GCF_046742065.1 Oratosquilla oratoria
CCAAAGGTTAGGGTATTTTAGTGTGCATGAATAGAGTACAGATAAGATTAAAAGTGAAGAGATAGGCAGTATGTTTGTGAGAAGAAAGATTGATGTGTTGGCATCGAGTGAAAATAAGTGGAAAGGGAGGGACGAGTTTGAGTTTGAGAATGTAGTTGGGAGGGTGTCAGGAATGCAGAAAGGACGAGGGAGAGAAGGGGTGGGTATACTAGTAAGTGCAGAGATAGGTAAACGTGTGGTGGAGTAGAAGGAGGTTTCTTCAAGGTTGATATGGATGAAGGTGAGACTGGTAAGGGAAATGTGGGTCTTTGTAAGTATATATGGGCCTGGTAGTATATATATATATATTTAAGGTAAGTTGAGGGGAGGATAGATGGATAAAAGGGAAAAGACAGAAGATAAGGAGTTGCTTAGAGTGAACTGCTTAAATGAGAAAGAAAAGGAGAAGGAGTGCAAGAAGAAGCTGTGAGAAGAATGGTAGGGAGTGAAAGATAGAGTAAAACTAGGAGTGGAGAAGGAATGGGGATGTTTCAAGGAGGGAGTCACAAGGTGTGCAAAAATGGTGTTTGCAACAAAGAGGACGAGAGTAAATAGAAGGAAGTGTAGTGAGTGGTAGGATGTTGAAGCAAAAAAGGTTGTAGAAGAGAAAAAATAAGCATTCACAGATTGGTTACAAAATAGGACGAGAAAATCATATGAGAGTTACAAAGAAAAGAGATGAGGAGTAAAGCATAAGATAAAGGAGGGAAAAGGGAGAGATGTTAAAAAGGGAACAAGTGTGAGTGTAGTAGTTTCAGAGGGATCAGTTTGTTGAGTGTAGTTGGGAAGGCTTATGGGGGGGTTTTGATTGAGAGGATTAGGAGAGGAACAGAAGGAGTAATTGGTGAGGAACAGTGTGGTTTTAGGAAAGGTTGGGGTTGCATGGATCAGATTTTTGTGTTAAGGCAGATATGTAAGAAATCTTTAGGAAAAATAAGGATATTTTTTGGGCCTTTATGGATTTGGAAAAGGCTTATGACAGGGTAAATACGAAGGCACTGTGGGAGGTATTGCACACATATGGGATTGGAGGAAAGTTACTAAGGGCAGTCAAGAGTTTTTACGACAGCAGTAGAACCTGTGTAACAATGGGAAATGAAGAGAGCCAGTGGTTTGAGTTAAAGGTGGGACTGCGTCAGGGATGTGTCATGTCACCATGACTCTTCAATATGTACATTGATGGGGTGGTGTGGATGGTGAAGGCGAGGGTAATTATCGGGGATTAAAAATGGTTAAAGAAAATGAAGAAAAGTGGGAGATGAACCAGTTATTATTTGCTGACGACACTGCACTTGTGGCAGGATCAGAGAAAGGATTAAGGGAATTAGTAACAGAGTTTGGAAAGGTATCCAATAGAAGAAAATTGAAGGTAAATCTGGGTAAACGTAAGTTGAAGAGATGTACAAGGTAGAGGGTGGCAGTGAGTTAGAAGTAAGTCTAAAAGGAGAGAGGGCGGGGGAAAAGGATAGCTTTAGGTATTTGGGGTTACATATGGCGGGAAAGGAAGGAGTAGAGGTGGAGGTAAGTTGTAGATTGAGAGAAGCAAGTAAATGTTTTGGGGGATTAAAAAGTGTTATGAGAAATAGGCAACAGGGAAAGGATGCAAATACGAGATTGCATGAGGGGGTGATTGCGCCAATGGCTTGGAATTTAAGAGAGGCAGAGAGGAAAAGTGTAGATATGTTTGAGATGAAATGTTTGAGATGTATGGTAGGGGTTACTTGGTTTAACAAGGTGAGAGACAAGGAGGTGAGGAGGGGAGTGGGAGTGGAAAAGGAGATGGCAGATAGAGTTGTTGAAATATTATTGGTATGGTTTGGACACTGTGGCGTAGTGCTACAAGGTACCCTGGAATTCGACACGAGCAAGGCACCGTAGGGTTGCACCGTAGTGTTGTAGGGTGCCCCAACCGCCAGACGCTTTCCAGTACAAGGACTCTTTGTCACGGCCACAAGGCCTTCATTGATATACGTATACTCAGACGTGGCATCGTCTTCCTTCTGCGTAAGGAGAACGACGTTGCCCCCACGTCAGTCTATACCAGTCTCCCATAGAGAGAGCATCCAACGCTGCCACTCCTGTACGCTTACGTCACAATGAAGATTCAAACATCGTCCCCTTGCGTTTCAGTTGCACAAATATGAGAACATGGAAAGAATGAGTGATGAAAGATTAGTAAAAAAGGTGTGGATGACAGAGGTGGATATGTAAACTTTAGGGGACGACCGAGGATGAAATGGATGGATGGCGTGAAGGGGACGATGAGCAAGAAAGGAATGTCTGTTGAGTAAAGAGAGAAGAAGGCAGGAGGTGGGAATGAATGGAGAATGACTGTGTATAAGGAAGGGAGGAATGGGGGATGGGGTGCTGATGCGTGAATAATATCTTGGCGGAGCCCGAAGGTATTTCTCTCCATCTTCTCTTTTCCTGCATGAGGGGACGGAGAGGGGGCGGGTCGGCG
>NC_134816.1:7603075-7610575 GCF_046742065.1 Oratosquilla oratoria
TTACCTCCACCACTACTCCTCCCTTTCCTGCTACATTCGCACCCAAGTATCTAAAATTATCCACCTCCTCCAGTCTCTCTCCCTTAATATTCATTTCCAGTCTGCTGCCACTTTATCCCCTTGTACATCTCATCACCTTACTTATCTTCAACTTCCTTCTTTCGCACACCTTCCCAAAGATTGTCACTAACTTCCCCAATCCCTCCTCTGATCCTGCCACAAGCGCAGTGTCGTCAGCAAACAACAACTGGCTTATCTTCCACTTTTCTCATTTTCCTTTAACCATCTTCAATCCCTAAACCACTACCCTTGCATTTACCTCTCGCACCACCCCATCCATGTATAAATTGAGCAACCAGGGCGACATAACACATCCCTGACGAAGTCCCACCTTTACCTTAAACCACTTACTCTCTCCATTTCTAATCCTAACACAAGCTCTACTACTCTCGTAAAAACTCTTTACTACTCTTAAAAGCTTTCCTTCCATACCATATATCTGCAAAACCTCCCACAGTGCCTTCCTGTCTACCCTGTCATAAGCCATTTCCAGATCCAATAAAGCCCAAAATACATCCTTATCTTTTCCTATAGCTTTCTAATATAACTGTCTTACCAAAACAATCTGATCTACACAACCCCAATCTGTCCTAAACCCGCACTGTTCCCCACCAATTATTCCCCCAGTTCCTCTCCTAATCCGCTCAATCAAGACCATCCCATAAACCTTCCCAACTACATTTAACAAGCTTATCGCTCTGAAACTAATACACTCACACTTGTCCCCTTTTCCTTTGTAAAGTGGAACTATACAGGCACTCCTCCAGCCTTCCAGCACTCTATCCTTTCTCAAACAAACATTAAATAACCTCACCAGCCAGTCCACCATCAATGTACCTCCTTTTTTTCAGACATTCTACATGGCTTCCATCCAATCCAGGTGCCTTACCTGCTCTCATAATCTTAACAGCTGCCTTCACTTCATGTTTCCTTATTTCTCCTCCATTTTCCTCACTCATCACGGTCGCCTTCCACTGCAACTACCTTTCCCTCCCTATCCTCTTTCACATGTAGCAACTCCCTATAATACTCTGTTCATCTACATCTCACTGCCTTCTCTTCCATAATGTGTGTGTGTGTGTGTTACATATATATATTGTTATAGCCAACTACTATCGAAGTTCTGAATTCGTCTCATCACCCCAACGTATAACCAACGTTGGTCTCCAAACCATGACCATGAAACAGTTAGCCACACCCCCATCGACTGTATAAAGGGGCTGGCTCTCAGCCGACCCTCTCTCTAACCCACTAACCCCCCTGAGGACTTCACCTACTTGGTCTCAGCCCTTCGCCGCTGTTGATCGTGCACCAAGTATACGCAAGTATTGTGTAAACTATTAATCTTGGACTTAAGTAGTGTTATTAGTTATTTGTGTTAGAATTACATAAATTTGTTAAATATCAGTGAACTGTGAGTTGTATGTTTTTCTTTTATTAGGAAAGTGTATTTATGTTATTCCTTAGAATACTGTGAGTGTATGCTTGTAAATGTAAAACAGTAAAGCTTTATTTTTTCAATTATTGTTAATATAGATTATATACGTTTCGTGCAGACTTCTATCTTAACCCTCCACCCTTATAATCTTGCTTACATCCAGTCTTATATAAGCTTTTCATCGGAACGAACCTTAATCTATCTATATTCTCTATACGTTCCACTTTATTGTTACGGGTTTGCTCCCGAACTGGAACTCGACTTACCCCTAGACTCGAAATTAGTTTCATACTTTCCATCAAGTCAGGTCAAACTTAGGAAGCCCATGACAATTGGTTGCCTGTCCAGGATGGTAATTTATATTTACGTGAAATAAGTTAGTGACCTGTAGGTAATATTGAAGTCTGCTATCTACTAAACGTCAATTATCAGTAACACGTGCGATTTTTACTTTGTTCATTATTCCATACACTCACTGAACTATTTATACATGTTCTATTTGTGTTTAAAATACCAATATTACGTTAGGTTAGATGATAGGATGTAAATTTATACATGTTCTATTTGTGTTTAAAATACCAATATTACGTTAGGTTAGATGATAGGATGTAAAACATTAAGGTGTCGATTATTCGAAGTGTGTGAGACCCTGACATTCATATGTCCGACATTTTCAATCGGTTCCAAAGGAGAACCTCTATCAAGTTCGCAGTAACTCGCCCAAATAATTTTCCGGTATTCAACTACCAATCCCTCCCGAGTTAACTAGCGACCTTCCAAACTACCCACTTGCTGTAGCTTACGTCAAACCATTGTTATGACCCCGTTATAGTGACCTTTCCCTCAGTATCTGTGCTTAGGAGATTCATACTATCCCCCCACAGCTTCTAAAGTTCACTATACCTGCACAGTAAGCCATGTATTCTAAGATTCAGACCATTAGTTAGCCATATTCTGATACAGCGACAGTCTATGTGTGAGCTCTCCTCTTTCCTATCGGGAAACCTCTTAGCATACTATCCGTAGTTACGGGCGTGTAGTTCTGAGCGCTGATACCTTAGTATACTGTACATACCGTCTATAGAATAAGTGTTCATAGACCGAGTACGTACAGAGACCCATTATTAATTTCACTCCACCCGAACAGGGAATTTATACCATTTCCATATGTGAAGTCCAAGATTTGGTTAATACTAATTATCTGGGGTGGAATTCTACGAGTGAAGACATACTCAATCACTTTAAGTCAAACTGAGCCCCTTCTTACCGTTAAAATGGCTTTCAATATAGATACTTTTGTTAACAATCCTTCAGTGGATCAGATAGAGTGTGATCACTAGAAGGATGATTGGCTCAAACCTTCCAAATTAATGCCCATTCTAAATTACGAAAGAATGGACTTAAAAGAGTGGTTATCAAACACCTCGTAGCTTCATTTGAACTGGATGCAGTCGTATTCAAATTAATTCACCAGGAGAGTGCTCGTGACGAAACTGAGAGAGACCCTAATGTGTGCAACAGTGCTCCCCCCTTTCAGCCTGAAACCCACGCTCCCTCCCACTCTCCCTTAAATAGATCAGTTTTATCTTTATAATTAGAGAAAATTAAACTAGAGAGAGAAAGAATGAGACAAGAAAGTGAGGAACGAGAGAAAGATCGGGAGCTTGAAATAATGAAATTAAAAGAACGTGAGAGAGAACTAGAGAAAGAATGAGAGAAAGAACGAAAGGAACGAGAGAAAGAACGAGAGGAACGAGAAAAAGATCGGGAGCTTGAATTATTGAAATTAAAAGAACGTGGGAAAGAACAAGAGAACAGAGAAAGGGAACTACAATTGAAATACCAGCGTAAATTGGCGTTAGCAGACATAGATAGTAATAATAAATTTGCCCACCTATTAAATAACCAAGCTGCCTCTATTCCCAATTCTAATGAGTCAGACCCAGAATACTTCTTTAGGCAATTTGAACGTCTAGCTGAACATTTAAACTGGCCCGTAGAAGAATGGGTATGGATTATACAAAGCAAATTGGTAGGAACAGCCACCAAAGTCTTCAACAGTCTTGAAGAGTACTCTTCCTATGAATTAGTCAAATCCAGTATCCTCAATGCCTATCAAGTTACCCCTAAGTCTTACCGTCAAAAGTTCTGAAATTTGACCAAGTCAAATAACTCGACATTTGTCGAATTTGCCTATGAAAAACTCAGAATCTTTTAACAATGGCTCTCTGCCACCAAAGTAAAAAATTATGATCAAATCGTTAATTTGATGGTCCTCGAGGAATTTAAACGTAAAATTCCATTCCAAATCATGCTTCATTTAAATGGGAAAGATATTCTTGATTTAACTGAAGCAGCCCTACTTGCCGATCAATTTGCAGTACTTAACAGGTTGAACGTACAGCGGGAAGTAATTTTGTAAAGCCATCAGTAGGTTCCTTTGCCACTTCCGATGATAAGCAGGCAGGAAAGACCTCTATCCCTACCCCCCTCTACTCTTCCTGTAACTACTGTACTGTAAAAAACCTGGCCATCACATCACTCGATGCCAAGAGCCAGGTTGCAAAAATTCAAAATGCCCTAGTGGATCGAAAGTACCCACCTAGTATACTGGACCAAAATCTTACGGTCCTCATAAAACAGTGACCCATTTAGTAAAAGGTACCTTTCCCCCCTGCGAAGATGCCTTTAAAGATTTCAAGTCCCATGGTGAAATTTCTACTGATGAGAAAAGCCCCATTTTCCCTATAACAATATTACGCGACACTAGAGCAGCTTAGTCCATAGTGAGCAAACAGGCTTTGCATGAGATAAACAAGAGAATGACAGGAAGGAAAGTAACTGTCAGTGATTTACCCTCTACCCAGTCCATTGAGCTGGCTCGAGTGTTTTTAAAATGTCAGTTGTTCCAGAGAAAAATAGAAGTATGCGTCTGGAAAGACTCTATGCCTGTCCCCGGGGTTGATCTCATCCTAGGAAATGATATAGCTCGTTCTATGGTTGTTCCTCCTCCAGATATTACAAAGTTCCCTAGTGAGAAGGCCCCTACTTTTGTGGAAGATCACATTCACCCTGACATTTTTCCCCTGTGCGCAGTCACCAGATATCAAACTCCCCTCTCTGATAGTAATGTATCTTATAAGTTTGATCTCCCCAACCAAATAATTTCCCGAGAGAAGTTAATCAAAGCTCAACACGATGATCCCACCTCAAAGAATTTCCATAGACTGGCGGTCGATTCCAGGGAAGAGGTCGACCATTTCCCAGGTTACTATTACCAGGATGGTATCTTGATGAGATGTAGCAAACCTTCCAATTCCTCTGACCGTGATTCTTGGGCAGAGGTCCACCAGATAGTTAACCCTTTATCCATCAGAAATCAAGTGATTGAAATAGCCCATCATGGAGCTGGAGGACATATGGGAGTCAGTAAAACTTACAAGAAAGTTAACCTTCATTTCTTCTGGTCTAGTTTAAAAATGACAATCTCAGAATATGTGATGTCTTACCACATTTGCCTAATGGTGGGCAAGCCGAATCAGAAAATTCCCCAGGCTCCCTTAAACCACATTCCAGTTCCAGATGAGCCCTTTGATAGAATTATTATAGACTGTGTTGGACCCCTGCCTAAGACCAAAAAGCGAAATCAATTCATTCTTACTGCCATGTGCCCGGTAACGAGGTATCCTGAAGCTTTTCCTGAAAATAAATGCCAGAGTTATAGCTGACACCTTGTTGAAAATTTTTCACTTAAGCAGGATTGCCAAAAGAAATTCAATCCGATCGAGGAACTAACTTCACGAGCGACCTCTTTGCCAGTATCCTAAAGGAGCTAGGTATTTCCCAAATCCTAAGATCTGCTTATCATTCGGAATCACAAGGGGCATTAGAACGTTTTCATCAATCTCTCAAGTCAATACTCAAAAAATATTGCAATCAATCCTCTTTAGGTTGGGATGAGGGGTTACCACTAATGCTGTTTGCGGTCAGAGAGACGGTTCAACAGTCATTGGGATACTCTCCCTTTGAATTACTCTATAGGCGCCAGATAAGATGGCCCTTTAAGGTTCTAAAAGAACAATGGTACCAGGAAACTCCTCAATATCCTAACCAGACAGTGAATCAATTCTTGGATAAATTAAGATGTCAACTGCACAAAGTAAGAAGTATTGCCTTGGAAATTTTAAAAACCTCCCAACAAAAATAATGAAGGCTCATTTTGATAAAAAGGTAAAAGTTAGGAAATTCAATCCAGGTGATGAGGTACTTCTTCTCTTACCAGTCCCAGGGACCCCTCTTTCTCTCAAATTCCAGGTCCCTTGTGTAGTTTCTCATCGGCTGGATAAGCAAAATTACGTAGTCCTCACTCCTGACCGTCGTAAAGACTCTAGACTTCTTCACATTTATCTAATAAAAGAGTACGTCCGTAGAAAGCCTACTGATGTGCTAGAGAGACCAGTATCATGCCTTGTAAAACCCCCCTTACCGATGAACCTATCTTTCGAGAGATCGATACGACTGCCCTCAAGTCCAACTCTGCCCTCCTTGCAGACCCTATTCAATGCCTCGGGCACCTATATGAAACGAAACAGGAAAGCTTAATTCGGTTATTCGAGAAACACTCCTCCGTCTTCTCGGATAAACCAGGATTGTGGACCACCATTAACCATGATATAGACTTGCACCCTAATACCCTTCCTATCCACCAGTCCCCTTATCGCCACAACCCCTACAAGGCAGAGAAGATGCAGAAAGAAGTGGCCTACCTGCTGGAGAATGGACCAGCTGAACCGAGCTGCTCCCCCTGGGCATCGCAGGCGCTTCTAGTCCCGAAGAAAGGTGATGACGAGTGTGAGGCCCTGTGTCGACAACCGGAAACTCAACACGATGACAGTCAAGGACTGCTACCCGTTACCCCGCATCAACGCCCTCGTGGATCAAGTGGGAAGAGCTTTCATCTCTAAGGTGCACCTGATTAGAGGTTACCATAAAATCAGATTAACCCCCAGAGCCCAAACCTTATCCTCCTTTATCACCCCTTTCGGCCTCTTTAATTTCCTTGTTCTACCTTTCGGGCTTTGCAATGCCCCTGTCACCTTCAAACGTGCTATCAATTATACTATAGCCGGCCTCCCTGATACTTACGCCTACTTAGATGACATTACCATTTTAGCAGGTTCCTGGGGAGAACACCTCCGTAAGTTGGACGCCCTTCTTGATCAACTCGCCACCACTGGATTTGTCGTCAATCTAAGTCCTTCTTTGGCAGTGTGACAATATCATACCTGGGGCATGAGGTGGGAAAGGACGGTACCGACCTGAGCAGGCGAACGTGGAGGCTATCCTGAACTTCCCAGTACCATCCAACCGGAAGTCTCTCCAACGGCTCTTGGGAATGGCGGGATTCTACTGCAGTTTCTGCCGCAATTTTTCCTCCATCGCGGCCCCTCTCACCGCTCTCACCAGTCCCAAGGAAAAATTCGTCTGGTCTCCAACCTGCCAACGCTCCTTCGAGAACCTTCGGCAGTTCCTTAGCAGCGAATCGGTGTTGAAGACCCCCGACTACCCCTAACCCTTCGTCCTCCACGGAGATGCATCAAGAGAAGGGATAGGAGGGGTCTTGCTGCAGGCTGACGACAACACCCGGGCTTTACATCACGTGTGTTACTACTTTGCCAAACTGCTACCCTATCAGCGATCATATTCTACGGTGGAGAAATGAGGCCTTAGCCCTCATCTCTACATTCAAACATTTCGAGTGTAACCTGACGTATCTTGGTCATGTAACGCTCATCTACTCCGACCACAACTTTCTTAACTTCATCGAGAGGGCCCGGCTCTCCAATGAACGAGTCCTCCGGTGGGCCCTTGTACTCCAAGCCTTCAATTTTCGCATGGTCCACATCAAAGGAGAAGGCAACCTTATTGCTGAAACCCTTTTAGGGGAGCGACCAGCCTCCTAGACGACTCACGGTGACTAAGGACTCTATAGTCCAGCTGCC
>NC_134816.1:7613075-7625575 GCF_046742065.1 Oratosquilla oratoria
GCGCACACTATTTCATTGTCCAGTTTGTTCCAATGTGGAAAACTGTTTTTCTTCAGATCACTTCTGTAGCTATGTTTTTTTTTCCCATGTCCTCTTGTGCTTCTCTTGTCCCAGTATAACAAGTCCTCTCTATCGAGTATTTCTTTGCCCTTCATGATTCTGTAGAATGGTCAGTAGGTCACCTCTCTCTCTTCTTTGCTCCGGAGTCGGTAGCTCCAGTTTAGCCAATCTCTCCTCATATGACAAGTTTGCAAGTGCAGGTGCCTTTTTTTGTGGCTGCTCTTTGGATTCTTTCTATTTTCTTTATATTCTTTTTGGTACTGGGTGACCACAATGCCGCCGCATATTCTAGTCTAGGCCTTATCAGTGTGACCAATATGTTTTTAATAATTTCTTTGTCCAAATATGTAAATGCCACTTTTATTGATCTTAGCAAGTTGTAGGATTCTCCGACAATTTTGTTTATCTGTTTATCATAGGACAAGTTGTTTGAGATAATTGCACCCAAATCTTTTTCGGATCTCTCCTTCTTTACCTCCTTGGTTCCAATTTTATATTGTCCTGATATTCTATTTTTGCTTTTTCCAAACTCCATTATGCTACACTTGTTAATATTGAAGTCCACTTCCTGCAGTGATTCACAATCCTTTTCAGTTTTTACTTTCCTTAACAGTTTGGCGTCGTCAGCAAAGAAGCTCATGTAACATTTCACATCATCATCCATGTCATTCACATAAATAGCAAACATTATTGGAGCCAATACAAATCCTTGCGGTACTCCACTGATCACCTCTTTCCAACCTGAATATTTTTGTCTGAGCTCTACTCTCATCTTTCTACCAATCAAGAAGTCCTCCATCCATTTTAGTAGGTTCCCTTGTATCCCTCCTATATGTTCCAGTATTTTTTTTTTTAATACTTTTTTTGTGTGGTACTTTGTCAAAAGCTTTTGTAAGTCCAGTAAGGCACAATCAGCCCATCCATTCCTTTTTTGCACTGTCTATTAATCTTGAGTAGAAACATATCAAATTTGTGGTACATGATCTTCCTTGTCTGAACCCAAATTGTCTTGGATTTATTATATTATTATCTTCCAGGTGTTTTACCCATCTATTCTTGATGATTTTCTCACAAATTTTGGCTATAGTGCTTGTTAGTGAGACTGGCCTGTAGTTAGTTGGTTCTTTCTTGTTTCCTCCTTTATATATTGTTACAATATGTGTGTGTGTGTGTGTGTGTGTGTGTGTGTGTGTGTGTGTGTGTGTGTGTGTTCACCTAGTTTTACCTAGTTGGATTTTATGGGACGAGAGCTATGCTCGCAGTGCCCCGTTTTCGTATCTCTCCACATCCGGTTTATTCTTAAAATCGTGTATAGTTCTGGCATTCACTGTTTCTCCATTCAGATTGTTCCAGACATCAATCATCTCTGTGTGGGAAGCTATTCTTTTTCAGGTCTCTTCTGTAACTGTCTTTCTTTACTTTCTTTTCGTGTCTTTATCGAGAATTTCCATCCCTTCATAATTCACAAATCGCCTCTTTCTCTTCTCTGTTTCAGTGTTGACAGATGTAATTTCTCCAATCTTTGTTCGTATATCAGATTTGGCAGTGTAGGTGCCATTTTTGTCGCTCCTCTTTGGATTCTTTCTAATTTTCTTATGTGTGTATGCGTGTGTTTAATGAACATCCAGAACCAGAAGTCTTTCTATGCTTCCTTTGGATATCACTATATAGTCCATTAATGCCTTATCAACCACGTCACCAATACAACTTTACTTGATACGAGTACACCAAATTTCCTTACTACATCATCTATTGCCTTATTGTCTATATTGAGATCCATCAAGACCACCACATTGCCAGTCCTCCCAAAACTGTAAGCACTCATAAAAAAAAAAAAAAAATCTTCTCGTTCCTCACTACCAGGTCGTGTGCACTTACTCGTACAAGTATCCTTGTTTCCCTTTCTAGTTTCACCTTCAACCATATTAACCTTGAAGACATTTCTCTCCACTCCACCGCTCCCTTTCTTATCTCATCTCATATCAACAGAACTATTTCTTCCTTCCTTCGTCCCTTCATCACCCCTGAAACTCTCGCCACCACACTCCCGAATTCAAAATTGTGCCTCCCTTTCAACTTAGTTTCACTTAACATTACCACATTCAACTTTCCTCTCACAAACATACTGCCTATCTCTTCTTTTTTACTTTCATCTGTAGCACAACCATGCACGTTCAATGGCCCAACTTTTAGGGCTATGGTTGGAGTTCTCCCACACCCTCTTATGCCTTGATTTCTCGTGGGATGAACGTATAGAAAGCAGGATCCCCAGTCCCATCACTCCCTCTCATTTTGTCGCCTTTTACGACAGGCATGAGAATCACGATGGCATTTTTTTTTCAACCACAGGGTATAAGAAGATGTATAGTCACAGAAGTGGTAAAAGACAGTTTCAAAGGAACAGCATAAAGGAGGGACAGCTGTAGTACAAAAATAGCACAATTCCACTATGGGTAGAGATTTTACTATTTTACTCTAATATAGACAAACGATGTGTGACTCCAGTTCGTAGGGGCGACTCAAAACAGTCCCTAAAGTATCGGGTGCATACTGTCATGCAATAACTACTGCATGATAGCATGAAGTCAATACTCCAGTAGGTAAGTATAAACATACAAACTTCCTACGTAACACTACCTCTACTTACTCCGCCTACCCCTTTCCCCTCTTACCCCCTCCCACTCCTTTCTCTTCCCCTTCCCACTCCTCTTCCTTCCCCCTGGGGAATGACCTCTACAGAACAATTGGGAACACAGGACGGACCATGGGATGACCGTAACATCTAGGTCTGGGAGACTCTTGGGAGAGCAAACATTAAGAGACTAAATGCAGCATAGGTGAGTCGAAAAATAAAGTAATATTTTTTCGGCGGGAAAATTGGTAAGGTAGCTCAGCTGGTTACCGGCAGGAGGTTAGAGAAGGGGAGGGGCGTCCTAAGTTGAGGTGAGTCGAGGTTGGGGGAATAATGGTTGAGTCAATTAATTTTGAAGCTTACTTTTGATGGATATTTAGACACTTTTAGTGTGACATGATAAGATGTGAAATGAGGGCGTTTTTAACCTGGAGACCCAGTTCTTTTGGCGCCTCGGGGTGAGATGAACGACGAGGAAGAGGAGGATGGTCTTGGCGCGCGGTTCTTAAGGTTTTAGGGTTTTCAAGATATCTAGTGACTTCGAAAAAGCTTTGTATGCACACAAGAGCAAACGTACTGGTTGACATTTCAATGCCTCCAACGGAAATTAATTCGTAGTCAGGAGTACACAAGTTTTATCTCTTTGAACCTTGGACATGTCACTCTCACTTTCCACATTGCTATACTGACACGTCCTTTCCATCTCCTTTTTTAGCATTGCTACGCCTCCTTCCACTCTCTTTCCACAATGACACTCCCCTCCCCCATTCACATAGCCATGTCCACTCACCCTCTCTTTCCATATAGCCTTTTACACATTACCACACTCCTTTCTTCTCTTTTCAGCAGCACTAGTGGACATAGGGTCGGTGTCCACTAATTTTGTATGAAATATCACCTGGTCATTGATCGGATGTAAACACAGCTTCCATTTTCTAGTCCATTCAATATGGTGTCATTCTTCGAATATTTCGTTCTACCCTACGCCAGACACCTTCATGCATTTAGGCAGCCTTTTGGAGAAAGGGTTGAGGCAACCTTATAGACCCTTTTCCTCTTCCTTCTCCTCCTCCTTCTCTTCCATTTTTTCCTCTTATTCTCCCGTCCCTCACCGCCTTTTCCTGTACCTCCTCTTCTTCTGCCTCTTCCATCACCGCCTTTGCCTCCGCATTATTCTTTCTCTTTCATCACCCCTCTACCACTTCTTCCTCCTACTCACCCTCCTCCACCTGTCCGTCCTCTCCACTAGCCCTTCTCTTTTATCTGACCTCCACCTTCCCTCCCATCCTCTTCCCTCCCCCCACTCCTTCACTCGTCCGCCAAAAGTGAAAGCTACCTTGGGGCAGATTTGACAACTTCTTCACTACTGCAGTCCGCCAACATTACCGAAATTCCTGCTGGTATAATTACATATCACCATAATCAACACCACAGATTATTCATCGTTATTTGTGCTGACACTCCCTCTATCTTGACTCCTACCACCTTCATTATCACAACTGTCGCCACCGACGCCTCCACCACCACTACTCAATCTACATCCACATACATGCCGCCGCCACAACCACCACCACAGCAACAACTCAACCACTCCCGCCCGACTGAATTAATATTTCACCATCAATAGACTTTATCGTCTGAAGCGTTGGGCATGAAGGTCTTATTTGGGCTTATTCCTTCTGTGTCGTAAGGTCGCTCGATGTCGCTATGATCCATTGTTTTTTCCCTAAACTACCGAAGGGATAACACGGAAATGTATGAGTTAGGACGGTGACAGTCAAAATAAAAGGAAAAGTCCCATCCAGCATGGAAAATATCCCACGGCACTAATGTAGCCAGGCGGCAGCAGCCAGAATAAAAATTTCAAAGTTCCGGGCACAATAGCTTCTTATTTGTGACTGTATATTATTACAGTCCACGAGAAAAAAAATTGTTTACCTGTTAACGACGAACAACAGATGGCGTCAGAATTGGACGTGCTTTCTAACCTAAACAAAGTGACCACCCAATTCCTGAGTTGCTGTTCCGTACCCTATTTAGTCTTTCTCTCCACTCGCTTTTGCCTCTCTTCTCACTCCGCTCCGCTTAACTCCTATCCCCTCTACTTCTTCCCACATTTCCCCCCACTACCTATCCTTCCCCTTCCCTTCTCTCTTATTCCCTGTCCTCCCCATCCCCCTCCACTCCCTTTTCTTTCCCTCCCAGTCTTCCCCGCTGATACATTTGACCGGTAAGCAGGAGGCCCATGCGTGTGCAACAGAGTTTGTCCGTACGTAGCCGTCTAACAGAGGCAGAATATCCTTGGTAGTTCTTGCACAATTTTTGAACAGTTTTACCAATGATCTTCGCCGTCAAAAGCACTTCACTGAAGCCTTGTGATTAAACAAAACCAACATTTTTGTGAGGCTTAAGAAGAAGAAGAGAAAGAAGAAAAACATAATTGTTTAAAATCTGTCTACCGAACATGTTATCGCACTGTAACTTCGTCTCCAGACTTACTGTGATTGCGAACGGACGATATGACGCTACTTCTAAGCTCCTCCACGCTCATGAATAGGAGTTGTACTAACATTTTAGTATTCTCATGGTAGTTTTCCCACCCTAAGTAAAGGTTTGTTGCGCATTGCTGCCCCCCCCCAAAAAAAAAAACTCTTGCAGACAAACTATGAATAAGATACTTCTTTAATTATTTTACTAATTCATTATGTCTTCATTTGATTTGGATGAGGCGATCTTGTAAAATTGTCTTCCTGTCGACCTTTCAGAAGCCATCTCTAAATCCATTAAGGCCCCCAAAAACATCTTTACCTTTTGCCAAAACCTTCTCGCAAATCTGCCTTGCCACAATAATATGATTCACGTATCCTCTACCTTTCCTAACACACAACGCTCATCATCAATTACTCTCTCTGTTCGTCTCCTAACCCTTTCAACTAACTCTTCTATATGCCTTTCCAACTACACTCAACAAACTGATCCCTATAAAATTACCACATTCACATTTGTTCCCTTCTCCTTTGTAAAAGAAAAGAGGACAAATGTGCCAACGCTCCGACACACTCCCCTTCCTTAGGCACGCATTAAACAACCTCACTGTTCCTCCCTTTTTCAGACATTTCGCATGAAACCCATTCAACCCAGGAGCCTCAAAAGCTTTCATATTTTTCAATAGTCTTTATACATCTTTTCTTACATCCATATCATTTGGCTCTCCTATTACAGTCACCCTCCTAGCACCTCCCACTGAAACAATAAACCACTCCCTAACCCCATCCACACTCAATAATGTTCTAAAATTCTGTCCCCATCTTTCCTTTCCCACTCTCACTTCCATCATCAGCTGTCCATCTGCATCCTTATATTTTCCTCTCTGCTTGATTCACCCCCTCACTCCTCACTTTCTTCCAAAACATCTTTTTATTCTTTTCAAAATTTCCTGTCATAATCCTACCCAATTTTACATCTGCTCTTCTCTCTGCCTCCCTCAGATTACGCTTTGCTTCTCCCTTCTTCTTGTGCATTCATATGCTTTCCTAGTCTTAATTTGCAACTCATCCAATTATGCTCACACATTCTCTCGTACTACCGCCTTCACCTCATCATCCCACTATTCCCTTCCATCTTTTTCGTTCCACATACCATCTTTGCACACTGTCACTTACTCCATGAAACATAGTCTCCCAATGAATATGATCTTCGTCGCTGCTTTGATTTTTATTTATTTATTTATTCATTTGATTTTGTCTGATATAAGTAATACACTCAGACACAGCTGAGGGGAGA
Source organism: Oratosquilla oratoria (assembly GCF_046742065.1). Lineage (NCBI taxonomy): Eukaryota > Metazoa > Arthropoda > Malacostraca > Stomatopoda > Squillidae > Oratosquilla > Oratosquilla oratoria. Next base: position 7,619,551 of record NC_134816.1, read on the forward strand.
GACTCCGCCTAGGAAGAACTAGGTCCATAACTCCACATCCCCTTCATAATGTCTCTGTTACTTAGAGTTTGTCTACAGAGGCGAATAGAACAACTTGTCGGCAGCCAGTATAAGAGTATACCACATAGTATGGAATGGGATCAAGATTAGTTTTAACTCCTTCGCTACTGAAGATGTGGCAGGCGGCAGTCAGAAATGAGTGTCGTCCGATACGGAAAGGGTTAATACCAGTGAAGCAGATTCTATTTTTTCAGACATCACCCTTGTCCCTCACCCACTACTTAGGTCAGAACCAATGTAGCAAGAGAGAGAACTTCCAAGAAAAAGGGCTTGGCAGTTGAAGTTAGTTTACACCCACCGCCTCATCACGTAGCGACCCTCCCCTTCATTCATTCACGAATATATTGCAGTCAAGAAATCCCTCTGGGCTGCTTTAATATGTCATCTATTTGCAACCACTCTCCACTACAGACATTCCCATTTTACCAATGGCCCCCTTCACCCCATCCATCCATCTCATTCTTGGTCTTCCTCTCAAGTTCACTCCATCCATATCTGCCTTCCACAGTTCGTTTGCTAGTCTTTATTTACTCATTCTCTCCACATGACCAAACCATTCCAATTCTCCTTGATCAACCCCATCTGCCAGCTATCTTTCCATCACCACTATCTGCCACAACTACTGTCCAATTACTCCTATCTATTGTCTTCTTCTCCTTTTACCCAAGGCGCCTTTCACCCCATCCATCCTTCCCATTTTCTGTCTTCCTCTCAAGTTTACCTCATCCACCTCTTCCTTTCACTCTCTTTTTGCTAGTGTATCTTCTCTCATTCTCTCTACATGCCCAGTGTTCTTTGATCAACCCTATCTACCAGCTATATTTCCATCGCCACTCTCCGCCTCACCTCTAGCCTTCTTCGTAACCCCCACCACAATTCTTAAGCACTTTATCTCAAACACATTTAAGTGCATTTTTTCTGCCTTCCTTAAATCCCAAGTCTCTGCCTCATACAGTGTCATAGGGACAACCACCTCTCCATAGAATTTTCACTTTACGTTCATCGACATGATACTTTTTATTCCCCCAAGACACTTACTCGTTTCCTTCTATTTCCTAATACATGTAACCCCAAATATTCAGAACTCTTCACTTCCTCTAGTTCCTCACCTCTAAATTACTGCTATCCTCTCCCCTTGTACATCTCATCACTTCACTTTAGCTCACATTTATTTTCAGCATTTTTCATACATACACCCCTCTCAATCTCCGCCACTAGCTACCCCAGATCCAGTCTCAAGCGCAGTGTCATCAGCAAACAGCAACTGGCCCAACTCCACTTCCCTCCACTCTCACTAATCATTTCCAATCCTCTGCCTATCACCCTCGCATTTACCTCCCGCACCATCCCATCCCGATAGGGGGGAGTGTGTGACGGTAAACCATATCACCATCCCATCCATATATCCGCTGAGTAGCGATGGGGCATTAGACAACATTAGCGTATCCCAACCTTCACCACAAAACACTCACTCATCGTTTTCAGCCTTAACACAAGCTCCACTTTTCATGTAAAATCTTTTGGTTGCCCTCAATAACTTTCCCCGCTTCCTGTTCACTTGCAACACCCGCCACAATACCTTCCTGTCAACCTTGGCATACTTGTTCACAAAATCAAAACTCAAAAGACATCTTTACCTTTTGCCAAAAAACTTGTTGCATATCTGTCTTCCTACAAATGAATAAATAAACAAATAGATAAATAAGTAAATATATGAGTAATTAAATAAATAATAAAAACAATAATAAAATGCGCTCACCCTCTACTTCTAAACCCACACTGTTCTTCCCCAATTACTCCTGTCCCACCCCTAATCTTCTCAATTAATACCATCCCATATGACTTTCCAACTACAGTCAACAGAATGTAGAACTATACACGCACTCCTCCAGTTCACCGGCACACTCCCCTCCGTTAGGCATATATTAAAGAACCTCACTAGCCAGTCTATTATAATAGTTCCCAGCTTTGTCAGACATTTCATATGACACCCAGCTCACCTAAGCGTCTCACCAGCTTTCATCACTTTCATTGTTTTTTGCGCTTCACCTTTTCCTATAAATACGTTATTTTCTTATCCTAATAGTCATTTTCCAAGCACGCCCCACTATCACAATCAATCCCTAACCTCCACCAAGTTAGAAAAATTCCTGAAATAATCAACCCATCTTCCCTTTACCGCATTTACATTCATTAACATTTGTCCATCTGTGCTCTTTACACTTTCCTTTCTACAAGCCTACCATCATTCATTTCTCTTCCCTTTAAAACATTTTTTATTCCTTTAAAAATTCTCTGTAAAATTCACACTTTACTTTAGATCTGCCTTCCTCTTTGCCTCCCTCACCCTGCTTTTTGCACCTCATATGCTTCCGAACTTCTACTTTGCAACCAAACCTCATACACTCACTTCTTTTGCACCACTCTTTTTGCCTTTTCATCCCAACATTTGCTGCCACTCCTTCTGTTCCTCACTATTCTCCTTAATCCACATATCACCTTTGCGCACTTTATCACTCCTTCTACTTCTATTTCCCCATGCATCCATCATCATTTCTTTCTATTTATCATTTTCATTCAATTTCCTATATTCTCAGAACCTCTCTACCTCCCTTAGTTTCCCTCATTTTCCCCTTTTCCTTCACTCTTAATTTCCCTTCTAATACACACACACACACACACACACACACACACACACACACACACACACACACACACACACACACACACACACACACACACACATATATATATATATATATATATATATATATCCACAGCAAGGCCATTTAATTAAATCAGCGACCCCCCTCTCCATCCCCTCGTGCAGAAAAGGAGAAGACGGGGAGAAATCCCTTCGGGCTGCGTCAATTTATTTCTCATACATACTCCCTCACCGCCATCCCCCCCCACTCCCCCTCATGCATCACAACATCCATACGCAACCATTCTCCATTCACCCCTATCTTCTGTCCTTTTCCGTCCTTCTTCAACAGACATTCTCCTCTTTCCCAATGCCCCTTTTACCCCATCCATCCATTTCATCCTAGGTCGCCTCCTCATGTTCACTCATTCCACCTTTGCCTTCCACACCTCTTTTACTACTCTTTCTTTACTCATTCTTTCCATGTGACTAAACCATCCTAATAATCTTTCATCAACCCTCTCTTCCAACTCCCTTTCCACCCACCCCTTGATGTGGATGTGTTGTGTCTTGTGACACTGCTTCTGACGCAGGGCAGTGGACAAGATGCAGGGAAGAGAGTAGAGTGGAGTGAAGTATGTAGGGGATGGAATGGGTGGGAGTGGATTCTATGCCTTTGTTTTTGGCTACCTCCCGTGTAAGGGGGAATAATCCTTTGGTATATGTATGTATGCATATATATATATATATATATATTTATAACAGATATATATATATATGTGTGTGTGTGTGTGTGTGTGTGTGTGTGTGTGTGTGTGTAAGTATATATATATATATATATACATATATATATACACATACATATATATATACATATATATATATACACACACACACACACACACACACATATATATATATATATATATATATATATATATATATATATGTATATGTATATATACACACACTCGAGTTTAGATGTAGATAAATACCTAAGCAAGATTCTGTAATGACTCATTTATTTTAGATTATTTGTTTATTTGTTTTGTTATCATTTGTCTGTTTGTTTATTATTATTTGCTTAATTCACATTTATTATTAGTTATATGTCAATTTATTATTATTTACTATTTACCTGTTTGTTTATTATTTATCTATACATATGCATTTATTTATTTATTTTATTTATTATTATTTATGTTATTATATTAATTATTTATTTATCATTATTTTTTTCGCATCCGACCTAGTTATGGACCAAAAGGTCTCCTGTCGGCATGCTCCGCTTCTGTAACCCTTTGTAAATATGTGTATATATATATATATATATATATATATATATATATATATATATATATTTATATATATATATATTCACATTTATTATCAGTGATATGTTAATTTATTATCATTTACTATTTAACTGTTTGTTTATTATTTATCTATACATATGCATTTATTTATTTATTTATTTTATTTTTATTTGTGTTATTATATTAATACTTATTTATCATAATTTTTTTTTCTCGTATCTGACCTAGTTATGGACCAAAAGGTCTTCTGTCGGCATGCTCCGCTTCTGTAGCCCTTTGTAAATATATATATATATATATATATATATATATATATATATATATATATATATATATATATATATATATATATATGTGAATCTTGGCAGCAGGTTTTCTTTTAAACATGTTTTGTTAAAAACAACTGCGCATTCGGCGCTACAAAGCTTCTTAAGTAGACTTTCAAGTCTTCTGAACGTGGATTTCTGGTTATCACAGGACAGACGGAATAATAGATTTCCAGTAGACATTAGGAACTTTAGTTGAGAAAGAATGTACAGACGTTTCGCTAAACGCAGTTAGCATTTTCAATGTAATAGAGACAGAGAGTACAGGACATAATAAACATAGAAAGAAAGCTCTGGGAGAGGTCACAACGTAAGACGCGGGGGGAGGTCACGACGTAAGACACAGGGAGAGGTCACGTACATGTGTGAGATTTTGTTGCTGTGGGGCAGATGTCCGTTGAGGGCCAAGTGTCCTCTCTTTCAGTCTGGCGGAACGTCGGAGAGAGACTTGGGTGTCGGTGTGATTGGAAGGTGTGTTGTTGTGGTTGAGAGGGCTACTAGTCCTAGGGAGGGGCTTCATGCTGGGGAGTAATGTAGGGGCTTCCACTTGTCTGTTAATAGTTGGTTGTATGTCTCGTATAATAAGTGTTTCCAGGAAGAAAAGTCTAGACTTTTCTGATTCCTTGGCGAGAATGGTGTATTCTTCTAGAAGTTTTCTTGTGATTTGTGTGTTGTGTTTTTCTAGTAGGTGTAGTTTGGGGCCTCCACTTGACAAGTGGGAAGACATTCTTCTCGACAATGTCGTTCTCGTTTGGCCAACGTAGCAGTCGAGAGGCGTACAGTCCTCTAGGGGGCAGGAAAATTTGTATACTACGCTGGTTCAAGCGGGACCTTTGGGGCGAGGAGAAGTGTTGTTTCTGATTAAAAGTGTAGCTGTTTTTTTGTTGCGGTAATATATAGAGAGACGAACTTTGTCATTCTCACTTTTGGGTTTTATGTTTCGGTGAATAATTCTATTCAGAACCTTCGCATCTTCCTGGTGAGCTGTGGACATTTGGGCACGGTAGAACAAGGTAAAAATCTCACCTTCGGCTGCTACTGGGGTGGGAGGCCCGTGGTACCATTTGTTGATGACGCTTTTTAAGACACGCTGGCAGTCTTGATTAGAATGTCCATTGTTAACTAGAACTTGAGTGGCCCTGTTTATTTCTGCTTGAGTGGAGGTCCAGCGTGAGCAGTGGGTGAGTGCCCTCCTAAAGAAGGCACTAATGGTACTGTCTTTGTAACGTTGGGGGCACTCACTGTTCCCATTAAGACAGAGACCAGGGTTGGTGGGCTTCACATAAACGGAAGTGGAGAAGTTGTCACCCTCTTGTTGAAGCAATACATCAAGGAATGGAAGAGAGCCATTAACGTCTTCTTCAGTTGTGAATTTTAATCCTGATGTTTCTTCAAGCAGGTTACGGAGTGACTCTCTTTCTAGTGTTGACGAAGACATGATGAAAATATCGTCGACATATCTGCCATACACCATGGGTTTGTCTTGGTGTGAAAAAACTTCCCTTTCGATTGACCCCATGAAAAAATTTGCGAAAAGGACTCCTAAGGGGGAGCCCATCGCCACACCGTCGACTTGCTGGTAGAGGTTACCTCGGGGACACCGGAAGGCAGTCTCCATGGTGCAGATCTCGAGCAGGCGACGAAGGTGAATTTCAGGAATGTCTATCTTTGGAGAAGGT
>NC_134816.1:7630575-7648075 GCF_046742065.1 Oratosquilla oratoria
ACCAGATTTGTCTTACAGGGGTGTTTATGTTTATTGTCGAGATGTAATCATGCCAAGACTTTCGTTTGGCATGTTTGATTGTCTTACGGGCCTCTGCTTACGCCTTTTTAAAAGTAATAAAATTTGGTGCAATTGGGTTATTTTTAAAAGTACTGTAAGCCCTATTCCGCTTGAAAAGTGCTTTTCTGCAGTCTGATGTCCACCAAGGAACTCTATGCTTGTGAAATACCGAGGTTTTTGGTATATGCTTATGAGCTGAATTCAAAATAGAGTTTGATCAATTTGATACTTTGTCATCCATATTATCCCCTGTGATGTTGACGTTGGTGGTTGTGCGATACATTTCCCAGTTGGCTTTTGTGATGTTAAATTTGGGACAGGGAGGGGGTGGGTTGTCTCCGTAGGCTGGAATAGCCGTAGCGTCGTCACCTCCTATTTTTAAGATTACTGGTGTCGCCATGCGTGGTCCATTAGACAATGTCAGACAACGCAGGAGATGATATGGATGAATAAATGCATGTAAAGGAACCCCAAGTATTGTCTACACGAGTGGAACTGCCAGGTGTTTAGGAGGACCAGGTTGTTGGTATTGAACACCTCTTCCATCTGCTCCCCTCGAGGAGACGTTTTGTTGCTACCCCACGTGTGATGGTTGGAGTTGATGTCTCCCACTATGAGTTTGTGGTGGGGTAGTTGTCTTATTAGTTTGTTTACCTCCTCTAGTGGGAATTGAGGGTCGGGAGGTAAGTAAATGGAGCAGATGGTGACGAGTTTGGTTTTCAGTTTGGTTTTGATTGCGACTGCCTCCAAGGTAGTGGTTAGTGGTAATTCCACTTGGAGAAGGCAGTCGCTGACTGCAACTGCGACCCCCCCCCTTCAAGGCGCTAACCTGTCCTTCCTATATATGGTAAAGTTTTTGAGTGTGAACTCAACACTGGGCTTGAGGAGTGTTTCCTGTAGACATATTACTGAGGGGTTGTTAAGGGAGTTAAAAATTACAAGGTCATTTAATTTATTTCTAACACCTCGGCAATTCCACTGGATTATGTATACGGCTCACATACATGACGAGTAATATAACCCCAGTCATATACCCACTCCTTAACACACTGTCCAGTACAGGCATTAATCGCTGAATCAACATCACGAGGCTCAGTGGAAATCGCTGACTCATATCCTTTTGGCTTTGCAACAACACCTCGACCACCAAACAGACATACGAACGCACATGAACATCCGAGTAACCAAACAAACACAAAACACAAATTAAGTATATTGACGATCCCCCCTGGACATATATATACATATTTAGTTATTAAGTAAATCACACCCTGTAATCCCAGGATACTAACCTTAGGAGATGACCGTGATCTTGCTCGCATAAACTCTAAAGCTTATGCGAACATGACACCTCATAAGTGCTAAACTCATCATTTCCGGGCACCAAAACCAGCTCGCGCACCCGTGGAGGTGTCGGTTTTTAGTGACGTGCCCTAGTGATAAGACTGTGTAATAGTGTGTGAACTAACTTTATACTGGATACGACAATAAAGAAACAAAAACTTAGAGGCGTTTGTGCAGTGGACCCCTTATTGTGATGATGTGACGACCCCGTTACATTTTGTGTCTACAAGTAACGTTGGATGGAAACGATGTAACGATACCGTTACACCCGTCCCGTTACATCACTGGTGGCAGCAAACCCCGCAACCCATCTACTCCGAAGAGACTACGGTGTACCTTCTACGGTGAACTTCAAACCCGTCCATTTTTCTCCAACTACATTCAAGTATGAACAAATAACCGCACTGAACAAAACGCTCTCAAGAACAAGAACTTGGTTCACACTATACATCACGGGCAATCGTCACAAGCCGATCTCCCACTACTAAAATCAACATTATAAAGGTAACATAAAATCCTTACAATTAATACCAATATATTCCGTAATAATAACCATACCTTACCCATTCAAACCACCCCTGATACGGCCTGTCTCCTTTTTTTACGAGAATATCAACGAGGCGCTCCCCTCATCTAGAGGTAAACCTACACACACCACTCAACCAAAAACCCTATTACTACGTGACGTATTATGGTGACGCACGCCTCTCTCAACGCGTAACTACAAAAAAGTCTACGCCAAACTACAGCCCCACCTGGCGATAACTACAAATCTGTCTACATTTTACGAGTGCAGTGTCCAATTAACAAAAATATTCCAAGTAAGACTATTAGGAATACCATTAAAAAAAATATATATTTAACAGTGTTAAATAATATATATATAATTGTATTAACCATATAAATCATTTTTTTCTAGATTTCACTATTCCACTGTTTTGCATACATACTATTATGATCATATGCATTTTTTTCCCCAGTGACATAATTTGTGTGTACACTATATGTTACTCACCAAACAGTCGTAACATTATTTGGCTGAAAGAAAATAACATGCTTCAAACATTTTGTAAATTCTAATTTTCAACCACTACAACTTATCAAATACCAATTTCACATATTCCTAATACAATTTCATATTTATAGATATGCAATAACCTTACTAGATTTGACTATTACATAATATCACATTTATATGTACTCTTACAGTTAAGTAATTCTTGTCTAAACTCCATTTATATTTTACATAGAACTTAGACATTTTTATAAATGTAACTTACCCTTCATAATTACTACTGTTAACCAGTGATTATTATACCATAAGGTGCACTATATTTAACCATTATTATTATCATTACATAATATTTTTACATTTCTTTTTAACCAATTATAACTATATATTCTTATATATAACCCATATATAAATGTTGACATCCCATATCCCCCCCTCCCTTACCTAAGCATAACATATTACCCTTAGTTACTATATACCTATTATTCATATTTTAACAGCTCCCTTTTCTTAGATTACAAATCAAACCTAACTATTAACTAATACATACTAACTATTAACTAATACATGACTTGGCAACATGGCCTCTGCCACCAGAAGCAAAGTTTTACAAAGGGTGCATAGCGTCTTCTCAAAATCTAGAGAAGAAAAACAACAACATGACATATCCAGTGACAAAGAGGAAATACACACAGAAGACTTAATTGGCAATGACAAACCAGACCATTTTTACCTATATCCACAGGTTGACAATACCTCTAAACAGTTAACCAATGACCAGTTAAATAATCATGACAAAACTAATCCTAATCCAGATACCCCAATAGACCCTCTTTATGAGAACGATGTCTTACCTTTTTTCAACCAGCCTCCTCAAGTAGACCCCTTTCACCCCTCACAACCACAACCACCCATTCCTCCCATCCAACCAAATATGCAAACAAAACCTCCTATAAACCATAATCCATCCAACCCCCATATCCCAACACATAATAACCCCCCTCCCATTCAGCAGCAGTACCAAAACTTCCCCTTTCCTTCCCCCCATACCCCATCTGGTCCAACCCACTCCACACCATACCACCAACCACCACCTAACCTTCCTCCAAACCCACAATATTATCCTTACCCACAACCTCAACCAACAATAATTAACAACTATCAAACCATAACCCCCCTCACAGAAATCCCAACCTTTTCCCAAGATAGTGGACTATCCATTACAGACTTCTTGACAGCATGTGACCTGTTCTTTTCAAAGAACACACAATACTCTGAGACAGATAAAATAAATTTGTGCCGTCAGAAAATAGACCCATCTGACATTTGCCGTTCAAAGGCAAGGATGCTAGACAGCTTAGTTGCATGTGGAATCACATATCAGGAATATAAACGCCACCTTCTTAAGGTCTTTCATAACAAACAAGCAAATAATATATCCTTCCTTATCACTTTCCTCAATAACACTAGAGTCCAACCACATTCCGTTACTAACATTATGGATTTCGTAGCAAACGGAATTAAAGAGGTCAGAGAAGACCTAGAGAATAACTCTCCTTGGACTCACACTGACCAATTTGGTCAAAATGTAATGACAACAAAAAACTTACTAACATTCCTTGAGATAGCTTCCTATCTCTCCCAACTCCCTCCAAAGTGCTTAAAGGAAGCCTCCAAAAGGGAACTAGACACTAGAAATCCTCTAGCTTATACCTATATCTTAGATATCATGAATGCTTGCAATGTATCTTTAGATACCCCCAACCATCTCCCCAGACTAAATAGCCTTCACTCACAGCAGCCCCCTCCCACCAATCAAGGACAACCTTCTAAGTGGTGCTCCTACCATTCATCAACCAGTCACAACACAAAAGACTGCATACAAAAACAACAAATACAAACATAGGCACCACGCCACCCTATCCCTTGCTCAGTTCATGGAACCATTTCCCACACAGATGCCCAGTGTTGGACACAGCAAAAACAACACCCGCAGGTACAACACCACCCCACCCCTTGCTCAGTGCATGCTACTACCTCGCATACGAATGCTCAGTGTCAAGTTCAGAATCAAAACAAACAAGTTCCACCCCCCTTTAAACACCCACTCCTACCTACACCAACACATCCAATCAAATACTGCAACCTACACAAAACATCAACTCACTCCAACAAAGAGTGTTACCTACAGAAAACACAACAACAACCTCATCAGAGAACTAACCAACCATTCACCACCCCTCGACACACCCCTCGACAAACAGCTCCCTCCCACACATCACACTCAACCCAACACCACCGATTGGGGGAACGTGTACCAGCCTCACGCACCAAACCACCATAGGAATATCTCATACACAACACAACTACCTCACCCTAGAAGTGAGTGTAGATCAACTTAAAGTTGACATGATGGTTGATACAGGAACAAACCTGAACATCATCCCAAGAGCTCTGTACGAAGCATTAAATGACCCACCCCAAATTAAATTTTCCAATATGGAAGGACTCCTAATAGAAGGGAGCACCATTTCACTTCACGACATGGTTGATCTGAGCATAGAAGTGAACGATTCCAAAGTAGGTTTCACACCTTTCCACATAGCTGATGAATGGAGTCTTGATCAACAAGGTATAATAGGATTACATTCATTAAGGATTTGGAAAACTAAGATAGACTTTGAGACTAACAAAATCTCCTTCCGAGATGTAAATAATGAGTCAACAGTTCCTGAGACACCCGACTCAGACACACAACATCTCTCATGTCTACCTTCCTTCAATACTCCAAATCCCACTAACAGCTATTCCTTCCGACCACCCCCTTATGTCACCTCAAAGGCACTGATGTCTAATACAGTCATCATACCCCCTAGACATTCAATAACAGTCCCACTATACATACCCGGTGCAATCGAACATCAGGACGTCATAATCGACTCAGACACGTTCAGGCTTAACAACATAGCCATTGAGTCCTCCTGGGATACAATATCAGACAATAAACATACACTAGCTATGTTAACAAACATGTCAGACCAACACCGTAAAATCAGGAAGAATACAAACATTTGCGCAGTCCATCTCCATAATTCCCCTATCCAGGAACCACTGCCGCAACACATCAACCAAGTGAGACCAACACAACCCCTTCCCCCTATCCCCCCAGACCAAATCACGACATCAGCTGACGGAGAAATTCATAACGAGCTATTAGCTCTCCTACAGAGGAATAGATCAGCTGTCGCCTTAGAAGGTGAACCACTAGGCAAATGTGATATAATCAAACATCACATCCAAATTCCCCTTAACACCCCCCCTTCATACACCCCCGCTTACCGCATACCTCACAGTAGGAAATCCCAAGTCAATGACAGTGTACAAGAGATGATACACCAAGGCGTAATTTCCCATTCAGACTCCCCATGGAACAGTCCCCTCTTTTTGGTCCCTAAGAAAGACGGAACCTTACGCCCTGTTGTTGATTTCAGGAAAATCAATAACCTAACTCAATCTGACCCACACCCCCTCCCCGCCATGCAAGATGTACTACAATGCATTGGCAACGGGAACTCTGTTTTTTCCACAATAGACCTCAAGTCAGCCTTCTGGCAGGTCGAACTAACAGAGGAATCAAAACCCGTAACTGCATTCTCCACTGATAAAGGGCATTTCAACTTTGAGCGTATGCCCTTTGGCCTTAAGAATGCCCCCTCAACCCAACAAAGGTTGATGACCCGCATTTTCAGTGACATGATAGGAGTCTCATTATTCGTCTATTTAGACGACCTCATTATATATAGTCCCACAGAAAGAGACCACCTTAACACTTTAGAGATTGTCATCAAACGTCTCAAAAATACGGGGTTAAAGATTCAATTAAGGAAATGTAGATTCCTCATGAAGGAACTCATCTTCCTAGGCCATAAAGTGGATGCAAAGGGGATTCACACAAACACAGATAAAATAGATACAATAAACAATTTCCCAACCCCCAGAAACGCAAATGAAACACGAAGTTTCATAGGATTAGCCTCATACTACAGACACTTTATCCGAAACTTTGCTGATATTGCTTCCCCTCTGACCAAATTCACAAGGAAAGGCGAGCCATTTCAATGGTCAGAAACAGAACAGCAAAGTTTCGACACTCTCAAACACACACTCACCACAGCCCCTGTACTAGTTTTCCCTGACATGAAGAAAGAATTCTTTCTTTACACAGACGCCTCCTCTAAAGGAATAGGCGCAGTCCTACAACAGAAAGATGACAATGGCAAAGAGCACCCCATAGCCTACGCAAGTAGAGTCCTCAATAAAGCTGAAAGTAACTACTCAACTACACACAAAGAAGGACTTGCAATCATATGGGCACTAAAACACTTTAAATACCTCATTTTAGGCTACAAGATAACCATACTAACAGACCACCAACCCCTAGTCTATCTTTTTAACTCCAAAGACTTACATGGGAGAGTTGCTAGATGGAAAGCAACTCTCCTTGATTACGATCCCATGATCGTATACTTAGCTGGGAAAGCTAACGTAGTGGCAGATTGCCTAAGCAGACAAACCTACATCACCCCCATAACCCAAACCATATGCATACCTATGCAAGAACTTAGAGATGAAACAGACAGAGACCCAATATGGTCCCCAATAAAACAGCATCTCATTTCACAAACCCCCTTACACTCCCGACCACCTGTCCCTATTGAGGAACTCAATCTGGTCGACGGAGTCATAAGGAGAACCATTAATACAAGAGAGGTTACTGTTATCCCCAGAGCCCTAGTCCCCAAGCTCCTACACATATTGCACGACAGTGCAATGGGAGGCCACTCGGGCAGAGATAAGACACTAAACACTGCTAGACACACATACTACTGGTCTAACATGAAAAGAAATATAACCACACACATAGATTCTTGTATAACTTGCAACCAATTCAGAGGACCTAACCTGAGGGAAATCAACATAAAAGATATCCCACTCCCTGCTGAGCCATGGTAAACACTTGGCATTGACCTACTGAAAATGCCAACGAGCCATCAAGGTTCCAACTATGTACTCACAGCAGTTGATTATTTCTCTAAATACACAATCTTAATACCACTCCAAGACAAAACAGCAGAGACTGTAGCCAAAACCCTAGTCAACAATATCTTTTGTAGATACAACATACCACACACAATGTTATCTGACAATGGCTCAGAATTCAAAAATGAGGTGATGCGCGAAATAGCACACCTCTACAACATTGACCAAACATTTGCCACTGCATACCACCCTCAGGGAAACGGTCTGACTGAGCGAACAAATCGCAAGGTTCTAGAGATTCTCAGACCATTGGTCAACGACCTCATGGACAGTTGGGAAGATTGGCTACCACAGGTACAAGCCAGTATCAATAGCACAGTCAATTCCGCAACAAAGATGTCCCCACATGAGATCATCTTCGGCAAACCAATGCGCCTACCCTACCAAATATTCAACCAACCACCCCCACCCTTATACAACCTAGATAACCTCGCACACTGCATCAAAAGAGGTATGCAAACCATTTACAAACAAGTTAGAGCAAACCTGAAAGAAGCCCAGGAGAAGACAAAGACAAAACAACACAAACGGTCAATTCCACTTGACATAGCACCTGGCGACTCAGTCATGGTAAAAGACTCAAGTAGGACAAACAAACTCAAACCCAAATTCCTAGGCCCCTTCACAGTCACAAGTTCACTCCCTAACAATGTTATCCTACTAACAGATCCTTCCGATCACACCACCTTCACCATACATGGAGAGAAGTTGAGAAAGGTCAAACTGAACCTCGACCCAATCTCACCTCCCATCCACAACCCACCTACCACAGACACACACCAATCACCAGAACGCAAGTCTCATCCCATGACTCTGCGTCGACGCAATTAAACAGGCACTCTAGCTCTCGCCCCTGAAGATGCAGGACGTCATGTATCTATCAGTGGAGGTTAAAATGGCCCATTTCCAATAAGAACTCTTTTCCGCATATCTATCGAAACTTCTCTACTTCCTTCCGACCAATATAACCCTAGCGAGAGTCAGATAAACATATCCTTAGTCACTCAGACAATGCCCCTTTTTCCACAGATGAAATCCCTACAACTCCTCCCTCTCATCGTCCACCTCGCCCTCTCCGTCCCAAGGCTTTTGCCCGGCGCTTAGTCCATAGACATGGCACCACAGCATGCGTCGAAGACTCCATCATGGTGAAACTCCGCATCTCACCCACATCCTTGCTAGAACCAATTACTAAACTACAAAATGACCTACTACAAGTAGAGAAAAATATAGGCAGGCAAGTACCAAATAACACTCATCAAAATTATGAGATCTCACTTTTATTTTATTTTATTTTATTTTATTTTATTATATTTTATTTTATTTTATTTTATTTTATTTTATTTTATTTTATTTTATTTTATTTTATTTCAATTTAATTTAATTTAATTTAATTTAATTTAATTTAATTTAATTTAATTTAATTTAATTTAATTTAATTTAATTTAATTTAATTTAATTTAATTTAATTTAATTTAATTTAATTTAATTTAATTTAATTTAATTTGTTTATTTATCTGCTTCGGTTTCTTCCTTTCTTGGCCTTAGTGGGAGAGGTGTGTTTAGCCCCGGATTTTCGTTCTGGGCTAGAGATAGGACTTAAAAGTCGCATATTAGAAACGGAGGTCTCCATGTGGACATCCTCTTCCGGACGTGTAAGCACACGCTTGGGAAGCTCTGGGGTGGCCGGGGAAGGAAGGTGCGAGTGAGTTTGTTTGGTAGATCTTTGTCCTTGTTGGAGTGCTTGTTCTCTGTTTGTGTCTCAATAGTTCTGTAAGTTTTCTTTACTGCCGAAGCATAGGAAGTTGCTCCGTAGGGACTAGTTGGTGTAACTAGTCTTTCCATCACATGCTTCCTTGCTTCGTAGAAGGATATGCCACAAGTTGCTTTTTCTGTACAAATTTCTTTTTCTATTTTGAAAGTGGGACAGTCTCGGGAGGTGGATGCATGGTTGTTATTGGAGGGACAGTTAACGCATTGAAACACATTAGCAGAGCAAGCATCCGTAGGATGTTCGCCTGCACACTTACCGCATATGACTGTTTGTTTGCTGCAGAATTTGCCAAGGTGACCATATTTGTAACATTTGTGAAGCGTTAAGGGTTAGGGACATATGGTCGTGTTGGGACATGAATGTACCCAATTTTGACGTGGTTAGGGAGGGTTGTTGAATTGAATGTCAGAATTATGAGGGGCGTGTTTACTCGCATGTTCCTTTCTCGGTCCAGTCGCGTTATGAATTTAATATCTAATATGCCTTCGGATTTCATCTCATCGAGGATGTCACATTCTTCCATAGTCATCAAATCTCTGCAGTGGATTACTCCTCTGCAGGAGTTGAGTGACCTAGGGAGAGATGCAACAACATCGAAGGAATGAAACTTCCTGGCCTTGAGCAGGTCGCGTGTAGCTTTCCCAGAGTTGGAGGTCTCCGCTTCTAAGTTTTTTAACTTGATTGATATCATCGGTAAATTGTGATAGACATTTTTTAAGCATAAAAGGGTTGAGGTCAGCTAAGCGGGTCTGGTCAGAATGGAGAAACACGTGTCTAGCCTTGTCCGGGTCGATATTAGGGTCGTCAGGGGAAGTTTTCCTAGTTTGCAGGGATAGAGTTGAGGACTCCATCCTGCGCGTCGGGGTGGGGGGACAAGCCCCCTGTTACACAAAATTATAATGTGCTCAGTAGAGCCAAAGAATATAATATAATGGGGTCACACAGTTTCCTTGGCGACTGGTGACAGCCGCGTGGTAGGACACACTGTGTGCCCAGTGGGTACGGGGTCTACACTATTCTAAACTACGCTAGAATTTTTCTAGATTTCGCCGGGCCGGACGACGAAGAAGTCTCACGAGCCAACAAGGGCTCGTGCGGATCCCGGAGAGCTACGAAGATACGAAAAATGACGAATAAGAAAAAAGTGCTGAGAAATGCCCAGAAGTGGGTGGCACTGTTAACTGCCAAGGTAAAGCTATCCAACGTAAATTTGGATTACGAATACGAGTCAACTCTAGAGAGTAGCTCTAGCGAATTTGACTGTGTTCGTGTAAGTATCGTCTGTCTGCTGCCAAGAGCTGCCGACGTCTGATGTCGAGTCTTGGGAATGCCTAGCTTACATAGGGGAACTAGGCTGACGTCTTGGCCAGAGGTTGGCTGGGGACGGTTGTTCAAGCCGAACTGCCGAACTATCGCTTTGCTGCGGAGCGACCCAAGTGGGGGTGGGGGAGAAGGCTGAATGCTTTTTTCTTTGAAGTAGGCTGATAGTAATTTCTGAAGCCGTTCTATGACACTGATTAATTGAGTTTTTTTTTTTACTCGGGTGAAGCCCAGAGAGATACTTAACCAGGTGGTGCAGTGTTTCTCTATTGGAGAAGGCACTGTTGGGCTGGGGGAAATCTGTATTTGGGGTGCCTTCATCCTTCGGTAATGTTACAGGATTCACAATAGATATGGGCACGGTCTTGGTACCTTCCTCTGGTGGTCTGAAAAGGTAACGTTTGATAATATTTATGTGCACCATGTACTGTTTTTTCCTTCTACCAGGAGTTTCATTTATATAGTTTAAAAGTCCTTGTTGTTCTAGGATCTTATATGGACCAAAGAATTTTTTTAAAAGGGTTAGTTGATAGAGGGAGAAAGGCTATCACCATATCTCCTACCTCGGAAGTTCTTACTTTGGAGGTTCTCTCATACTCCAACTTACTCCTTTTCTGGAACTGGGAAAAATGGGCCTTGGACAAGGTTCTCACCTCCTGCAATTTACTTCTTTTCTGGATATATGTATGAACATTCGTTTTCTCCTGATTAGATTTAAACCATTGTTCTTTGAACAAGGTTAAGGGTCCTCTTAAGGATCGCCCGTACAATAATTCAAAGGGTGAGAACCCTATGGCCTCATGGTTAGCTTCTCTGATGGAGAAGAGAATCCAATCGAGATTAGAGTCCCAACTGGATCCTGTATCTAGGAAATATTTGCGCAGCATGGCTTTCAGCGATTGATGGTACCTTTCCACACAACCCTGAGATTGCGGGTGATAAGCGAAGGATGTAACATGCTCTATCCCTAACTCCGTAAGGACCTGGTTGAAAAGAGAACTGGTAAAATTTGTTCCTTGATCAGATTAAATTTGTCTAGGGATTCCTTTAGAGGTAAACATTGATAATAAGGGTTTAATGATTGATTGAGCTGAAATTGATTTAAAATTAAATGACTCCGGATAACGGGTAGCCACATCGACAACAGTTAACATGTATTCATTACCCTTCTTTGATTTAGGTAATGGTCCAACGCAATCTATTACTATTTTATCAAAGGGTTCCTCACTGATGGGAATGGGCTTTTGTTTACCCGCCGCCTGGCAGACGTGACAGATCCTGATGAAGTTAGTGATGTCTTTTCGCATTCCCGGCCAGAACAAATGATTAAGTATCTTGAGGTATGTTTTCCTTACTCCTAAGTGTCCTCCGAAACCATCATGAGCTAATTTCAATACACTACTTCTGACTGAGCGAGGAAGCACACTTTGGTGTTTTTCTGCCCATCTTGAAAATAAAAGCAAGGGGTGGTGTCTATGTCTGCTTTGGTTGTGGCTATGTGTAGTAAGTAGGAGAGTGTATCATCCTTTTGTTGAGTCTGGATGAGTTCATCCTTGGTTAGGGTCTTATTGATTAAATCCTTCTTACCAAAGGACGGAGGAGAGGTGGGCAAAGACTTGAGTTAGATGAGGAATTTGAGGGTGGAGAAGAAGACGTTACCTTACTTTGGGATCGAGTTACAGGACAGGCTAGAAACAGATGTGGACAGCTCTTATCCAATTCAAGAGTGGGACTTGCAGGTAAAGGGTCACCGACTGTCCTTGGTGGGGGGACGGTTAGGGTATCAACGAGATCGTTAACCAACAGGAACTTTATCCCGTGAATAGGTAAGGGTCCGTGACGTACTGCAACTTGCACTTGAGAAGTAAGGAATGCACATTCTAGGTAAACTTCTGTTAGGGGGGTAAGAAGTTTGACTTGTAAGATCAGACAATAAAACCTTTTCACCTGTAAATGCAATGAATATATTGGGAATGACATCGGAGAGGAGAATTGACCGAGGTGCCCCTGTATCCCTGAGTATGGTAACGGGGTAATTAGGACCACCTTTATGTAAGGATACTCTTCCTTGGAAAATGTATGGGTCAAAAGAAGTATGAGGATTATGAACATCAGAGGCTGCAATAGGTTTAGATTTGGTACTATGATCTTTAAGCTTGTTTGAGGCTTTACAACCTGGATGATTAGATTCTTGAATGGAGTGACCTGTCTTTTTACAATAACTACACTGGACTGGCTGGGAAATACGATTATAATTGATGTTACTTCCTACTTTACCACCAGCTCCTTCAGGGCGATAACCAGATAACAATGGGGCTTTGCCTGCGAGTTCCGCTTCCTCACGTCTCTATCATTAAGGCTTGGGCATCCACTAACTCTGCCACCTGGAACAGGTCTTTTCCCCTTCAATCTTCTACATATCTCTAAAGGTGAAAGGGGATTTTACTTTTCCATTCCTCCACGACTATGTATTGAGGAGTTCTGAAAAGGTAGTTATATTTATAGCTTCTAACAATTTTTTACACTACGTTTTTCTGAGGCAAATTCAACATAAGTTTGGGCATGAGATTTTGTTAAAATTCTAAATTTTTGTCTATAGCCATCAGGGGTTAGAGCATACGCATGTAGAACTTGTTTCTTAAGAAAATCGTAATCGTCGGGCCTGTAAACTATTGCACACCTGAAGAGCTTTACCTGTTAATTTCGGAGTTAGTATTGTAAGCCAGTCATCTTTGGGCCACATCTGTTTGAGAGTTATAGCTTCAAAGGTTTTGAAGTACCCGTCTACATCCTCTGGTAAAGATGGAGGGATCAAAGAAGATAAATTACCTACATTAAGTCGTACTTCTTTCTCCTGAATGTCTAATTCTCTTTCTTTGCTTTTCTCTTGTATTGTAACTTTCTTAGTTTTTTTTCTGATGTTTTTTTTCCAATTCTAATCTCTCTCTTTCCAATGGTAATTTCTCTCTTTCCAATTCTCTTTCTATTCTATTTTCTTTTCTAATCTTTCTCTTTCCTTTTCTAATCTCTCCCTTTCTAATTTTCTTTCCTTTTCTAATCTCTCTCTTTCAATTCTCGTTCCTTTTCTAATCTTTCTCTTTCTAATTGTAATTTTTTTTCTTTCCTTTTTTCCACTCTAATTTTAAATTTTCTAATTGATATTGATACTGTAGTCTTAATTGTTCCAGTTGCATATGATCTGCTGGTTTGGTTGTTGGGGATTGTCTGATAGAAGACTGTTCAGGGCTAAGAGACCTGGCTGTTGCTCCATCCTGGTCTTTAGGGAATGTTGAACTAGTGGTAGTCGGTGTGTCTATGGCTACGGTCTCTATTATTCCTAATTGAACCAGCTGTTCCACCACTATTTTCTTTATTACGCTTTTTGTCTTGGAGGACTGAATGTCTATGTTATAGTATCTTGCTATGTCCTTCCAATCATCCCTGTAAGGTTACATACGAGGGATTGGCCACAAAATCTTCCAAATTGAACATTTTACTGAGACTTGAGAACTAGTCGTAACTAGTTGTTGATTGACTAGGACGTTTGGGTTTAAACAAAGAATAGCACTTCGATAACTTAAACAGGTCATCTGATTCCGGTTATCGTTATACCCATCAATCTAGCCTAAGATTTTGTTCGTGTGAAAAGATGCTCGTCTATATAGAAATTGATTTGATAGCGAGCGATACTTGATATAGAGATATGAACGGATACTTGGATACTTGGATGGAGTATTTGATTGAGACAGGCATCCAACTAAAAATACTTGAACGAAATGAAATGAGACTTGGATATGGATGAATACTCCGATACTTGAGTGATAGTTGATACTTACGATACACGAACAAAATAGGTCTGGAGGAGTGGAAAGAAACACTATCAAAGCCTAACCACTGATAGAATCCATTAGAGTGGGTTAAACACTTACACTGAATGATTTTTATATGGCTGCTAGTCCTGCTTATTGTAAATAATTTTGCGGCGTGTACCAAACGGGTAGTTTATTCCCGAAAGACTTTAAACGACACTCACAAAATTAAATATCGTTGGTCAATTTTCGACTCTTAGAATTATGATTGCATTTAATACTTAGAATAACAATTGCATCGAAGAATAACTAAAAAAAAAAAAAAAAAAAAAAAAAAGACTCCCGGCTGTCTTTTAATGAACCCGGGTGTATGTTTGACCCCCACTGAACCGGCAAAAAGGGACACGTGTGTAATAAAAGTTTCAACCGTTAAAAAAGGAGGGCAACAAATCTTACGATTAGATCACCAGGAACAATGCCTTTAGAAACCGAAGCCGACAAAAAGAAGCGTCAAAGACATTTTTGGAAGTGGGTTACAGGTACTCGGAAAATTTCAAAAGCCGCTTTACAAAATGATAAGAGTTTGAGTTGCCGACTACGGAATGAACATGCCCAAACTTTTCCAAGCTTACACCAGGCTGTCAAAAATGTTTGTGTTAAGGAATCTGTGCGGGAATTTCATCGAAAGGTGATTAAGTTTAATGATTCTCTACGAAACAACAAAGATTTTCAATATTCCGATGAAATGTTTGACAGTCTTGAACTTTTTGATGGACAAATTGAAGACAGTGTTTCTGAAGGTTTTATGAAGCATTACTTTGTCGGGTAAAACTGGGCGTAGCCCGGGCGCGAATCGCCCCGCGAGCGAAGCGAAGCGAGCAGTGCCGCAGGCCAAGCACCCACGGCGCAGCCGTGGCTGGCGAAGCCAGATGCTTGTTTGATACTGAAAAATAAATGTTAAGGCACTGTGCTGAAATAAGATGATTAATGAAAAGGAGGGAGGGAGGTAACAGCTTAGTAGTTACGTGAAACAGTTACGGAGATCCTAGGCATTGGTCGCCACTTGTTATGACTCAGGCTGGAAAGATACTTGTTAACTGTAAGGGCATACCGAGTACCCAAGCCACAACAAAGTTAGAATGGGGATATAGAAACGCATCAGACTATTGGTATGCCGAAAGACAGACGACAGTGCTAACCATTTGATATTTCAATATGAAATATACTCAAACAAAGACAACATAAACTAACAAAACAATATTGATAATATTTATCCTAACACACAATAAGAATAAATGGGGAATGAGATATGAAGAAAATATAGAACGGGTAAAACTGAAACCTGGCACGTCGAGTCATCTGTTGTCCAAGCAATAAATATTACAATCCAGAAGGGGGCGAAGCTGGCAGCTAGCTGGAGGCGAGTCTGTCGAATCTGTTGTTTGTTTGTTGGATCTTTGAGGCTATCGACCTATAATGAGGTCATTAAGCCTGGTGTGAACCTGCAATCCTTTTTAATCTACCATTACAATTTCCACAATAGTCTTGTCCGCAAATAAAATACTACCTTGTCGATAAGTTAACGGTCATTGGTCAAAAGATTTGTGGTGTTTAGCTGAATCTTTTTAAGTTTGAAATGTTGTGAAAGCGCTTGGCGCTGTGTGTTATATTTTAAGCAGTGTATGAGAATGTGTCTTATGGATAATATGGTGTTGCAGGTGTTGCATTGGGAAGGAAATACGCCATTTATATATGGGTCTAGGTGGGTGAGGTAGGTCGAATTTATCCTCAGTCTTGCGATGGTGATTTCCTCCCGTCTATTGTTTCTGTATGATGTCGACCAGTTTGTTATGTGTTCCTTTTGTTTGTTTGAGATGTGAAGGTTGTCCCACTGGAGTTGTCAGTGGGCGTGTAATTGTTTTCTTAGGATGGAGTTAAAAGTTCCTGTGTCCAGGGGTATGTCTGTAATAGAGTCTTTATATATTTGGCCAAAGTGTCCACTTTCTCATTCCCGCAGATCCCAATGTGGCTGGGAACCCAAGAGAGAGTAATGGACATGTTGGTCGTCGACAGTGTGCTAATGATTTTGCCCAGGAGAAAATTCCCCGTATGTTTGCCTGACTTGATTGACTTTAGTGCACTTAACGAGTCTAAGAATATGACAAAGTTACTATGTGTATCAGATTGAGCATTTTCTATTGCTTTGTATATGGCGAAGAGTTCGGCGATATAAATGCTCGTATGGTCCGGCAATCGGAACATCATCCAGGTTTTGGTGCTATATAACCCTGTCCCTGTTTTATGGCCGCACTTGGAGCCATCCGTGTACAGTGCCCCGTGGTCATTGTGCCCGTTGATGGTTTCTAGGGTTTTCTGACGAAGTTCTTCTGTGGAAGAGAATTTCTTCTGGAGGTCTTCGTTTGTGTTGATCTTCTGGGTGATGGTTTCCCATGGTGGTATGAATGTGATAATAAATTTTTCTATTGACCACAGTGGCACTGCATACTGCTCGCACAAGGATCGGTTCCTGATGGAGAGGGGATTTAGGCTGGAGATAGTAAAGTGCTGGTTTTGGGATATTGCCTGCTTGCAGGGATGTCGAGGATTACGGAGCACTTTGACGGCGTATAGGAGAGATCGCGCCTGTAGTGGAGGGGGGGGGGCATTTGCGTAAACTTCCAGCCTCTCGATTCTTGTGCAGCGTAATGCTCCAAGTGCAATTCATAGGCCTTTGAATTGGATGATGTTCAGGGATGATAACGTGGTTGGTGTTGCCGAACCATAAATCTGACACCCATAGTCTAATTTAGATCTAATTAGGGACTCATAAATCATTAGCAAGGATTTCCTATCTGCTCCCCAATTTGTGCCAGTTAATGTTCGTAGCAAATTAATTCTTTTGTTGCACGCATCAACTAGATATTTTACGTGGGCCTTCCAGTTTAGCCTGGAGTCCAGTTTCGGGCCAAGGAAAAAAGTTGAGTTTTGTACTGGAATGGGATTACCATGTAACTGCAGATTTATTTCTGCCTGGGCTCTGCGTGAAAATACAACCACTGTTGACTTTAATTCCGAAAACTT
>NC_134816.1:7653075-7660575 GCF_046742065.1 Oratosquilla oratoria
CATGAGTAGTATGAGGCCTCAGGCTAGCTATTTCTACTCAACATATAAATTCCATGTCTACCCACATGCTGCAACGACGATACTGTAAGCCAAGATATTGCGAAGAAGCTCATGTGGGGGAGTTAGGGACACCACAGCCTTAATGAAACTTTTCCAGGACGATGGACGGGCCGTGGATCTTCTCAATCCCCCAAAGTTTATGAGACGCAACCTGCTTGTATTAAGACCTGAAAAAAGAAATGTTGGAAATTATATTGAGGTTCATAACTGTTCAATATGGAACTAATGAACACTGTACTGGAGAAAAAAAGTATACCTTTTAGTGTAAGTTCCACTAGGAGTGGTGAAGCTATAAAATAATATATTTTTCTGTTGCAAAAATATCACAAAAAGGGTGTAATGAACGATTTATATAAAAAAAGGGAAAATTGAATAAATCGTCACTGTTTTCCCATCGGCTTTTTCACACACACACACACACACACACACACACACACACACACACACACACACACACACACACACACACACACACACACACACACACACACACACACACACATATATATATATATATACATACATATATATATATATATATATATATATATATATATATATAAATATATACATATATAACTCTAAACAAATTTCTGGAGCGCTCCCGATCTGAGTCGGCCGGCCCGGGGGTGTCTGCGACTTCCATTGTGTTTCTGGGACACCCCGCCGGCCTAGCTGTAAGCATACATTTGAAAGTTAACGGGTTGGGGTTTCTGAACTACGGCCCCCTTCTCGGAGTTGGTTATCGAAACTGAAGCTCAGAGAAAGAGGAGGATACGACATTTCTGGAGTTGGGTCACCACGAAGAAGAGCCAAGACAAGAAAAATGTACAAAACAATAAAGCGCTTTTCAACAAGTTAACAGCAGAGCACTCTTCTTTATTCCCTTCTCTATACGCTGATAACCAACGTTTCTGGTTGGAGAAGGACATTAAAGAGTTTCATCGGAAAACTTTATCTCTCAACAAGATTCTTCGAGATAGTAAGGACTATGAATACGAAGATTCTCTTTTCGACTCCATTCCCTTATTGGAAGAAGCGATTAATGAAGAAACGTCAGATAATTTCATTAAGCATTACTTTGCGGGATACAAGAGTTATGCCAATAACGGAGGAAAGTGGTGCCATAAGACGTACCAGAAGCACTACCTTGAACGGATCTTTAAGAAGTACAAAGTGGCTGAAAAGAGGAACAAACACGCTATAAAGAAGGTCCAAAGAGAAACAGAACAGAAGAAGAAAAGAATACAGTTAGAAGCAGAAGAGAAAGAAAGAACAGAGCGGAGAAAGGAGGAAGCTGAACGAAAGAAGAAGTTAGCCGAAGGATAGGAAAGAGAAGCTAGAGCAAAGGCGAAGGAATTAGAGAGAAAGAGACTCGAGGCCGTAGAAGCTTCAAGGAAGAAAAAGGAAGAGAGGGAACAAAGACTTCTCGAGACAGAGACGTTTAGAGCCAATAGAGAAAATAACAGAGAAAATGAAGAAATACAAAGAGATACTAGCAAGACAAGAGAAAGGAATAATGTTAGTAACAGAAGAAGATAAGAAGTTACTCGAAAAAGTCCGGGAGGAAAAGAAGGAACATTGGGAAGGGGGGATAAAGCTTGAAATGACGGATTACGAAGAAGACTGTAGTGGTTTGAAAGCACGAATAAGGGACACCTACGACGTTGTGGAACACAGCATTGGAAAACTTGGCGACGTAAAGTGCAAGTACTG
Organism: Oratosquilla oratoria; assembly: GCF_046742065.1. NCBI lineage: Eukaryota > Metazoa > Arthropoda > Malacostraca > Stomatopoda > Squillidae > Oratosquilla > Oratosquilla oratoria. The sequence goes on from NC_134816.1 coordinate 7,654,852, forward strand.
TGATGCTTTAAGGTGGAAAAGGGAGACAGAGGGTTTGTGTTGTAGATCGGGACAAATCCCAGCTGTGAAACCCTCTGAGATAAAAAACGAAGAGTTCAAATCACTATTTGAAGGTGTTACCCCTCTTTCTAAAAGATTTCTTAAGAACACAATCGGGTTTAATACTGTCTTTAGTTTCAGTTCCTTTGCAACATCCAAGAAATTGGAAAATGCAGCTGAAAAAGCTATGGTGTACAAGATAAAGGGTGCTATATACCACAGAACCAGTTATGTGAGGCCAGAGTTATTAGTGGGAGACAAGGAGACTCGAGGTATGTTTTCGGACGAAGAAAAGTTTTCCAACGGAGACGTAAAGGACTTAACACGGAGAAGACCTAACGGGGTTGTCGATAACTTCCTAGATCTCTATTTCTATAACAGTAGAGAGGAACAAATTAGACTCAGAACCTATAAAGTCTCTAAGTTGTTTTTGGAAGCACCTATAAGCGAGGAGAAAAAATCAACTAAATCCAGAAGAGAAATAGAAGAAAGAGAGTACAACGAGAACGAGGAGATAATTCGTATAATATTCAACTACCTTCTCGAAAACAATAAGTGTTTGAGACAGATTTTGTCTGAAATAGAAAACTCCAGGGAACTGATAGCATTGCATATTGAAAAGCATAAAGAGATACCACAAATGAATCTCCAACTTAAAGCGGTTGAAAACTTTGAAACGAAGGAACATAAAGGAGTTTACCACCTTCCGACATCAAATGTGACTGTGGGTGGTATAGTGAATCTAGACGACGAGCACGATCCTCTTTTAATAAAGATAACCAGTCCCAAGAAGGATTCGAAATATAAAATTAGGTTTGTGGATCACACCAGTTTCTTTTATGATCCGTTCCAGTACCCTTTATTGATACCCAACGGAGATATGGGTTACACGTATCTTTTGCGGTCTCTGAAGGCTAACAAAGCTGGGAACGAGAAGAAGATTTCTCCGTGCGCATATTACGCTTCTATGTTTATGGAAAGAGAGAACTGTTTCACAGCTCTCTTTCAATGTCGAACACTGTTCCAGAGGTTCGTTATTGACTGTTACGTGAAGGCTGAATCAAATCGATTAGATTATATCCGTTTTAACCAACATGAAATCAGAAAAGAGAGGTCCGATATTCTTAAGAGTGATTCAGCCCATAAAGGACAACGAGTACTACTTCCTAAATGTTTCGTGGGAGGCCCGAGATACATGAAAGAGAGGCAACAGGATGCGTTAAGTTTTGTGTCAAGATACGGTTCTCCGGATTTTTTCATAACTTTCACTATGAATCCGAAATGGAAAGAATTGACACTATACGGCGACACTATTAACGTCTGTAATCGTCCAGATATAGTTAGTCGTGTTTTTAAACTCAAGGTAGACCAACTAATGAGAGAGTTATTAACAGATAAAATATTCGGAGAAGTCTCAGCTCATTTGTACAGCATTGAGTGGCAGAAAAGAGGCTTGCCTCACGTTCACATTCTTCTATGGATGAAACGTAAAGTGACTGAAAATACCGTTTCGAGCCTAATATCCGCCGAGATACCCGACAAGAAAAAACACCCAGAACATGATACACGGACCGTGCATAGGCTACGATGAAAGCTCCGTGTGTTGTAATGGGAAGAAAAACGATAGAGGGACGTGCCAGAAAGATTTTCCGAAACAGTGCCGTTCAACGATAAAATTCGGAAACAACGGCTACCCTCTCTACAGGAGAAGAGCTGTGGGAGAAGGAGGTTTCTCCTTTGTGAAAAAGTTAAAGGGACAGGAAGTAACTATCGACAACTCATGGGTGGTGCCTTACAACCCCTATCTTTGCTTGAGATTTAACTCTCACATAAACGTAGAGTGTTCAAATTCTATTAAGGCTATAGCGTACGTTACAAAGTACGTCAACAAAGGATGTGACAGAGTTCTATTCACTAAAACCGAGGGAACCGAAGAAATCAATGAAATTAAGAACTTCACGGATGCAAGATTCGTTAACTCCAACGAAGCAACTTGGAAGATATTCAGATTCCCCATACACAGTAGTTACCCTCCTGTTATGAATCTGGACCTCCATTTAAAGGACGAAAACGAAGTATTCTTCAACGCCGATTCCTCAAAGGCAGACATAAAAAAGAAGGCAAACAGAGACACTCAGTTGACAGCATTTTTCAAATTATGTAGCGTTAACGAATACACAGCCACCCTAACTTACAACGAAGTAGCTGCTTACTTCAAGTACAGCATTCCGAAATCATGTTGGGAGGAGAGGAAAGGTAACACTCACGCTATTGGAAGGATAAGAGCTGTAACGAACAAGACAGTAGAACTGTTCTATATGAGAATGCTTCTAACCCACAAGAGAGGTCCCAAATCCTTCGAAGACCTCAGGATGGTGGACGGTGTACTCTACGGAACTTACAGGGAAGCCGTTAAGGCTATGGGTCTTTTAAAAGATGAAGAGACTTGGAAACAGACTATCCTGGAGATAATAAACTACACAAATGACCGCAAAGAACTTCGTTCGACTTACGCTAGCATGTTAGTGTTCTCGGATCTAGAAGACCAGAAAGATATCTGGGAAGAAACAAAGGATCTCTTCTCGAGTGATTTTCTATATCTTAGAGGGTTGAAGGATTACAACGACGAAATATATCTCGATGCTCTTGACGACATCCAAGAACAAGTTTTCAATTGTGGAGGAGGAAACATAGTCCACTACGGCTTACCTTCTTCCAGAAATGGAGAAAAGTCTTCAAACGTGATAAGGAGGGAGAAAGCCTATAATTCTAAAGAATTGTCCGAGACAGTGGAGAGAGCTCTCCCTCTATTAAACAGAGAGCAGAAGATTTGTTACGATAAAATAATTGAAAGTGTTGGTTGTGAGACGGAAAACAAAAGCAAAGCGTTCTTCTTAAATGCACCTGGTGGGACAGGAAAGTCCTTCCTTTTGAATCTTCTTCTAGACACAGTTCGTTCGAAGAGTAAAGTGGCTTTAGCTGTGGCTTCTTCGGGTATAGCAGCTACTGTCCTTCACGGGGAAAGAACTGCCCATAATATGTTCAAGATACCACTGATGGAACATAACGAAAGAAAAACATGCAACATAAAGCACAAGTCCGAACTAGCTCGATTGCTTCTTATGTCTTCTTTGATTGTGTGGGACGAAGCAGTGATGGCAAATAAGAACACAATCTCAGCCCTGGATATCACTTTGAGGGACCTTTCCGGTCTTGATATTTTCATGGGAGGAAAGACGTTCGTTTGTGCTGGAGACTTTAGACAGATATTACCAGTTGTAAGAGGAGGAGGAAAGAACGACGAGTTGAACAGTTGTCTGAAATCAAGTTACTTTTGGCCTTTCTTCGAAGAGTTAGAACTGATAAAGAACGTTCGACTTAAGAGTGAAGACGAAGAAAACATAAACTTTGCAGAGAAATTATTAGAAGTTGGAGAAGGAAAGTACAAAGAGTGTCACTTCGGAGAAGGTTTCGGGGTGTTAGTTGACAGCAGAGAAGAGTTAGTTGAAAGAGTGTACAGAGGAATGGGAGAGAACATATTTAACGTCTCTTTCTTTGAAAAGAGAGCTATAATATCTCCCACGAACAACGACGTCGAAATCATTAACGAGTTTGTGTACAATAAAGTGATTGGTAAGGAAGTGGTTTACATGAGCGTAGATGTCGGTTGTGAATCAATAGAAGGGATGGACGTTCAGGCGTCAGTTTTCAATTCTATGGATAGCCCTTCCATTCCTCCACACAAATTAAGGTTGAAGGAAGGAGCAATTGTGATGGTTATGAGGAACATTTGCCCTCCGAAAATCTGTAATGGGACTAGAGTTATGGTAACAAATTTGAGAAGGAACGTTATTGTTGGAAAGATTTTAACTGGTGTGTACAGGAACACACAGATCTTACTTCCTAGAGTTACTTTAGAGGCAACAGACACCCCTGTAGCCTTCAAGAGATACCAGTTCCCTGTCAAACTCTGTTACGCTATGACAATAAATAAGTCCCAGGGGCAGACGTTTGAGAAGTGTGGTGTGCTACTGGATTCATCACAGTGCTTCGCACACGGTCAACTATACGTAGCGTGTTCTAGAGTTACAAGCCACGATTCCCTCATAGTTTTTCCAGGATATACAAAGAAAGGGGAAGAATACGAGTTGAGACCTTGGGTGAATTGCGTTTATGAAGAGGTGTTCTGTGATGTGGATAAAAGTAAAGTTTCTTCTTTGGAGGATTTAATCTTTGAAGATAACTCTGAAACCTCAAGGATACCAGAAGAGGAACCCGATCAATCCATAGTCAGCATATCACGTTCTGTGTTCGAGAAAACAGAAGGAGAAGTAGCTGCGATGATCTTACCAGAAGAACTCTTCGAAGAAGAGAACTACTTGAGTCGAGGGGAAATGGAGGATAAAATTGAAGAAATCGAAGAGAAGATTGGAGAGAAGATTGAGGAGAAGATTGAGAAGATTGAGGAGAAGATCGAAGCTAAGGATACCAAAAACGAAGAAAGATTTGAAAAGATTGTCTACGAAATAGATGAGATTAAAACCATGTTGAAGGATTTCGTAAAGAGAAAGAATAGCAGCGAAGAAGAGGACAGCGAAGAAGAACTCACACCCAAGAGAAAAAAGAAGAAACTACATTAAATGTATAGTTCTAAGGTGTTTTAAGTAAAAGGCAGATGAAAATCTTTGGTTTTATTAACTTTTTTATGTGTATCATCAATGCCCGAAGGGCTGGGTGCGAAGCACCCGCGGGCGGAGCCCGCCTCGCCGAAGGCCAAGCACACCTGGCGTAGCCAGGTCCGGCGGAGCCGGGTGCTTGTATATATAAAATATATAATATATATATATATATATATATATATGTATGTATGTATGTATGTATGTATGTATGTATGTATATCCTGTATTTTTCCCTGAAACCACGAACGTCCAGAACTCAATCTCCCATAGGATACCAAAAGGAGCTAAGGTAAAAGGGGCAACAAATGGTTGTTGGATCGATGTGGGATGGATGAAGGATGGGTGCATGTATACCTTGGCTGGCGGCCCCCCGTTTTAAGGAGAAAGTACCTTTTGGTATATGTACGTATGTATATGTATGTATGTATGTATGTATGTATGTATGTATGTATGTATGTATGTATATATGTATGTATGTATGTATGCATATATGTACGTATGTATGTACGTATGCATATATGTATGTATGTATGTATATATGTATGTATGTACGTATGCATGCATGTATGTATGTATGTTTGTTTGTATGTATGTATATATGTATGCATGTATGTGTGTGTATGCATGCATGTATGTATGTATTTATGTATGTATGTATGTATGTATGTATTTATGTATGTATGTATGTATGTATGTATATATGTATGTATGTATGTATGTATGTATGTATGTATGTTTACAGAAAATTAACGAGTCCTCTGGAGATAGTTCGAGCAGCGAAGGATTTCAAGTTCAAGTTCTTGGGAGAAGCGAGAAAACAGTAATGGATTCAACCCTTGTCTATCATCATATTCAAATTTCATTGATGATCACGACAACAATAACTAGATCATGTAAAATATCTACTCTACGAAAAGTACGAGTAGTCGCTGCTGGACTTTTGTTTACATTTCTTTGTACTCAACAACGTAAGCAACAACAGATCGTTATCAATGAAAAGAAAAGT
>NC_134816.1:7668075-7678075 GCF_046742065.1 Oratosquilla oratoria
ATGACTTTAAATTGGACAAACTTAGTCTTAAGAAGGAAATAAGCAAGAACTGGTCCACTATTATCTGCTGACGGTCAACTTGAATATTCAAATGAAGGAATGTGTAATCTCTTAAACAATTATTTTAGCTCGGTATTCGTAAACGAAACACCTCAAAGTGAATTCCAAACTGAAACCTGTGAAAAGTCTGGGGTAAACTTACTCACTACGGTAAATATAACAAAAGAAACAATTAAAAGGTGTATAGACAAACTCAAAGTTAATAAAACACCAGGGCCTGACGGTTGGCATCCAAGAATCTTAAAGGAAATGAAAAATGAGATTGTTGTTCCATTAGAAATTATTTTCAAGAAATCCATCATATCCGGAGATGTCCCAAGAGAATGGAAGCTAGCTAACGTTACTCCCATATTCAAAAAATGTGACAAAAAGAAACCAAATAACTATAGGCCTATTAGTTTGACTTCGATCGTAGGAAAAATAATGGAAACTATCATCAGAGATGCTATCGAATGTCATTTAGAAATTAACCGTTTGATAAATGATAGCCAACATGGTTTCAGACGGAAACGTTCTTGCGTGACTAACTTACTCGAATTCTACAACACAGTTATCTCGAATTATGACAAAAGAAACAATATAGATTTAATATATCTAGACTTTGCAAAAGCTTTTGATACCGTCCCACACGAAAGACTACTTACTAAATTAGCTTTGCATGGAATAAGTGGTAGCCTATTAGGTTGGACTAGTAATTGGTTGAAAGGTCGAAAACAGAGAGTTGTTTTAAATGGAAAAACTTCTGGATGGAAAAGTGTTGCAAGTGGAGTTCCTCAGGGTTCCGTTCTTGGGCCACTTCTATTCATAGTATATAAATGATATAGACCATGGACTAAAATCTACTGTTTCCAAATTTGCTGATGATACAAAACTGTGCGGAGTGGCAAATGATCACTCAAACCAATTAGATATTCAAGAAGACTTAGATAAATTACAGCAATGGTCTGAAAAGTGGCTAATGAAATTTAACACAAGTAAATGCAAGGTAATGCACATAGGTAAAAATAACAGTAAGTACGATTACAAGTTATTTGGAAATTCGTTAACAAAAGTGGATAGTGAAAAAGATCTCGGCGTAATTATCAGTAACGACCTCAAATCATCCAAGCAGTGTATTTCAGCCTCTGAGAAAGCAAATAAGATTCTGGGATTGATTGCGCGATCTTTTGATTTCAAAAGTCCATCACTCATTAACAAGCTATATAAATCGTTAGTTCGTCCACATTTGGAATATGCTGTTTCCGTATGGTCACCGAATCTCATTAAAGACATTGACAGACTGGAAAAAGTACAACGGCGAGCCACAAAACTGATTCCAAATATCAAAAATAAATCATACGAAAATCGACTTAAGCACATGAATCTGTTTTCCCTAAAAAAGCGTAGACTCAGAGGTGACTTGATACAGGTCTTTAAGATTTTAAAGGGAATTGACAACATCAAAAGTGACAAAATTTTCACATTGAATGAGAATCAGACAAGAAACAATGGTCTCAAACTGTCCGGAAATAGATTCAATTTGGAAGTAGGTAGAAACAACTTTGCCAACCGTGTAGTTAATGAATGGAATAAACTTCCTGCACAGGTAGTGCAATGTAGTTCAGTTCGAAGCTTTAAGAATCATTTAGATAAATACCTAAGTAAGATGCTGTAATTATTATAATTTATGTTATATTATTTGTTTTTGTTTTGTTATAATTTGTCTGTCTGATTTTCATTTATTATTAGTTAAATGTCAATTTATTATCATTTACTATTTACCTGTTTGTTTGTTATTCAACTATACCAATGCATTTATTTATGTATTTTAATTGTTATTTACATTGTTATAGTTTTAATTTATTATTATTATTATTATTATTATTATTATTATTATTATTTTTTTTTTTTTTTGCATCCGACCTAGATATGGATCAAAAGGTCTCCTGTCGGCATGCTTTGCCTTTGTAATCCTTTGTAAAACTGGATTACCAATAGAGTGGTCAACGAATGGAATAGACTTAGTAACCATGTAGTGAGTTCTGTAACTGTCCTTGTTTTAAGAAAAGTTTAGACAACTTTAGGGGTGGGATGGCAGATGGTAATTGACATGGAACTGCCTGATGTAGGCCTTATGGTCTCATTGCAGTCTCCTTAATTATGTTCTTATGCTCTTATATATGTATATGCATATATGTACACACACACACACACACACACACACACACACACACACACACACACACACACACACACACACACACACCACCACACACACACACACACACACACACACACACACACACACACACACACACACACACACACACACACACACACACACACACACACACACACATATATATATATATGTATATACATATATATATATATATATATATATATACATATATATACATATATACATATATGTATATATGCATATATGTATATATACATATCCATATATATATATATATAGAAATATATATATATATATATACAATATATATATTTGTATATATACATATATATATATATATATATATATATATATATATATATATATGGATCCGGAGATGCTCAGGATCCCCCTAACCGTTCTACATAAGTGAGTAGCAGGTACATGTGACATAACAAAAACATTTGGTCACAATTGTCCTCACACAAAGCTTAGACTCACAATGACATTAAACTACTAAATGTACGTGTATCTCGTTGACATGTAACGGTTAGGGGGACCCTGGGCAGCTCCAGTAGCAGCCAATATATTGAATTTTGATCACTACCACATCACACCCCTGAGGACGGTCCTAGGATTAAGACCGAAACGTCGTGTGCAATAAACCTCCCACTTTGAATCTGGTTTATGCTTCTCCCCTTCAACATGGATTCCAGGATCGTCAAAGCCCTTGAAGTCCTGCACAAATTGTTAGCATAACTGTTTCCATACGCCTTTCATAGCCGTGCTCTGAATCTCATTCCATGCAGCTGATATGTTAATCACTGCTTTGTAGATGTCATATCCTTTCCAGAAGTCACGGACTGTGGTAAACTCATTCAGATCAGTTGCTCCAATAGTTTGACGTAGTGTAAGCTTCATGTAGTAGCGCTTGAAGATTGCAATTATCCATTGGTCCATAGGTTGCAACAGTGATGTAGTGTTGAGGGGGGGGGGAGGTAGATGACTCTGTAACTTCGGGGTGAAGGTCTCCGATGATTTGTGGGTGGGCTGGAGCATTATCTAAGAGAAGCAGAATCTTCAGGTACAAAATTATGTAAAAACCAATCTTCAAAAATAACTACTGCCACCCACGCCTTTGCATTAGCAGCCCAAATAACCGGGAGAGATGCCATGACTGCGTTCTTTAGCGCGCGAGGTTTCTGCGCATGATAGCAAGCAGAGGTTTTAGCTTCTAGTCACCTGCTTATTTACCGCCCAACAATAAGGTCAAACATTCTTTGGATACCTTGTAGCCTGGGATAGTTTTTTCCTCCTTGTTCGGGTAGAAACCCATATTCTTCATTGATCTTCGCTAAAGCACCAGGAAATTCCACTGCAGCAACTCCATCAGCTGATATTTTTTCACCTATTTTTTTTTTCAGGAAGTGATAAATATGGCGCTCTTTAAATGTCATAAACCAACATTGATTGCTTTGAACTCTACGTCCTTCACATCTACATACATTTTCTTCAGGTCTTCAAAGAGAGTGCTTTCTCTTGAACCAATTCTTGACTTACCGAAGCTGACGATTCTGCTTGTCAATCCAGAAATAGAAGCTTTTCCATATCCTCGTAAATCTGACCTCTTTTCTTGTTGATGACGGTGTTCCTCACCCCCTGGAGCTTGTTCTTTAACATGTGATAAAATCTATCCTTATCATGCACATTTGTAGATACAGTTATACAGCTCAGTACCAAAGATCGTGTCACCTTTTCACGTTTCTCATGCCGTTTTATGATTTCCACCTTATCTTCCAGCGAGATAGCCTTACGCTTAGCACTAGCACATGCACTGCAACTTTTCTTCGGAGCCATAAGCAAAGATGTACTCTAAATCAAATTTGAAATGGAATTGAAGGAATACATCTTGAATAATATATAAGTTTCATGACAAAAAAGTATCTCCAGACATTTCAATATTTTTTTTTAAATTGATGTAAACAAATTCAATATAAATCAGCTGAAAAGTCGTCAAATCGCACACACCGACAGTATTCATCGCACAAGACCGCAATTTACTCTAACTACGCCACTCCCCACTCATCTGCCAAAGAAACTATCAACAGTTAAATATAAATGGCAAGGGTCTACGTTGAGGATATTTCCGACCTAATTTGAATGTCAAGATCTGTATAATCTTCAAACATCAACACACAAATCCTACCATAATGTAACGTAAGAAATATAACCAGCTACAAAACGAAACTGCAGCCATATTAATGCCGTTGCTGTTTGTTCAGTACTTCACAAAATCACGTTCTAACGTGCTCAGGGCACTTTCTTTCAGCAAGTCCACGAGCAAGAAATCACACCAATACTATATTATGTAATTATCTCGGATTTCTTCATGGCTTCAAAATGATTATTTTGTTTTTCACTTTGTCTTTTTGTGTGAATCGTTCTGTGCTATAACTCATGAAAATTATATTTAAAGTGTCCATATCTCTCAGATGGAGTATAGTTTAATGCTCGGGAAGAAAACTGAACAAATAATTTTTTTTGTTAGCCTCGAATTCTCAGAAATTTAGTGACGAATAGGCATTCTTTTCCCATAATTTTTATAATAGTCATGTGAATATAGTACACTGTAATACATAATTTATTTAGTTATTCAACAGTGTATAATAGAGACTGCTCAAGTTGCTCATTTTGGGGCCAAAATTATATCAAATAAGACTTCAAAGTTACCACATGCTGCCAAGCACTCAGGATGAGACGCGCGCGATGTTTGAAAAGCCGGAGCGAAGGTGGCTAAGAAAAACCGACGTATTTTCGAAAGTGACTTAACGTGAAGCAACTTAAGACAAGGTATACCTATATATGTATATATATATATATATATATATATATATATATATATATATATATATATATATATATATATATATATATAATACTATATACATACACACGTAAATACTCACACACACACAAACACACACACACACACACACACACACACACACACACACACACACACACACACACACACACGCACACACACACACACACACACACACACACACACACACACACATATATATATATATATATATATATATATATATTTTCGTGTGTGTGTGTGTGTGTGTGTGTGTGTGTGTGTGTGTGTGTGTGTATGTAAATACACTCATGCACGCGAGCGCGCACACACTAAAAAAATCTCGTGGCGCAGTGGTTAGAGTTCCCGCCTGCCACTACGGCAGTCCGGGTTCGAATCCCGCCCAGGGCTGAAATAATTTCAGTAATGCTGGGCTGCGGATTGTTACTCCAACTCTCGTTGACGGGGAGTTGTATGCGCGCGCGCGCGTGTGTGTGTGTAAGAGGTCACGGTATTACCCATAGATCGGTCATACAAGGTCTGAGGTCTCTTACGGGAGGTTAATAACTCTCAATCACGAGTCCAAGACGTGATCCAAGACCATGGGGAATCACACACACACACACACACACACACACACACACACACACACACACACACACACACACACACACGCACACATATACAAGCAAATGGCTAATGTACATCAAACTTAGAAATTATTATGTAAAAATACGCAGAGATGAAAAGAGAAACTACGAAAAAAAATAATAATAATAGAAAAATGCAAGGAAGAACCCAAAATATTTTACAGGTATACTGAAGAATAAACAAGAAATAGAAAAGCTGCGCCAGGGTAAATACGAATATACAGAAGAACTAGAAATGGCTGAAATTATGAACAACCACTTCAAATCAGTATTCACAATAGAAAATTCACCTCACCGTGAGGAAATAGAGAGATATCCCCCTCAATGAAAGAAATAATTGTATCACAGAAGGAAATCAGCGACCAAATCAAAACCCTTGACGTCAGAAAATCACATGGTCTGGACGGAACTGCAAATTGGATACTGAAAGAATGCATGGAGGAATTAACAGATAAAATATACAATATAATTAAATTCTCACTTCAAGAAGGAAAGGTACCACATGACTGGAAGAATGCAAATATTGTATCGATTTATAATGGAGGGAACAAGGAAGATTCATCAAATTACAGACCGGTCTCCCTGACAAGCACAGTAGCAAATTTTTGTGAAGAAAAAACTATACTTAATCCAAATCAATTTGGATTCAGACAAGGAAGATCATGTACAACAAATTTGATCTGCTTCTACTCGAGATTAATGGATATAATACAAGAGAGAGATGGTTGGGCAGAATGTGCATTTCTGGACCTACAAAAGGCATTTGATAAGGTACCACACAAGAAACTAATAAGGAAAATAGAGTCAATAGGTGGCATCATAGGAAAATTATTGGAATGGATGAAAGACTTCTAGACTGGGAGGAAAATGAGAGTAGTAATTAGAGATAAATTCTCAAATTGGGAAGAAATGATAAGTGGTGTCCCGCAGGGATCAGTACTGGCCCCGATCGTGTTTGCTATATACATAAATGACATGGATGAAGGAGTAGAGTGTTATATGAATTTCTTTGCAGACGACGCAAAAATACTAAAGAAAGTAAGAACGGAGGAGGATTACAACTCATTACAACAAGACTTGGACAAGATCTGGAAATGAACTCAAAAGTGGGAAGTAAAATTCAATATAGAGAAATGTGGTATATTGGAATTTGGAAAAAGTTAAAACAGAATATCGAGAGATTATAAGATTGGTGAGGAGGTAAAAAAGTAAACTCGGAAAAAGTCCTTGGAGTGATGATCAGCAAAGATATGACACCGGACAAACATATTAGTAAAATAGTAGGAGAAACCTACAATTTGTTGAGGTCAATAAAAGTGGCATTTGTCTATTTGGATGAGGAAATGATAAATAATAATAATAATAATAACTACACTAATAAGACCAAAACTTGAGTACGCAGCAACACTATGGACACCCAGTAAAAAAAATAAAAGAAAAAAAAAATACAGAGTAACAGCAAAACTGGCACAAACTTTTCCCAAAATGACATATGAACAAAAACTGTCCAAATTAGAATTACCAACTCTGGAACAAAGAAGGGAAAGAGGAGACCTACTATCTATAGAATTATAAAAGTAATAGAAATCTTAGATAAGAATGACTTATTGAAATAGGACAATGGAAAAACAAAAGGACACGAAAAGAAACAAAAAAAAGATAATTACAGAAGAGATCCCCCCCCCCCCAAAAAAAAAAAGCTTCCCACACAGAGTGATAGATACTTGGAACAAATTGGACAAGGAAACAGTTTGTCCAGACAATATTCAAGATTTTAAGAAAAAACTTGATGGGTCACCACGAGCATAACTCCCTTCCCGTATAATACAACTAGAGCAGAAGAGGTAAGTCGTTGGGAAAAAAATCCAAGAGAATAACAAAATTAGATTTAGAGTTATAGGGAAACAACAGATGAAAGAACAAACTAAGGACACAGTTATTAAAGTGATGAGGGAGAAGGATGATATAGTAAGAGATTTATCAGACAAAAAGAAATGTATAATTATATTAGGAAAGGAAGAGAAGCATAATCCAAATAGGACTACAAGAGTAAGGGATGAAGAATAAACAAGAAATAGAAAAGCTGCGCCAGGGTAAATACGAATATACAGAAGAACTGGAAATGGCTGAAATTATGAACAACCACTTCAAATCAGTATTTAAAGTATTAAAAATAGCTCAAAATGAACCAGAAATAAAAAAGAAACTAAAGAAATATATGGCTAGGGAAATACAATATAGACAAGACCACACCAGGTCACAAACGACAGTAGAGAATGTCTTATTAAAAACAGAGTAACTAGCAAAAAGTGATCAGTATAAACAGGCATGAATAAAAAGAAAGACGAATAAAGAGAGGAAGATAAAAAAGAATCGAAGCTAAGAAAAAAAAAAAAAAATACGAGAACAGACCAGAGTTGAAGAGAAATTCTATTGGAGAGTAGTGGACATGAAAGTGAGGAAATTGTTCATAGAAGAGAAAAACGGAATGGAAACAGAAAACAGGACGGAGGTAACAGAAAATTAAAAGTGTCATTCACAAATATAGACGGCTTAATAACAGGCTTGAATGAACTGAATGACTACCTGAAGGAAAAAGAACCGGACATAATGAGAATTGTAGAGACAAAATTGAAAGGTCCATTACCACCCAACAGTGTAGGACTTGGCGCATATAATTATTGGATTAGAAACAGATAAAAAAAAAAAAAAAAAAAAAAAAAAATGGGGTGGATTACAAACAGAGAAGTAAAACAAGGGGGTGGAGTTAGCTTGAATGAACTGAATGATTACCTGAAGGAAAAACGACCGGACATAATGGGAATTGAATAGACAAAATTGAAAGGTCCATTACCACCCAACATTGTAGAACATGGTGCATATAATTATTGGATTAGAAACAGATAAATAAAACAATGGAGCGGAGTTATGTTCCTGACTAAGAAGGATATAAATGTGAGGAATGTTTCATATGGAAATAATAGAGTGGAGAAGATTATGATGGAAATAGAGGACAGGGACAAGAAGAGCAGGGAATTTGTAGTAAATTATGTGCCTCCTAAAACGGCTTCGTGGGAAGAGAGAGAACACAAAAATATGTTAAAGACACAAGGATAACACTAAATAAGATAATGGAAGATGGAGGAAGAATAGTTATAATGGGTGACTGTAACTGTAAAGAAATCTGCTGGGAAGAGATGACAGTGAAAGGTGGAGACAACCTATTGGGAAATGTACTACTTGATATGATTATAGAACATACAATGACACAATGGATACAGGGGAATACTAGGTATAGAAATGAGGAAGAACCATCGAGTCTGGACCTAATACTCACATCAGAACCTGAAATAGTGGACAAGATTGAAATAAGACACTTATTAGTTGAACTGGAACTAAAAAAAAAAAAAAAAAAAAAAAAAAAAAAAAAAAAAAAAAAAAAAAAAAAAAAAAAAAAAAAAAAAAAAAAAAAAAAAAAAAAAAAAGGAAAAATATATAGAAAGGGAAGATTGATGTATAGAAAAACAAATTTTGATAAAATAAGAGAATTCTTTCAAAAAGCAGACTGGGAAAGGATACACAAGGAGGAAACAACAATAGAAGAGAAATGGAACATTTTGACAAAAATTTATAAAGGCGTGTAACAGTATGTTCCAAAACAAAAACAAGAAATAAAATATGTAAAATGTTGGTACAACAAAAAATGTAGGGAGTTAAAAAACAAAAGGAATAAAGCTTGGATAAAATGGAAGAAAGACAAAAGACTTGAAAAATGGAAAATATATACTAGTTATAGAAATAAATATGCATAAGTGCGCAGAGAAGAAAAGAGAAAATACGAAACGGATGTCATAAAAAATGTAAAGATCAACCAAAACTGTTTTATATATTTGTAAACGACAAACTGAAAAACAAACAAGAATTAGTGAAACTACGACAAGGAGCTGAATACACAGAGGAAATAGAAATGGCAGAAATTATGAGGGAGAACATATAACTTAGAGATGCCGAGTGGGAGGAGAAAGTCCCCCCTATGAAAGTGATAGAAGTAACAAGGAAAGAAATAATGAATCACTTGAGTAATCTCGATGTTAGAAAATAGAATGGACCAGATGAAATGGCAAACTGGATTTTGAGAGAATGCAGGAATGAACTAGCAGACAAAATACGTAGTCTGATAAGCAGTTCATTGAAAGAAGGAAAAGTTCCAAAATATTGGAAAAGAGCAAATATAGTACCAATATATAAAGGGGGCAACAAGGAAGA
>NC_134816.1:7683075-7698075 GCF_046742065.1 Oratosquilla oratoria
GACGTATTGCAATTAGTTGGAAAGTGTTTGGTAAGTATAATAAAATCGTGAGAGGCTCTCTACTTCTATGTCTGAAACGTAAAGATTATAATCAATGCATTCTACCAGCAATGATCTACGGGTGTGAGACTTGGAAATTGACGAAGGCGACGGAGACAAAGCTAAGGACTGCACAGAGGAGAATGGAGAGATCAATGATGTGAATAACGCTCAGAGACCGAAATAAAGCAAGTTGAGTGAGAGAGCAGACTAGAGTGAAAGATATCGTGGAGGCGGTGAAAGAGAGGAAGTGGAATTGGGCAGGTAAGTTAGTGCGAATGACTGATGAGTGATTGAGCAAGTGTGTTACTGGGTGGACGACGCGAGATGGGAATCGTGGGAAAGGGAGACCAGACAGGTGGAGAGACGAGATAGAGAAGTTTACAGGACTGACATGGCAGGGGTTGGCGTGGTCGTGTGAATCATAGAATGCCATGAAGGAGGCCTTTATTCAGCAGTGGACTCAGGATGGCTGATTTGATATGTATATATATATATATATATGTATATATATATATATATATATATATATATATATATGACGTAAGTAGGGAATACAGGAGACTTAGTCTTGAGTTTATTCCTGACTAGTTTCGCAGGTGTCCTTTGAAAAAGCACACATGCGAAACTAGTCAGGAATAAACTCAAGACCAAGACTTCTGTGCTTCCTACTCCGCTTACGTCAACCAGTCAGAATGTCTCAATATATATATATATATATATATATATATATATATATATATGTATATAATATATATATAAATATATATGTATGTATATATATATATATATATATATATATATATATATATATATATATACACATATACACCTAAGATCAATAAGTAATGAGAAAATGTCAGGAGAGACACTATTTATTTTCATAAGCTTACAAAACTTTGTCTCCTTCAAAATAATTGCCTCTCGCATCTACACACTTCTGCATGCGTCTCTCCCTATCCTGGAAGACCTCCTCAAAGTCCTTTTTCAGTAGTCCCTTCAGGTAACTTTCCGATGCCTCTTTCAGCGCCTCTGTTGACTGGAATCTGGTTCCTCTGAGGCTGTTTTTCATGCGTGGGAACAGGAAGAAGTCGCAAGAGGCTAGGTTAGGGCTGTAGGTTGGGTGTTGTACCACTTTCATTCCCCTGTCGGCCATCCAGGTGGTCACCATCGTTGACTTGTGGCATGGGGCATTGTCCTGATGGAACCACCACTGACCACTCCTCCACTGCTGAGGCCACTCCTTCCTCATCTTCTACCTGAACCTTTTCAGAACAGGTAATATTCTTTATTGACGGTTTGACCCTGAGGAACCCATTCAACGTGAATGAGCCCCTGGGAGTCAAAAAAAGGAATGATCATGGCCTTCTCTTGCGACCTGCTCATCTTTGCCATTTTGGGTCTGGGGGAGGTCGCGTGCTTCCACTGAGCACTCTTGACATTTGCTCTCAGGGTCGTAGGTGAACACCCAACTCTCGTCGCAAGTCACTACCTTATTCAGGAAACCTGAACCTGCCTCTATAATTTCGAGAATGTCAGTGCAACATTCCACACGAAACTGCCTCTGGTCGTCAGAGAGGATCTTTGGCACGAACTTGGCACAGACTTTGTGAAGCTTCAGATCTTAGGTCAGAACTGTCTCTACTGTGCCAATACTAATACCAACAGCTTTCGGTGCTCCAGATCTGGGTTCATCCTCAACCTGTTCATTTCCGAAAATCTGTTAAACCACCGATAGAAACTTGCTTGGCTCATCTGTTCATCCCCATAGGCCTCCTTTAACATTCCATAAGCTTCTTGTTTGGTTTTCTTAAGTTCAACACAAAATTTGATGGGGTAATGTTGCTCCGTGTTTCCCTGCATCTTGACAAGTGTTCACAGATCGCCAAACCGAATCAGACTGGTTCCACCACATTCACCGCTGCACTCAGACCTATAAATATACAAAGTTGCCAGTTAGTCATTTTATAGAATATATGTATGTGTACTTCACCATAGTATTTTGATCAAATCATACTTAATGTCTCACCTGATATTTTCTCATTACTTATTAAACATACCGTATATAATGCATATACCTACTCCCACCCATTTCACCCACACCCATTTGACTCCCATCCACCACCCTTTCCTCCCTTTCTTCATAGCTCCTCGTGGATGACGGGTCATCACTATATCTCGATCACTGCCTTTAGTCAGAAGCAATGCAGTAAAACACAGTACATCCACAGGAAGGCCACCTCACTTAATCTGCGACCCTCCTCCGTCCCCTCATTCAGAAAAATAGAAGACAAGGAGAAATCCCTTTGGGCTGTGTTGAAATATCATTCACACATAACCACTCCCTAATCTTTCTACCCCCCCCCACCCAATCTCTTCCTTGCATCATTTTATCATTTATACACAACCATTCTCCACTCAACCCTACCTCCTGTCTTCTCCCTTCTTTGCTCAACAGATATCCCTTTTTTTGCTTAATGCCCCCTTCACCCTTTCCACCCATGTCATCCTCGGTTACCTCCTCATGTTCACTCCATTCGCCTCTGCCTTCCACAACTCTTTTACTAATCTTTCTTCACTCATTCTTTCCACGTGTCCAAACCATCTCAATACTCTTTCATCAACCCTGTCTCCCATCTTTTTCCCTCCCGTTCTCCACTCCACCTCTTTTCTTATTTCTCCTCCACTTTCCTCACCCATCACTGTCATTTTGTTAGTGCCTCACACTGTCACCACAAATCTCTCCCTATCCTCCTTCACATTTAGCAGCTCCCTAAAATACTATGCCAATCTTCCCCTTACCGCCGCCTCTTCTGTTATCATCTCTGCATCTGTACCTTTACCTTTTCTTCTCTACATGATTCTCCTCCCTTTCTTCTCTTAATTTCCTTCCAACACATCTTTTTGTTACTTTCAAAAATGCCTGTCATACCCCTTCCCATTTTACATCTGCACCCTTATCTTTTGCTCCTATTCTTTTTTCTTCTTCTTCTTTGTACCTCTCATATTTTTCTCTCGTCCTACACACACACACACACACACACACACACACACACACACACACACACACACACACACACACACACACACACACACACACACACACACACACACACACACACACACACACACACACACACACACACTTCAACGAACAGACGGCATAGAAGACGTTCTGAAGAAAATTGAAGTTTCGTGGATCCCAAAGCAAAGAGAAGTGCCTATTGTATTTGCAGGGTGGGGGAAAATTGCTCGTGGGGTAGTGGGAAAGTAGGGAAAGAGGAGAAGGGGAGGGATTGCTGGGGAAATGGAAGGAAATGAGGAAGGAGTAGACTTGGCCCAGGCAGACAGGCGAAAGGTAAACAAACGGCCCCCCGATCAGCTGAGCGACGATGAAATGTCTAATAAAAATGTAAAGATTAGAAGTATAGATAAGAGCAATACAGTAGAAAGTGATGAGAATATTTTCCAGGGATTTAAAGAGGGTGGGGGCGGGGGACACAGAAGACTAGAAGAGAAGGTCGATAAGATGATCGAGGACTTGGAGCGTAGGTTCGGTCATGTTAACAACATTCTACAAAGGGTTGAAAAATTGGAAGAACTAGAGAAGGCGAACAAAAACTTAACTGATGAAATAGAAAACCTGAAAAGACAGTTAAAAGAAGTAAAGGTGGAGAATGAGGAATTGAAGAGGAATAGTAAAGAAAACAGAGAGGGATGGAAGTCAATAAAAGAAAACAGTAAAGTTGCATTTACTGATATAATTAAACAGCAAATGAGAGAACAAACTGAAGACTCAGTTATTAAAGTGATGAGACAGAAGGAGAATATAGTAAGAGACTTAGCTGACAAAAAGAAATGTATAATTATATTAGGAATGGAAGAGAAACATAGCCCAGATAGAACCTCAAGAACCAATGAGGAAAATGAAAAAGTAAGCAGTTTACTAAAATGAGTTCAGGAAGATGAACCAGAAATTATGAAGGAAATTGAGGAAAAATTCAGGCTCGGAAAGTATAGTACAGATAAGACCAGACCAATTAAGATTAAATTCAGGTCACAAACGACGGCAGAGAATATCTTATCCGAAACAGGGAAACTAGCAACAAGTGAACAATATAAAAAGGTATGGATAAAAAGACTTGAAGCTAAGAAAAAAAAAAACGAGAGCAGAACGGAGTCAGAGAAAGAGAGATTCTATTGGAGAGTAGTGAATATGAAACTAAGGCAGTTCGACATACAAGAGAAAAACAAAAGGGAAACAGAGAACACAATGGAAGTGACAGAAAACTAAGAGTGTCTTACACAAATATAGATGGATTAATAACAGGATTGAATGAGCTGAATGATTATTTGAAAGAAAAAGAACCGGACATAATGGGAATTGTAGAAACAAAATTAAAAGGCCCACTACCACCCAACAGTGTAGGACATGATGCATATAATTATTGGATTAAAAACAGAGAGAAAAAGCAAGGGGGTGGAGTTATGTTCCTGACTAAGAAGGATAAAACGTGAAGGGTGTCATATATGGAAAGAATACAGTAGAGATGATTATGATAGAAGTGGAAGACAGAGATAAGAAGAGCAGAAAATTTGTGATAAATTATGTGCCTCCGAAAACAGCCTCATGGGAGGAGAGTGAACATAAAAGTATGTTAGAGGACACAAAGATAACATTAAATAAAATAATGGAAGATGGAGGAAGAATAGTTATAATGGGCGACTTTAATTGCAAAGAAATCTGCTGGGAAGAAATGACAGTAAAGGGTGGAGACGGCTCATGGGGAAACGCTCTACTTGAGATGATTACTGACCATACAATGACACAATGGATACAGGAGAACACCAGGTATAGAAATGAAGAAGAACCATCGAGAGTAGACTTAATAATTACATTTGAACCTAGAATAGTGGACAAGATTGAATATAAAACACCAATAAATAAAAGTGACCACATATTGATTGAACTGGAAGTTAATGAAGAAAAATATATGAAAAGAAATGAGCAATATAGAAAAGGAAGAATGATGTATGAAAAAACAAAATTTGATAAAATAAGAGAATTCTTTCAACAAGAAAACTGGGAAGAAATATACAAAGAAGAAACAACAGTGGAAGAGAAATGGAATATTTTGACAAAAATTTACAAAAAAGGAGTGGAAAACTATGTCCCAAGACAAAAACAAGAAAAAGAATATGTAAAATGCTGGTACAACAAAAGTTGTAGGGAGTTAAAAGACAAAAGAGACAAAGCCTGGACCAGATGGAAAAAAGACAGAAGACCTGAAAAATGGAAAATATATACCGGTTATAGAAATGAATATGTACAAACGTGCAGAGAGGAAAAGAGAAAATATGAAAAAGATGTCATAGAAAAGTGTAAAGATCAACCAAAACTATTCTACAGATTTGTAAACAATAAACTGAAAAACAAACAAGACTTGGAGAAATTAAGACAAGAGGGAGTTGAATACACTGAGGAAATGGAAATGGCGGAAATTATGAACAAACATTTTAAATCAGTGTTTACAAGGGAGAACATACAACCTGAAGAGATTGAATGGAAAGAGAAAGTCCCCCCTATGGAAGAAATAGAAGTAACAAAGAATGAAATATTGACACACTTGAGTAATCTTGATGTCAGAAAATCGCATGGACCAGATGATATAGCAAACTGGATTCTGAAAGAATGCAGGAATGAACTGGCAGACAAAATACATAGCATACTAAACAGTTCCTTGAAAGAAGGAAAAGTTCCAGAAGATTGGAAAAAAGCAAATATAGTACCTATATATAAAGTAGGAAATAAAGAAGAACCTACAAACTATAGACCAGTCTCTATAACAAGTACAATAGCAAAAATTTGTGAAAGAATTATCAAAAGTAGATGGGTAAAATATTTAGAAAAAAAACAAAGTGTTAAATCCAAGGCAATTTGGATTCAGACAAGGACGATCATGCGTCACCAATTTAATATGTTTCTATTCAAGGCTAATAGATATAATACAAGAAAGAGATGGATGGGCGGACTGTGCATTTCTAGACCTAAAGAAAGCTTTTGACAAAGTACCACATAAGAAGTTGCTTAAGAAATTAGAATATGAAGGAGGAATACAGGGCAAACTACTAAATTGGATGGAAGACTTTTTGCAAGAAAGAAAAATGAGAGTAGTGATAAGAAACCAGCACTCAAAATGGGATGAAGTAATAAGCGGTGTTCCGCAGGGAACAGTTCTGGCCCCAATAATGTTTGCTATATATATTAATGATATGGATGAAGGAATTGAAAGCTATATGAGCTTCTTTGCAGATGATGCAAAACTACTGAAAAGAGTGAACACGGAAGAAGATTGTGAATCACTACAGAGAGATCTAAATATAGTACAGGAATGGAGTAGGAAGTGGGAGATGGAGTTCAATACAAAAAAGTGTAGTATAATGGAATTTGAAAAAGCAAAAACAGAATAACAGGAGCATATGAATTGGGAGAAGAAGGAATAAAAAAAGTAGAAAATGAGAAGGACCTGGGAGTCATTGTTATGAATAATATGTCACCTGAGAAACATATAAATAAGATTTTTGGAGAAACTTATAATTTAATAAGAACAATCAAAGTTGCATTTACATACCTGGATGAAGAAATGGTGAAGAAAATCCTAATCACCTTGATATGGTCACCAAGTACAAAAAAAAAATGTATAAAAAAACTTGAAAGAATACAAAGAGCAATTACAAAACTGGCACCAACACTCTCAAAACTATCATATGAAGAGAGACTAGAAAAACTTGAACTACAGACACTAGAGCAAAGAAGAGAGAGAGGAGATTTGATAGCTATTTACAGAATCATGAAAGGCATAGAAATTACTGAAAAAAAAAGTCAACGAACTTAAAAAAAGTTTCAATTATAATTCATGTTAACCACACTTACAGGGTATATATACCGTATTTCGTCATATAGCAACATGAATAATATGCATTGTATACTCTAAACAAAGTATACCTAGGATATCACCAATTATAGAACTAACAAATTAATATTCATCATTCAGTACATAACAAAAATAAATTTGTGAAATATAATGATAACACAAGCTCCGAAGTCACACAAGTCCAGCCAATCAGCGTTCGTAAAAAAGACGCATATAACAACACTAAATTTCTGCTATACGTCGCTGGCCAAGATATTTTTCATACGTATAACTAAAGCTTTTTCACTCATCAATGGTAAAATCGAGTTCGTTATGAATATGATGGTCAGTACAAATAACATTCATATTGAATATCGAAGATGAAGGTGAAAAGTCCCAAGTAAACGTATGAGTAGGCCTATTCGACTCAGAGAGTGGATTCGTCATTGTATTGTACCAGCGTCGGTTATCGGATTCGTCAGCTCTCCTCGTATCCAAGGGTTTCGGGTCCAGTACTCTGATCCCGCCCAGCCCTACCAATTGTTACTCCGCCTCCTTACTGGACGTGCGCATTTGTTATTGTGGCGATTTGGATTTTTTTTTATATAATACATGTTCATTTGTAGTGATTCATGTGCTTTTATTTAGCCACCCTATAACACACGCACACACACACACACACACACACACACACACACACACACACACACACACACACACACACACACACACACACACACACACACACACACACACACACACACACACACACACACACACACGCGCGCGCGCGCAAGCATTGGAAGAAGAGAAACCGGATATAATGGGAATTGTAGAGACGAAATTAAAAGGCCCACTACCACCTAATACTTTGGGACAAGGTCTATATAATTATTGGATTAAAAAAAAAAAAATGGAAAGGAGAAACTGGGTGGAGGAGTCATGTTTTTGGCAAAAAAGGTTGAAAGGTGACAAAGATAACAGAAGTAAATAATAATGTGGAATTGATTATGATATAAATTGAAAACAGCGACATGAAATGTAGAAAATTTGCAGTAAAATATGTGTCCCCAAAAACTTATTCTTGGACTGAGAATGGCCACTCCAAAACACACGCACACATACACACACACACTGGAAGAAAAGAAACCGGATGTAATGGGAATTGTAGAGATGAAATTAAAAGGCCCACTACCACCTAATACTGTGGGACAAGGTCTATATAATTATTGTGGATAAAATGGAATACAAGACACCAATTGGGAAGAGTGACCACATATTTAATTGAGTTCGAAATAAAAAGAAAATTTATTTGGGAAAAAACGAGAAACGCAGAAAAGGTAGACTGCAACAAAACGTATTTTGAAAAAACTCAGAATTTTTTTTCAAAAAGTGAATTGGGAAAACTTCTTTAATGAAGAAACAAAGAAGAGAAATGGAATATATTTAAAGAAATTTATAAAGAAGGAATAGATAAATACGTACCAAAGCAGAAGCAGGAAAAGGTATACATTAAGTGCTGGTATGACAAAAAAAGGAGTGAGGCAAAATATAGAAGTGACAAAGCTTGGAAAAGATGAAAAAACGGGTAAGTGGCAAATATATATCAAACTGAAAAATGAATAGTGGAAATATGTAGAGGTGAAAAACAAAACTATGAAAAAGACATGATAGATAAATGTAACGATGAACCTAGAATATTCTACAGTTATGTGAATGGTAAATTGAAAAATAAAAAATAAATAGTGAAACTGCGCCAAGGAAATGAGGAATATGTAGAAAATGTAGGAATGCCAGAGGTTATGAATAAGCATTTTAAGTCTGTATTCACAGTAGAAAATGCACATAATTGGGAAGAAGAAAAGGTAGAAAGATCCCCCACCCCCAATGAAATAAATAAATGTAACACAAAAAGAAAATCACACGTTCCGGACAGAATTGCAAATTGGATACTAAAAGAATGTATAGATGAGCTAGCGGACAAGATATAAAAATAATGAATTGCTACTTCAAGGAAGAAAAGATACTACAAGATTGGAAAAATGCAAATATCGTACCAATATATAAAGGGGAAGATAAGGAAGACAACAAACTATAGACCGGTCTCTCTTACAAGCACAATAGCTAAAATATGTGAAAAGGTTTTCAAAAGTAGATGTATTAAACATCTGGAAGAAAATAAGATACTGAATCCAAAACAATTTGGTTTTAGACAAGAAAGATTTTGTGCCACCAACTTGATTTGTTTTTATTCAAGGCTAATAGACATAATAAAGAAAGGGACGGATGGGCGGATTGTACTTTTCTAGATTTATAAAAGACATTTGATAAGGTACCACAATAAATAAATAAATAAATAAAATAAATAAATAGATAAATAAATAAATAATAAGAAAACTTAAAACAACAAGAGGTGTACAAGGAAAGTTAATGAAATGGATGGAAGGTTTCTTGAACGGGAGAAAAATGAGGGTGGTAGTTAGAGACAAAAACTCGACCTGGGAAGGAATGGTAAGTGGAGTCCCACAAGGTCCTGCACTAGCTCTGATAATGTTTGCCATATATATAAACAACATGGATGAAGGTGTTGAATGTTATATGAATTTCTTTGCAGATGACGCAAAACTACTAAAGAAAATAAGTAAAGAGAAAGACTGTGAATCACTTCAGAGAGATCTGGACAAAGTTTGGAAATGGACCCAAAAGTGGGAAATGAACTTCAACATCAAGAAATGCAGTATAATGGAGTTTGGAAAAAGTAAGAATAGAATATCAGGGCAATATAAGTTTGGTACAAAAGAAGTAGAAAAAAGTTAGCTTGGAAAAGGATCTAGGAGTAATTATTAGCAAAGACATGTCACCAGACAAGTATATAAAAAAGATAGTCGGAGAAACCTACAATTTACCAAGAACAATAAAGGAGGTATTTAACTATATGGATGAGGAAATTGTAAAGAAAATATTAGTCGCGCTGATGAAACCAAGATTGGAGCACGCTGCGACACTATGGACACCCAACACAAAAAAGAATAAAAATAAATAGAAAGAATCTAAAGAGCATCGACAAAGATGGCACCAACACGTTCAAAATTGACATTCGAACAAAGATTGTCCAAACTGGAACTAACAACCCCGGAACAAAGAAGAGAAGGAGGAGATCTACTGGCAATTTACAGAGTCTTGAAAGGTATGGAAGTACTTGATAGAGAAGATTTATGAAAGTGGGGCAGAAGAATAACAAGAGGACACGAAAAGAAACTCGAAAAGGATAGTTATAAAAGAGATCTAAAAAAGAATATTTGTCCACACTGATAGATATCTGCAACAAATTGGACGAAAAAATAGTGTGTGCAAAAACCATACAGGAATTTAAAAAAAAACTAGATGCTGAGAGATACAAAGACAGATCACTACGAGCATAGCTCCCTTCCCGTATGATACAAAAAGGTAAATACAACTAGGCAAATACACACACACACACTCACACTCGACGGCGCAGTGGTAGCGTTCGCAACCGCTGCTACAGCGGTCCGAGTTCCGATCCCGCCCAGGGCTGAAATAAATCCAGTAACGCTGCGCTGTGAGTCGTTACTCTAAATCTTGTGGGCAGGGAGTTGGGTGTGTGTACGTGTAAGGTCACTGCATTACCCATAGATAGGTCATATGTGATCTCTGAGCTCTCATCCCGGAGTGTAATAGCTGTCGTTCACGAGTCCAACATGTGATCCAAGACCATGGTGAAACAAACACACACACACACACACACACACACACACACACACACACACACACACACACACACACACACACACACACACACACAAATATATATATATATATATATATATATATATATATATATATATATATATTCTTCGTATAAATGGGCAGGAGATTCTCTCTCAAGCATATATCATTGAATGAAATGGCAAGCTTGTTGTCACAAAGCAACTGGAGGGCCGTGCACTCAGAGTTGGAAAGGGCCACGCAAGTCCTCATCAACAACGGATTTGCCAACAAAGACATTGAAAGAATAGCTAAGAAGATAATGGACACGTGGTACCTAAAAAAGGAAAATGACCAAACACCAAAAAATATCATTAATATATTTTATAAATCATTCTTCTCCACGGCTTACAAGGAAGATGAGAGAATTATGAAGCAAATAATCAGAAGGAACATCAAGCCGACTTCCGCAGACACCAAAATTATTTTTAACATATATTACTAAATTAAGAAGACATCAAGCCTACTCATCACGAACAACAACAAGCCCATCACCGATAATCTTCAGAGATCTCATGCTATATATAGGTATACATATAAACTTGGGGACTGCGCAACCGAACCTTCATCCTATATTGATATGACCACCATGAAGCTGTCGCGTAGACTATCATACCATCTGACAGCAGGTGCTCCTAAGAATCACTCCAAAGATACTCACCACACCATCTTACGAAGGGAAACCCTGGTCAACAACACAGAAATTTTAACCACACACCAAGTTCCGAGAAGACTAACTATCCTGTAGGCTCTATTCATAAAAGATCTTTCCCCAAACCTCAATATACA
The DNA here is from genome assembly GCF_046742065.1 of Oratosquilla oratoria. NCBI lineage: Eukaryota > Metazoa > Arthropoda > Malacostraca > Stomatopoda > Squillidae > Oratosquilla > Oratosquilla oratoria. The sequence continues at coordinate 7,694,604 of NC_134816.1, forward strand.
AGCCCATGACCTGCAAGTGTTACCCAGTGTTAGGAGGTCCGCCCATTACGGTGCTGGGGCGCATACTGATGACGTCACGCACCGCTCAGCCAATGGGAGAACAGACCGTATGTAACCCGCAGCAATCCAGTCAATCACCACCCACCTTCCGTATATAAAAGTTGCTGATATTCATAGAATCTTCACACACTCACAACCTTAGCGTTCTCGGTGGACGTCACATCGTGGAAATCCTCCACGAGCCATCGTGAGTGCATCATGGCGGCCATGGAAGAACCCCCGAGTACAAAGAGCATTTTTTCCGCCAGCGAAGAAGATGAAGAACCTAGACTCCAGGGCACCCTCCACCGCAGTAAGCGCCTACGAGGAGCTGCCTCTGACGCAAGGTCACAAACATACTGGGATCTACCGCAAAGTATGGAAGAAGAATCCTCCCCACGTATGGAACACCATCCACAGCCGGACGGCCCAATAACCGACCAGCCCCCTACCCTCCCCTCAGCTACGGACGCTACCAGCAACGTCGACGAAGAGGGGAGAGAACCGGCACGTCATTCGTACGTGACCATCACTGCTTCCTCTGGACAGGGAGAATGGCGTGTTGTCTACAACCGTCGTCAACGTCCCCAGAAGCCCCGCCTCGACTCGGGCCCCACAAAATATCCGGTCCTCATCAAGCCTACTGAGGACCCTTCCCAATTCCTCAAGCTGGGATCCTGGCGAAAGGTACAGCTTGTAAAGGATGCAGTAGGACCTGTTGATGGCATCCGCCGAACACCATCCGGAGAATGGCTTATAAGCTGTATATCGGAGAAGCAGCAGGGCCAGCTCCTACGGACGGCGACCCTGAAATCAGCCCGGCATCCACCCATGAAGATCACGACCAGAATACCCAGAACCATCGTCGTGGGAGTTGTGAAAGGTGTCCCCATAGACGACGATGCAGAGAAGCTTCTCAAGGCAGACTTGGAGGCCCAGGAACTACCCGTAGATACAGTCCAGCGTCTCACTACAAGAGATGGCGTTGCAACCGGGTCAGTGAGAGTAGCCTTCCAAATGAACATCCTCCCCTCCACAGTGAAACTTGGGTACACCCTTCACCAGGTGATTCCCTATGTCGCCCCCGTACGTAAATGCACCAGGTGCCAGCTACTGGGGCATACCAGGAAGGATTGTCGATGCAAGGCTCTCCGGTGTGCTCGATGTGGTAAGGGTCACGCCACGCAAGACTGTAAGGAAAGTCAACTATTCTGCGTCAACTGCTGTGGCAAACACTCCGCAGCGTACCCCAACTGTCCGGAGGTAGCCATCCTGAAAATAGCGCATGAAGTGAAAAACCAGCGCTATACCCCCTTTGCAGAGGCTCTGGTCATCGCCAGGGAACGTTGGGAATCCTACTTAAAGGATGAATGGGCGAAAGAGAGAGACTTCGCTGCTCCCCCCAAGAACCCAAAACCCCCGAAAAAGGAGGCAAATCTAAGCCTTCCCACCCCAACCCCCGACTCCTTGGACGTTGCATCTCCCCCCGAAGTCGGCAAGAGCTATAGCGCCAACGTACGCTCTCCACCAAAAGAAGATTCCTCAGCCACACCCGGTGCTGTCGTAGCAGAGGGGAAGAAAAACCGCAAAAGAAAGGCCAAGCGCGTCAAACCCACCACCCCAGCGGCCACCACTGAATCCACCTCACCTGAGGACGCTGTCCCCCCTGCTGAGATGGGAGCAGTTTCCACACAGAGAGTTGGCGAGTCTTCAATACACTCAGCACTCCCCCTCACACCCAAAGATACATCTCTCTCCAGCACCATCGGGAGCCTTCGGTCAAGTCCCTCCAAGATAATATGGCCCATTCTAACCCACAAGCGGCCAAGTTATTAGACGGTATCTTCGTGATTCTGCGTACGATTTTGGAAATTGCAAATAATGGCTGCGCTTAGGATCATGCAGTGGAACTGCCGGGCGATCAACACCGCCTGGGACCATTTAGTGCAACATCTCGAAAACAACTCATACGAAATAATTGCACTACAGTCCTTACTGAAACGTCCCCACCTTCTACCGGCTTTGCCAGGATACCACTACCCTCCGTTTGTAGGGACTGATGATTCAGGAATGGTGCGCGTCGCCACTTATGTTTCTCAAGGATTGGCTACTAAGTCCGGGTCGCTACCTGGCTTCTCGCTGGATGAGGGTCACGATGTGGTCACTTCACAAAGGAACACAAAGGAACACAAAGGAAGAACAAACAACAGCAGGCCTACTGGCCCTCACGAGGCTGTTTGTGTTAACTAAACTACACTACAATTAAGGAAACAGGGTAACTAGGCGGTAGAAGATGAACTAATACTACTGCTATAACTATCCTATCCAATTAGTCCAATTGCGATTAAATGTCTGGTTGTCATATCTTTTATTGCAAAGGATAATATTTCATTTGTGGATTAGATTCCAAGTATTTATCTAAGCGATTTTTAAATGTTGTTATCGTGTTACTTTCAACGACAGTGGAAGGTAACGAGTTCCACACGTTAACAACCCGGTTAAAGAAGAAGTGCTTACTCTCGTTCGTAGAGAATCTTTTGCCAATTACTTTGAAATCGTGGCGTCTTCTTGTATTTGATTGGTCTAATGAGAAGTAATCTTTGGCATTAATGTTGTCAAAGCCTTTGAACATTTTAAAAACCTCAATCAAATCTCCTCGCATTCTTCTTTTTGAGAGGGAGAATAAGTTTAGATTTTTTAGTCTTTCTTCATACGGCAGATTTCTCAGCCTTGGTATCATTTTGGTCACTCTCCGTTGTACTCTTTCTAGTTTGTTAATATCTTTCTGGTAGTATGGGGACCAAAATTGTACACAGTATTTGAGCATCACAGTGGAGGAGGACCGGAGCGTGCACGGCCTGAACTATTATAACCCTGAAACGTCTCGTCACTTCGAGTGGCTGGGAGCCCTTCCTGACAACTGGATAGTGGTAGGTGATTTCAATCGCCGCGACGCCTTATGGGAAGATGGTTATCCCCATTCCTCCCCAGAAATTGTCTCCCACCTAGACAAAGCAGATATGGTATTCCTCAACAACAACGGCGGTCACACCAGGATTCCTGACAACCCGGTACACAGAAAGTCCGCCATTGACCTGTCCTTCGTGTCCTCCAATCTAGCGGGGATCACGGATTGGTCAACTCTGAATGACCCAATGTCATCTGATCACCTCCCCATTAAGATCACCGTCCATCTCACCCCCATTGTCCACCTCCCTCCACCGCAGGGTAAATTCAAACTGGAAAGGGCAGATTGGACTGCGTATCAAACCTTCCTAGTAGACACGAACTTCTGCCCTGACCTTACCAGCTCGGTGGAAGAACTAAACACACTCCTCACCCAAACAGTGCTCGAGGCAGCTCGACATGCCATCCCCGTGACCAGCGCAGGACGCGGAAGGCGAGGTCACCCCTGGTGGAATGACGACTGCAA
>NC_134816.1:7703075-7710575 GCF_046742065.1 Oratosquilla oratoria
CTTGACTATACAATACATTTTTGGTCTCCGTCCTATAGATTGGACACTAATTCACTAGAATCAATACAGAGAAGAATGACTAAATTGATACAAGGGCTTAGAAATTCACTATACGAAGACAGGCTTAAGCACCTTAACTTACACCCTCTGGAAAGACGAAAAGTGCGGGGTAATCTAATAGAGGTATTCATATGGGTCAAGGGCTTTAATAAGGGTGATGCAGGTAAGGTCATCATATTAAGGCAGCAGGGCAGGACTTGTAGTAATGGATTTAAATTGGACAAATTTAGGATTAAGAAAGAAATAGGCAAGAACTGGTTTACCAACAGAGTAATGAACAAATGGATTAGTAACCATGTAGTGAGCGCTGAAACAATCGGTTGTTTTCAGAGATGATTAGATAACTTTAAAGATAGAGATGACAGGTGGTAATGGACATAGAACTGCCTAGTGTAGGCCTTATGGCCTCTTGCACTCGCCTTCATTCTTATGTTCATTAAAATAGAAAGATTTTCTCTCATCTGTAAGCGGAGGGCGCTGGGATAAGTGTTGTGGTAACGGTGATGATGCGCTGATTGGTCTCCATAGAAATGATAGTGGTAGTTGGAGGCTTTGACGGATGTTTTGGTGTTGTACTGGTACTGGTAGTCTAATTCAGGAGAACGGAGAGTTTCACTTCAGAAAATAATAATAATGTGACAGATTCTTAATGTCTGTTCTCCTTTGAAAAGTAGTCTCTCTCTCACGAAGGAACTCTTTACCATCGAAAAGAAAAAATCTGATCCATCACGATTTGTGTATAATGTCGATTAAAAAAGTATATTGTAACATTATACTGAAGTCTGCCCATACCCTCGGACGTGTGAATCGACTTTGACCCAGACCGATGACGTACATGACGCCATGGTGTGTCCCAGTGAAACACGGTCCTCAAGAATAGAATGATTAGCTTATCAAAGAAATCGCCTACAAGTCCTAGGCCTTATCGTAAACCATTATCTGCAGTCTGGGGTCGGGAACCTCAAGAGGGTCTTAACCCCTGGCCTATAACCAGCACTTGAGTATATACAATATTTATGTAAACGTATTTAGCAATAGACACGAGAAATGGAACTATAATCATATAGAGGGAGGGGGCTTGCTTTTGTGAAAGGGGGTCAGCATGGAGGAATACTGAACACAGACATGAGTAAATCCGTGCACCCCGCACGATCCAGTTTCGACAACCCCTACTGACTGAGAGGTCGCCGGAGCTAATGTTGGGGTAAGGCTGGGTAGTCGGATATACGCAAGTCAGTTAATTTTAAGCTGACAAAGACTTATTACAAAACGAAAACTTCCACATCCGTTGAGAGAAAATAAAGTCTTTGCTTAACGTATACTTAGAAGAAAAAACAAATTAAAGAATGTAACTCAGTAGAATTGGTGAACTTCAAACCAACTATCCAGCATCATTGTTAAAGGAAATCTCGGCGAAGTTTGAAAGAAGTTACAGTACTTTGTGTGGTAGCCAGTCACACTCAGACCTTGACAAGAGGGAAGTGGACAACAAAGTTAGACGTAAGCCCTCAGACGACTCCTATTCGGGGTGACGTGGGGTAGGGGAATAGTCGAAGTTTGGATCATGTTTGTCACGTGTACAAGTTTCTGGTGATATAGTGTATATACTTGTCAAGCAAAACATCATCCTTTCTGAACTGCGAGTTTCCGCAAAGCCTTGTAACGGCAGACACATGAACATTCACGATATAACAGTGACCACATCAAAAACCATTCAAAGTTTGGCCAGAATGTACCCAAATCAGTTCACTGGCAAGTGATTTGCCGTCCAGAAAAGCTGGAGATTCAAATGACAATTATATATCATACACCCAGACCCAAAACACGTTTATGAGCGCCTACTGTACATATATCAACATTGAAGTCGTCATCCGTTCTGCGAGGTAGCTAGGCATAATAACCTTTGTTGGAGGTCAAGAATTTAAAATCTAAATGACGTCACAATTTCACTCATGGGGTTTCGAACCATCTCTCTGTAGCTTTTTACCTTCAGACGCTTTTGCGCCATTACTTTCGACAACCATTATCCCTCCGGAAGCCTGCCTTGTTTTGGTGTTAGTGTGCGCGTCTGGTAACCGCGTGGGGATTTCATCTTCTGTTCGAATCCTGGCTGCGGCGCATAGGTTAGAAGGGCATCCACTTTGGGTAATGTCCTCCGACCGCTGCTGTCCTCGGACCTGAGGCGACTTGGATGTCACGATGTGATACATCAGCTTTCTCCGGGATATCGTCACTGCAGTGACACCGTCTCCTGCGTTCACGTTTGAGCTGTTCCGGATCACCTGCAAGATTGAATTCCGAGCGGGTACCAGACCCGCAAACCACGAAAATAACAACAACAACAACAACAATAATAATGATAATAATAATAATAATAATAATAATAATAATAATAATAATAATAATAATAATAATAATAATAATAATAATAATAATAATAATAATAATAATAATAATAATAATAATAATAATAATAATAATAATAATAATAATAATAGTATTAATATTAATAATGATAATAATGATAATAATAATAATAATAATAATAATAATAATGATAATAATAATTAATAATGATAATAATAATAGCAATAATAACACTAATAATTAATAATAATAATAATTAATAATAATAATAATAATGATAATAATAATGATAATTAATAATAGTAATAATAATAATAATAATGGTAATAATAATAATAATAATAATAATAATAATAATAATAATAATAATAATAATAATAATAATAATAATAATAATAATAATAATAATAATAATAATAATAATAATAATAACAACAACAACAACAATAATAAAGGATGATAAAAAGATCAGCATATACCTCTGTTACTTCCTTTTCTTATAGAATTTTTTTGTCCACAACGGAGTGAAAGACAAGAATTTAGCATGCTAACTTCAGAGACAATTACATATATATATATATATATATATATATATATATATATATATATATATATATATATAAATATATATATATATATATATATATATATATATATATACAGTATATTTATATATGTGTATATTGGTTAGAAACAGGTGATTAAATCTGAGAAGCGGATCCAGGCTGAAGTAGGTCTCAAACAGTCGACCCTTTTCAAGCCAGAGTCCGTCCCTCTACTGCATAAATTCACATGTCCTTAGCCAGAGTAAAGCCTATCAAGTAATTAACCTCATCCAAGGGGTCATGACTGAATGCAAAAGATTACCCTCCGGCCAATAGATCTACTTACAAATAGAATAACGCATGTATGCTCAATATAGCACTTAAATGGGTAAAATTGGGTTTTATTTAACCGCGGGAGGCTTCAATGATATTGTCAATTACATATGTATGTGTGTATGTGTGTGTTTATGTGTGTGTGCGTGTGTATGTGTGTGTGCGTGTGTATGTGTGTGTGTGTGTCAGGGCCTTCACATGGGGGGGAGTAGGATGTGCATATGCCCTGGGGCGGCACATTTGGGGGGGGGAGGCAATTGTAGTCTCGATATGCCGCCTACAAGGCTGATAAAATAATAATAATAATAATAATGATAATAAAAAATACCAAAGGAGCCCTGGATATTTTACCGTAATCAATGAATTTTGCGTTAGAATAAACAGAATATGAAATATTTTCCCCTTATCCATCCTGGAATACGGACATTAAATAAAGATTTTAAAATCTGTTGAATTATTTTGCAAGCCAATAGCTATAGTAGGCAGTAAGGAATGGTGGTGATGGGGGAAGGGCGGGAGGGGTCACTGATTTTTTTTTTTTTTTTTTGGGGGGGGGGGAGTGAAGTAACACTCCCAAGGGCTTTGTTTGAGCCCGTGCGGTGGTGTGTTTATTTAAGACACACCATGTAGAGAGGGGGTGGAATAGTGTAGCTATTCAGAGGGGGATAGGGGGTAGTAGAAAAGAGAGGCTGCAGCTGTTAGAGCGGCGGCGGACGCTCTAGTATCTGACGGAGTTCATAGGGGCTTTGGAGACGGCAGAGACAGCTTACAAGACCTTCAGGGGGAGCCGGTGGTCCCCGTCTAAGGAAAGAGGTGACGGGGCAATCGCTCAGGTAGTGGAGGAGGTCGGCATTTTCTGCACGGCAGTGGTTTTCCGGCGGTCTTCCGTGGTGCTCTGGGGATTAAGCTGCCAGAGGCAACGGTCCTCGAGACGCAGCCTGAAGAGTAGCTTTTCTATCCTTCTGGGAGTGGAGCGGGGGAGGATTAGAGGTTCATATGCTGTCACCTTTTTGTACCACCCCGCTCGTTGGGAAATCTGCGCCTCCAGACTGTGTTGGAGATGCCACTGCGTGCGTGCTAATGCCCTAGTTCTAAGTTGGAGCTGGCTCCTGATGGGAGGGACCTGGACATCGACACTGGCGCGCTTGCGGGCTGCGGCAGCTGCTGCGTCTGCAAGGTCGTTTCCGTGCACACCGACGTGACTTGGCACCCAGTTGATGATGACATTCCGTCTGGTACGGTGTAATTTGTACAGGAGAGCAATGATATTGGTGAGGAGATGGACATTATCTTCGGGCTCTGCCTGTTGCAAGCAGCTTATCAGGTTAAGAGAGTCTGTGTGGATGACCATGGAATTGGAAGGGCATGTTCTAGGGCCCCCTGCATCGCCACGGCCTCGTCTTGAAGAGAGGACGCGGAGTCGCGGAGTCTCCTGGCCGTGTGTGGGCTGTTTTGTTCTACAGAGCCATCTGTAAAATATACGGTATGACCAGGTCGCGCCAGTGCCCGGATGCCGTTATTAGCAGAGACGCGCGCTCTGGGTGGCCTGCGCCCTTTTTCCCCGGGAGTGACGTAAATTTAAAGGTCACGGGGGCCGGTGCCCACGGCGGCGGGCATTTAAAGTCCGGGTGGGATTTTGGTATGCCCTTCTCGAGGAGAGGTTGCCGCAGTTGGAAGGAATCCAGGAGCTTGGCCGCGTGTGAGAGCCAAGTGTTGGGGCGTTGCAGTGTGTCTGCGCGTGCAAGTGAGGTGAAGTTGGCCCGACTTAGACCTGTCTCGTCGCGGGGACGGAGTGCGCGGGCAATAAAGTCCGCCCCGAGCATTCTGATCCTGAGTTGGAGAGGAGGGAGCGAGGCATCCCGCTGGAAGTTGAGAATTGTATACCATCGTTGTGCTCCCAGGATGACTCTAGCAGCTTCATTCTGGCATGTCTCAAACCTATGAAGTTTATCTGTGTCCACAGTAAGGAGAGCCGGGGCTGCGTAGTCGGCGATAGTAGTACGTGCGTAGGATTTGATGCGTGGCACCAAGTGCTCTTCCGCACATGGCCCTCATCACTGTGGTTCAGGCCGTCATTCTCTCTCTGAGGTAGGATATTTCCCTGTTGAAGGTGAGGCCCTTGTCGAGCCATACGCCCAGGTACTGGAATTGTGTGACCCAGTCCAGCGCGAATCCCTGAGTAAAGAGGGGTTCCTTTCCCCGCCCGAGACCGAATGCCATGGCTTTGGACTTCCGAGGGGATATTTTGAGCCCGATTCTGACTCATTCCGCTGCGACGGCGTCGAGGCAGCGCTGTGCCGTGTCGTGGCATCGTTGCTTCCCATTAATGACGAGAGCCAGAACATCGGCGTAGGAAATGATTTTGCACCCGTGGGGGAGGGGGAGCTCCAGTACGTTGGAGATCAGCACGTTGAAGAGAGTCGGGCTGAGGACCCCTCCCTGTGGTGTAACCATTCTATAGCACTGTGGGCTCCGACATGTGGCTTTGAAAACACACCCGCACATATCTGCGTGACAGGTAGTCGCCTATCCAGGTGAGAAGTCTTCCTCTTACATCTTTGCATGCATGAGTGTCTTGGATAGCCAGAGGACTGGCTAGCTCGAAGGCCTTCTCCAGATCGAGAAAAATGGCGATGGAGGGCTCGCTGCTCACTGCTGCGAGAAGGGTGGCAATGCTGTGGGCTGTACCAGTGCCCTTGCGATAAGCATAGATATGCTCATGCAGCGGACCTAATTTCCATAGCAATCTGTTGAGTATCATTCTTTCAGCTGTTTTCCCCATACAGCTGACCAGGCTGATGGGGCGGTAGGCACCGGGTTCTTTGGGTTTGGGGATCGGCACTATTGTGGCCGTCTTCCAGGCCGTGGGCAGTCTCCCGGTTCTCCAGGACGCGTTGATCACGCGGAGAAAGGCCTCATCTCCTGCAGGTCCGAGGTGTGCCAGCATGGAGTAGGTGACTCCGTCCTCGCCGGGAGCAGTGTCCTTGTCAGATCTGCGGGCGGCCATGAGCTCTCGTCCGTCTGGCCATCATGTCCCCGATGTGGTGAATTCTTCCCTCCCGCAGCTGTTGTTGCATCTCCTGGGTACGCTGCGGCAGGAAGGCACTGCTGGTTCGAGAGGCGAATTCCTCTACCAGCCGCTGCGCCTCTTCGGTTGGGGCATAATGGGTTAGACGGGGGCGAGACCTGTTAGTGGCTACATGAAGTTTGTGCCAGAGCTCGGAGAGGGAGGTGTGGGCGTTGAATCCCTCGCACCACCCATGAAATTTGTTTACCCTGACACGCGTAGCCGTGGCATGCGCTTCACGAACTGCTGCTCGGAGATTGGCGAGATTGACATGTGTCCTCTTGCGGAACATGCACACCCTGTGGTTAGCTTCTCTCATTTCCTCGTTGTAGTACCAGTGGTTCTTGTGCCTCCGGGTGGGCTGTCCCTGCAGTGGAATCGTATCGCTTGCAGCAGCATGGAGGGTGGTTGAGAGATCTGCCTCCAAGCTGTCGACGTCCCAAGCTGAGGGGTTGTACTCAGTTGCCCAGAACGCCAAGGCGTTGGAGAAGAGAGGCCAGTTGGACTTGGATGTGTTCCACCGCGGAATGTGTGGCACCACCGGTGGCGGAGCCACATCTCGTATGTACGTGCATACGTCAAAGTGGTCACTGGTGACAACGGGGTGTATCTCCCATCTTGCGCGGGAGGAGAGAATGGCAGTCACAAGGGTTAGGTCAAACCTGCCTCCCCGTACATGGAGTCGGAGAGCCGTCGTTCAGCAAGGCGATGTGGGGGGAGGAAGTCAGTGTAAGGTGTAGGTGATTCCCTGCAGCATTGGGGCCCTGTGTGGATGACACAGATTGGTGGTGATCATTAAAATCCCCTCCGAGGATGATGAGTCTGTCCCCAGCAAGGGTGCTCACTTCCCCAAGGTTCAGGACCGCGTGACGGCCCCTGTACAAGTTGTAGATGGTGAAGGTCTCATGGCCTCGTTGTACGAGAACCGCATGAGCCTCCACGCCATCGCCACAGTATATGGGGTTGGTGTCTTCGCTGCAGAGTAGGCTGTCCTTGGTGAGGGCCATGCAGCCTCTCGTGGTGACGCTGCGTGGTAAGGCGAAGGTGCGATATCCCGGGAATCGCACCTCCTCCCTTAGTAGTGTTTCCTGTAGAAGAATGATGTCGAAATCGTATTGCTGAGCGATA
>NC_134816.1:7715575-7728075 GCF_046742065.1 Oratosquilla oratoria
TATATGTGTGCGTTGGAGATAAACTTCTGACTACTTAGCCACTATCACGCACTGATCATGTGATGGATGGTCGCCTAAGGTCGTGGATGTATGTTTGTTCGTATGTGTGTTATGATGTAGTTTCCCGTGGGTGATCAGCGGTGAGGGAATATGCATAAATGAGGATTATATATACAACGGGAGTATGGCACGATACCTGTTGTGAGCCTTAATTAAAAGGGAGTTCATGGGGAGGGGGTTAAATATTCATGAGTTTATGGGGTGTAATCAGGTAGGTATCATGTCATGCTCAGTTGTTCATCGAAGGATGATAGTTCTGAAAGTGGGGTGTCTGACTCCAGTTTTCTTTAAAATCTGTATACACTTGGTTCTATATATTTTCATTTCTCTCTTTTCTTGGAGATTGTTTGAAATGTTGTATCAGTTTTTGTTCTGATGTGATGGAGTTAAACTCCTGTCTGAGTTGCATTTGTAGTCACGTAGGTGTAACGGGACTCTTGTGTGAGTCAACACTTAAACAGTTGTTACTTCTAGTGGAACGGGAATCTTTTCTGTGAGTCTCAAATATGGAGTGGTAAAGAGATACTAAAGGCGGGGGGGATTATTTTAACAGCTCTTGGTGAGATATGTTCCCTAGGTCATATGCATATACAATTTGTATATAGTGATGAACATGATTATTATTTTCTATTGAATTTGGCAACTTAAAGGTACAAGTAAGGGTTACCATGAACATATATTGGTGAGATATAATCTTATGATATACTATTTAGTTTGATAATATAATGTATAAGTAATGGGTATTTGTTAGTCTTGTATCGTGTGTGGTGGTTGGTTATGGGCTTATCTAACGCTTTGGATCACGTAGACATAGACTAGTCTACCAATGAGGGGGCACAGGATTAATAGGGCAAATGAACTAGGGATATAGCGATTGATGGGAATGTGGGTGTGGAGAATTACAGTGTGTCTATTATGACCGATTGGGTGATGTTTAGCCAAACTACATGTTATTATGGCAAAGTAGCATGCAGTGGATACTTTAGGGTCTATATGGGGCGCCCATACGGACAGAGCCACACATCATTTTGTCTATGATATAAGAAAACTCTGTTCTTAGAGAAATTATGACACTTTTATACTACGACTGTTCCTTCGTTATGCTGTCCCCCAACCCCTTGTTACTGTCCTGTACCATTTCTCTGAATATTCATTTCCTTTTTTCGCCTACCCTGTGGTGGGGGAAGAGAATGCTACCACCAATTCTTTCCATTTGAGTCATAAAAGGCGACAAAAAAACGGGACGGGGGATGGGATTAGGAGTCCTACTACCTGTAGCCCCAAAAGGAGACATTCCTAAAAAAAGTAAAGGCATAAGAGGGTCTGGGAGTTTTCCAACCAGTACCCTAAGGTTTGGGTCTTTTAATGTGCGTGGATGTGGTACAGATGAGAGTAAAAGGAAAGAGATAGACAGTATGTTTGTGAGAAGAAAGATGGATGTGCTGGCTTTGAGTGAAACTAAAATGAAAGGAAAGGGCGACTGTGAGTTTGGGAGTGGAGCTGGGAGGTACACAGGAGTGAAGAGGGGACGAGGGAGAGAAGGGATGGCTATACTATTAAGTGAAGAGATAAGTAAGCAGGTAGTTGTATGGAAGGAGGTTTCATCAAGTTTGATGTGAATGAAGGTGAAACTGGGGAGATGTGGGTTTTTATAAGTGTGTATGGGCCTGGTAGTGAGAAGAGCGTAGAGGAAAGGGAGGCTTTTTGAGTAGATATAAATGAGTGCATAGAAGGATTAAGAAGAAATGTCAATGTAGTTGTATTGGTATACCTTAATGCTAGAGTAGGAAACGAACCAATAGACGGAGTGAGTGGGAAGTATGGATTTCCAGGTAAAAATCGTAGTGGAGAATTGATGGCGGACATGTGTCTTGAAAGAGAGTTGATGATAGCAAATACAGTGTTTAGGAAGAAAGCCAAGCATAAGTACACATGGGAGAGGGTGGTGGATGGAAGGGTGGTAGATAGAGCGTTAATGGATTATATAGTGGTGACCAGGAGTATGGTAGGAAGAGTTAATACATGTCGTAAGGGGGGAGAGTGGGGGAATATCAGATCATTTTCTGGTGGAAGGTAAATTGAGAGTGGAGAATAGGTGGAGAAAGAGGAAAAGGGCAGAAGGTAGGGAGGTACTTAGAGTGAACTGTTTAAATGAGAGAAAAAAAAAAGAGTGAGTATAAGAAGAAGCTGAGATAGGAGTGAGAGAGAGTAAAGGATAGAGTAGAACTAGGAGTGGAGGAGGAATGGGGATGGTTCAAGGAGGGAGTCATAAGGTGTGCAAAGATGGTGTGTGGAACAAGGAGGGCGGGAAGAAATAGAAGGAAGGGTAGTGAGTGGTGGGATGAGGAAGCAAAGAAGGGTGTAGAAGAGAAGAAGCATTCATTCATAGATTGGCTACAAATTAGGACGAGGGAATCGTATGAGAGGTACAAAGTAAAGAGAAGTTAAGTTAAGCATAACACAAAGGAAGCAAAGAGGAGAGCAGATGTGGAATGGAATAAGAGTATGACAGAAGAATTTGAAAGTAATCAAAATATGTTTTGGAAGGAAATTAAAAGAGGTAGAGGAGGCAAATCAAGTAGAGAAGAAAAGGTAAAAGGTGCAGATGGAGAGATGATAATGGAAGAGAAGGCAGTGAGAGGAAGGTGGGCAGAGTATTTTAGGGACTTGCTAAATGTGAAGTAGGATAGGGAGGGAAAGGTAGTTGCAGTGGGAAGCGCTAAGAAAATGAGAGTGATGCGTAAGAAAAATGAAGGAGAAATAGGGAAGGATGAAGTGAAAGCAGCTGTTAAGATGATGAGAGTAGGTAAGGCACCTGGGTTGGATGGATGCCATGCAGAATATCTGAAGAAAGGAGGTACAGTTATGGTGGACTGGCTGGTGAGGCTATTTAATGTTTGTTTAAGAGAGGGTAGAGTGCCGGATGACTAGAGGAGTGCCTGTATAGTTCCGCTTTACAAAGGAAAGGGGGACAAGTGCGAGTGTAGTAGTTTCAGAGGTATCAGCTTGTTGAGTGTAGATGGGAAAGCTTATGGGAGGGTCTTGATTGAGAGGATTAGGAGAGGAACAGAGGGAGTAATTGGTGAGGAACAGTGTGGGTTTAGGACAGGTAGGGATTGTGTAGATCAGATTTTTGTGGTAAGACAGATATGTGAGAAAGCTATAGGAAAAGGTAAGGATGTATTTTGGGCTTTTATGGATCTGGAAAAGGCTTACAACAGGGTAGACAGGAAGGCACTGTGGGAGGTACTGCAGATATATGGGATAGGAGGAAAGCTGTTAAGAGCAGTCAAGAGTTTTTACGAGAGTAGTAGAGCTTGTGTTAGGATTAGAAATGGAGAGAGTGAATGGTTTGAGGTAAAGGTGAGACTTCGTCAGGGATGTGTTATTTCGCCCTGGCTGTTCAATCTTTACATGGATGGGGTGGTGCGAGAGGTGAATGCAAGGGTAGTGGGTCAGGGGTTGGAGATGGTTAAAGAAAATGGAGAAAAGTGGGAGGTGAGCCAGTTGTTGTTTGCTGACGACACTGCGCTTGTAGCAGGATCAGAGGAGGGATTGTGGAAGTTAGTGACATAGTTTGAGAAGGTGTGTGAAAGAAGAAAGCTGAAGATAAATGTGGGCAAAAGTAAAGTGATGAGATGTACAAGGGGAGAGTGACAGCAGGCTGGAAGTGAGCATAGAGGGTGAAAGATTGGAGGAAGTGGATAGTTTTAGATATTTGGGTGCGAATGTGGCAGGAAAGGGAGGAGTGGATGTGGAGGTAGAATGTAGATTGAGAGAAGCGAGTAAATGCCTTGGTGGATTAAAAAGTGTACTGAGAAATAGACATCTGGGAATAGATGCTAAGAGGAGGTTATATGAAGGAGTGATTGTACCAACAGCACTGTACGGGGCAGAAACATGGAACATAAGAGAGGAAGAGAGAAGGAGTTTGAATGTGTTTGAGATGAGGTGTCTCAGAAGTATGATAGGGGTTACTAGGCTAGATAGAGTGAGAAATGAGGTGAGGAGGAGAACAGGGGTGGAAAATGAGCTGGGAGATAGGGTTGATGAAAGAGTATTAGGATGGTTTGGACACATGGAAAGAATGAAGTGAAGAAAGATTAGTAAAAGAAGTGTGGAAAGCAGAGGCACCAGTTTCCCTGTCAATGTTTCTGTAATTAAAATCTCCCATGATCACAACGTTTTTGTACTGGGACACTCTGCGAATTTCATGAATCAGGGGATCAGTCTGCTCAATGCTGCGGTTAGCTCTATACAAGACACCAATAATAACTTTCTTATTCTTGCCTATAATCTCTACCCAAATTGATTCCGTACAGTTCTCTTCCTTAATCGAATTGTTGATAATACAGTTTATTGTATTTTTAACGAAAAGTGCCACACCTCCCCCACTCCTACCAACCCTATCCTTGTGAATATATATATATATATATATATATATATATATATATATGTATATATGTGTATATATATATATATATGAATATATATATATATATATATATATATATATATATATATTATTCTATTTCGATTTCCGGAAGGAAATGTTTATCAGCCATGTTGATCCAGGATTCAGTAATAGCTATAATATCGAAATTCTCTACGCATGCTTTACCTCGCAGCAAATTAATTTTGTTAATTATGCTTCTGCTATTTGTATAGTAAACTTTAAGTTTACCTTCCCTCCACCTGCTTTGGTGATTCTTTTCACAGTCCCTCTCCAAGTTTTTTTCTTTTGCCTAAACTATATTCCGATACTTCCCCCCCCCCTATTCCCACGTAATCTACCCGAAAAAAACCCTGTAGGATGCCTACTTCTCGCTCAAGGGATTCAGCAAGGAGTCGAAATCTTCTGGGCGACAAGTGCACTCCGTCCCTTGTGTATAGATGATTCCTACCGTAAAAGCGGTTCCAGTTGTCGACAAATGCCCATCCATTGGCCTTACAATGTTTTGCCAGCCTGCGATTCATTGCAATAACTCTGGAATGCCACATACCTCGAACTCTACGCCTCGGAAGGAACACCTCTCTTATATCTAATTTTGTCTAGTGCATCCCGGAACCGCGTAAACAATCCCTCACTCCCTAACTTACCTATATCATTTCCCCCGGCACTTAAGCAAACTACAGGGTCCTTACCATCCCCTACTAAACACTCTTCAATCCTATCTCTAACATCTCCTATCCCCGCGCCGGGGGAACACACCTGCGTCCTATGTTTCCTATCTTTATCGCAGAAAGCCCTGTCTAAGTACCTCACTTGACTATCTCCTACAACCAAAATCTTACCTGTGGGCAGGGATCCAACGTCTGCCCTTCCCTTCTTCTCTTGAATTTCATTTGTTTCTTCTTCCTGCAGATTCGCTAGTGCTTGAAACGAGTTCTTGCAATCGAGCGGGGCTGGTGAGGACTTTTTTTCCATTTTTCCACGTCTTATTTTTCGCCGTTTTCCATCCAGGCTCATAGCTAGTTTTGCCTTCCGTATTTTGGGGCTTCGAGAGGAGAACTCGGTTCTCCTCTTTAAGGCACTTTACAGCATCCTCCAAGGCTTCAATTCTAATAAGTAGATATTATAACTCAATCTGAACACGGTAACACAACCACTCGCCATATCACTAATTGAAGTAGCTACCCGGTTGACCTGACCTGAGTGACGACTACTGCTGACACGTACATCAGTCACATCTTCCTACGTTCACTACCTTGTCCCTCGTTCACTCGTAATAGTAGTCCCCCTCGTTCACCGTTGCTTTTAGTCGTTGTAGCCTCCCTCGTTCACTGTTGCTTGTAGTTGTTGTAGACCCCCTCGTTCACTTTTGCTTGTAGTCGTTACATTGTAGTCAGCATGCGCGTGGCTGCGTTCTTGTAGTTGCGTGCACGGAGTGCTTGTGGTTGTGTGCACTGCGTGGTCCTGGTTTAAGGTACAAATCTCGTAACCGACGAAAGTCACTCACAATATTCTTCTGTAGGAAGTCTGTTGATGTTAATCTGTCTAAGAGAGGGAATTAAATTGAACTTATATTTTCTGTCGTTTCTTCCCGAATATTAATACACTTGGATGTGTAAGTTACACCAAGGGAATCCTCTCTGGAATCCTCAATTTGTTTACTATGTTAGTTCGCATTGACGTCATGATTTCTTAAGTGCAATGATCTTTACTTTTACATCTAAGTACCTCCTCTAAAGGTTTGACTTTACTCTCATGAACCAATTAAGTTTTCTCCCTCACAATTTTTGCATAATAATATTTGCAAAATACAAAGGAAAATCGTAGAAGCTCTGTACATAGACACCAACAAATGTACGAACAATAGAGTAGTTGATAACAAATTATCGGAGACAATAGCACGGCACTCTGCAAAAGAGTGGAAGAAAACGGGGACGAATGATCACCAGAGGCATCCCACGGAGTGTCAGTACGACCAATGCACAAGAGCTAGAGCCTCCTTGAACTCAGACCTATCCTAGCTCATTACCCACACATTTTCTGTATTTATTGCCAGTATTTTCTGTTGTGTAACATTCTTTCTGAAGAAGCACCATAGTGCGAAACTAGTTAAAGAATAAACTCTCGTTCTATTTGTGTGTTTTTCCCTCTGCCTCTCTCACAACCTGTCAAGATGTCGTCATATATATATGTATGTATATATATATATATATATATATATGTGTGTGTGTGTGTGTGTGTGTGTGTGTGTGTGTGTGTGTGTGTGTGTGTGTGTGTGTGTGTGTATACATGTATATATATATATATACCTGTATATATATATATACATATATATATATATATATATATATATATATACAAGAAAACCTGTGGGAGGAAGGTTCGTTCCGGGTTTGGATTGGGGTGGAGGAAGGGAGTGAGTGGGTCGGAGCACTCGTAAAGCTGGGGCGTCGTGGAGAGTTGAGTGTTTCCCGAGGTCACTTCAGCTTGGTGCGAGTCGCAAAGAGTCGGTGGAGGTTGGCACCAACTCCCCAGTGTATCCTTTATGGTGGGGTTAGGGGTGCCGAAGTGATGATGGTTTCTAAATGATAAATCAGCTGGGCAGGTCGGTAAGTGTCTGTGAGCTGATTTGAATCCACTGGTGTTTGTGACTGAGTTTGCTCGCGACTTCGCTGATTCAGCACCGGCCGGGAGGGAGTTGTGTTGTTCTCTTGAGATGGTGGGTGTGGCTGGACCTGTGGTATCAATTAGGACCAACGGTTTGCACTATGGTATATGGTGTCGTGAAGAGTAGTGATTTCATTATGTCGTGTACGTTGTAGACACTTCACAAGGATTAATAAAGTCACTCACCGCTAGTTTTACACGTCCCCAGATCAAAATATTTGTATTAACGGGGTTGGGTTTGACAGTTCTGTTGGAGTTTGGCTGACGCGTTTGGTCATTTTGGGTTTGTTCGTATTTGAACGAAAGGTTTTCATTTGGTCGCACTATGTCATCTGTGAAGGAAAGTGATCGGGTGAAGTGCCCACTTTGATATTTTGTTCGTATGGGTACGTGATTCACTATGGTCTTGGGTCACGTGTTGGACTCGTGATCGAGTATGAAGTCACTTGTTCCTTCAACACTACTCAAACGATTATTTTTTTCTAGTGGCGGCACCGCTGCCACAATGTAATTGGTTTTGGTTGGTACTCAATTCCTATTTTATGAAAAGTTCTAAACACACTTAATCGTATGGTCTTCTATTAGTAAAATAATACACTTACGTAGGTCCAAGCAGACCTACGTTCACCTTACAACTGTCGCCCCCCAGCCCGGTCGTGGTTAATGTACCACTTAATTGCTGAAGTCACCATTTGGTGACGGGAGTTGACAGCTTTAACAATATTTGTCTTATTATTATACAAGGATTAAATATAGGTTATATTATTAAATGGTTGGTTCTATTATGTGATTATTTCTTGTAGTTTAATTTGTGTACGGGTTTATTCGGGTATGTGGTATACGTGTGCGTTGGAGATAAGTTTCTGGCTACTTAGCCATTATCACGCACTGATCATGTAATAGATGGTCGCCTAAGGGCGTGGATGTATGTTTGTTTATATGTGTGTTATGATGTATTTTTTCGTGGGTGATGTTACAATATGTAAGGTTACAACTGCCGCGGCATTACACTGCTCAGTGTGCCAAGTAAAGTGCTTGCCCATGTATTGTTGACACGGATTTATTCACATCTAAAATTTCAGAGACCTGAACAGTCAGGGTTCACGCCAGGTAAGTCAACAGCTGATCTGGGCTTAGGGCATCGTATTCTTGTAAAGCACCGACGTGAGTTTCAACAGGGCTTTCTTGCACCTTATGTTGATCTCGAGAAAGGGCTTGACTTGATGCATCGTGGAGTGCTCTGGGGGTATTCTTCGGATCCGTAGGATTCCTGCAATTATTATTAACTTTATATCTGACTTACTCGTATATTCTGAGACACACAGTGCTGTCAAGTATGGTGGAGGCATGTCTAGCTTCTTTCCTGTTAATTCAGGAGTGAGGTAAGGGTGTGCCCTCACCTCAACACTTTTCAACACTTGCATGGACTGGGTATTGGACAAAGTTGTCGATCAATGTCATTGCGGAACATCTGTTGGCAACACCAAGGTTACTGACCATGTGTTTGCTGATGATACTGTCCTTCTTGCGGAGTCGTTGGGTGTCCTGGTTGCAGCCCTCGAGTCACTGCACAGGGAGGCGAGACCGCTTGGACTTCAGGTCTCTTGTACCAAGACAAAGGTTCAGGTGTTTGGAGGCTTACTGGATGACAGTTTAATCTGTCCATGCATGTGGCGAGGACATTAAGATCTTGGAAAGATTTGCATACCTTGGTAATGTAGTGCATATCAGTGGTGGGTCATGTCAGGATATATTTCGAAAGAGTGGCATTGTCCATGGTATCATGGACTCAACCATAGTGAGTGATGTTGTCACTATTCATGCTGAAAGACTAAGATTAGAATCTTCAAGACACTTGTGTCCCCTGTCTTACTGAACGGCTGTGAGACATAAACATTGGATGCTGACTTGAAGAGGAATCTCAATGCCTTTAGTATTAAATGCCTTCGGAGAATCATAGGTTATCGCTGGAATGACTTCGTATCAAACCAGTGGTTGTACTGTGAGATTCAATCTAGGACATTTACCAGCATGATTCGTAAACGTCAAGTCAGGCTATATGGGCACGTGGCACGTTTCCTGATGTTGATCCTACTCACAGGGTTGTCTCCACATGAAGCAGCCCTCGACGAAGGAGACGAAGAGTTGTTTGGAATGCGAAGGGTATCTACATGGGAGCTTGGTCTGAGAGATCGTGTTGACGGCAGACGATTTTATTCAACTGGGGCAATGCTCCCTGGGCGGGAGACGCCCTTTACATATTCTATCATGTCTGGTACCTGGTAATGTTATTCAACTGAGAGATTGTCACCTTAGAGAAGGTAGCGAAGGAATCTGTCTCAGTTCAGGTAGTCAATAACTTAATTTGATTAAATCTTTCACTGCTGTTAGTGGCCCATGTATTTGTTCTGGGTGTCGCCGGACGTTTTTATTCAACCGACAGGACCCCTTCGTAAGCGTAACTAAAGAATTAAAGTCTTACGTGCAACTCAGCAAATGAGTCAAGCAATTGGACCATCTACACTTTCCTCATCTTGCACGCATTTTTCCACATTGGTCACTTTAAATTGCACCGTACTTCCCCTCCTCCTTCTTCTCTCTCTTCATCCTTCCCCTCCCCCTTCTCCCTTCCCTACCCCTCCCCTCCCCCCGCTCCCGACCATGTCGTCTCGTGCGCATCTCTTTCACTGTTCATGTACTCCATCAGTCATCCAACCTCACCTCACCAATCCCGACACCAGACGGAAAGGGAACTAAGAGGGAGGGAGAAAAGGAGTGGTGACTACATACACGCCAGACGACGAGATTCAAACTTACACCAGTTTTCCTTCGGATGCAGGCGAGTGAAATCCCACGAAAAAAAAAGAAAAAAAATGTTTCCCCCTCTCCCTCCCATCTTCCCCCTTCCCTCTCCTCCAACTCCTCTATCTCTCCGTCTCCCTCCCTCTTTCGTACCTCTAATTCCTCATCCTTCCCCCTCTTTCCCACATTTCCTTCCATCTCTTCCTCATATGCATTAATGCACATGGAAAGGTATGTCTGCTTCTGCATATACGTGTCTGGGTTTTTGTACGTATGTATGCTTGAATATGCAGTAAGCACTAGAGATACTGGGGAGATAAGAACACTGATGCGTAAGTCGAAGGAAAGGATATCCCTCAGCCAAGTAAAATTACCTGGATACAACTAGAATAAGCGTCAAAAGTTGAAAACGCAGCGAAAGGATCAATACAATTTCGAATCCGCGCATTTTGGAATGATCTTGTGCTGTGCTGGTATTCGACTGCTAGCACCGTATACACTTTCTCTCTCTCTCTCTCTCTCTCTCTCTCTCTCTCTCTCTCTCTCTCTCTCTCTCTCTCTCTCTCTCTCTCTCTCTCTCTCTCTCTCTCTCTCTCTCTCTCTCTTTCATTCTCTCTCTCTCTTTCATTCTCTCTCTCTTTCATTCTCTCTCTCTCTCTCTCTCTCTCTCTCTCTCTCTCTCTCTCTCTCTATATATATATATATATATATATATATATATCTATAGATATATACATATATATATATATATACATATAAATGTATATATATATATATACATATATATATATGTATATATATATATATGTATATATATATATATATATATGTATGTATATATATATATATATATATATATACATATATATATATATATATATATATATATATATATCAACCTTGCCATAGTTATACTCCCAGACACCTGTCGAGCACTCCATTATCTATGTCCTCACGCACTCTCTTTCAACACCTTTTCCTCATTTCGCACGTTCCTTTCGCTTTTTCGCTTTTTCCCTTTCCTTATCCATTCCCCCTCTTCTTCTTTTCTTTCATGAACCTTCCCTTGCATTTCTGTTCCTTTCTAGCTCCCAGTTTCTTGCTTCTGTCTCAACAATTCTTCTTCCTCTCTATCTCCTCGCCTTTATTTTTATTACTATCTCCATCTCCATATATCTATCAATCTTCATCTTGCCAAAGTCCCTGCAGTGTCCCAGACTCTTTTCATGCTCTCTATTAGTCATATCATAAGCAATTCCCTTATTCTTTCGATAGTTTTTCCTTTTTTTTTTTTTTTTTGCATGTTGAATGTTCCCTTCAATTTTGTCTCTCATACTCTCACCCTTTCCGTTCCCCTTTTCCTTCTTTTCGCTCATGAGCCATCTATTTATCTCTTGTTCGTTTCTATTTCCTGTTTCAACCCTTCTCCTCCCGACCATGTCGTCTCTGTCATGTTCTCATGCACTCCTATATTCTTTCGACATCTCTTATTCTCTTTTCACACATTTCCCATACCTTTTCCGTTCCCCTCTTCTTCCTCTACCTTGTCCCTCATGAACCATCCATTCTCGCTTGTTCCTTTCTAGCTCCATTTTCTGTTCCTGTCTCACCCCTTCTCCCCCTTCTCCGTCTCCTCGATTTCATTCCCTTTTCTTTGTCGCGTTTATCCATTACTATCTCTACTACTTTTCATCTTTTACTTTTCTCCCCCTCCTCTTGCCCCTCTCCTTCCCCCCTTCCTCTCCTTGTTTTCCCTCCCACTTTTCTTCCTCCTCCCATTCACCTTTCCTCCCTCCCTTTTCCTCTCCCTTCCTCCCCCTCCCACACCCTCCTTCCCCTTTTCCCTCCATTCCCTATGTTCCTTCCGTCTCCTTCCTCATAATTCCGCAATCTTTGGTACTCCTGAAACCCCCCTCTTTCCCTTTACGTCCATCTTCCTGTTTTCCACCTCAATCCCTTCTTTCATGTACCCTCTCTTTCTACCCTCCTCTCGTTCCATTTTTCTTTATTACTATCATCTTCTCATACACTCCTTCCCCTCCAATCCTCCATCTTACCGTTTATGTCCTTTCCTTTCTCCTTCGTTACCTTTACCATTCCCCTCCCAAAACATCTTAACATCGTATCATATCCACCTCCCTCTCCTAATTATCTTCTCTTTTCATTCATTCACTTTTATCTTTCGAATCCTTTGTTTTTCTTTCATTCCTTATGTTCCCGTTACCCTTCTTTCTTTCCCCTTTCTCTCCTTTCCTTCCTTCCTACTCCCTTGTCCTTTCCTCCCCCTTCCCCTTGCTACTGTCTTTTTATTCCCTACTCTCCTCTACCCCTTCCCTTTTTTTACCCCTTCTTCCCTTATCTCCTTTTTCCTTCACTACCCTCTCTTCCTATTCCTCTTTATTCTTCACCCTTTAAGGCATCTCATCCCCTCCTCGTTCTCTTCCTTTCCTTCTTACATTCACTTCCCCATCGCCTCACCTCCTTTCTCCTCTTCCCTCTTCCCATTCCCTTTTCTCCC
>NC_134816.1:7735575-7740575 GCF_046742065.1 Oratosquilla oratoria
GCAGATACAATGTAGCAAGGATGCACATCCACAGCAAGGCTGCTTTATTTAATCGGCGACCCACCTCTCCGTCCCCTTATACAAAAAAAGAGAAGATGGGTACAAATCCCTTTGGGCTACGTCAAAATATCATTAACACATACTCCCTCACCCCCATCCCCTACCCACTGCCATCCATCACAGCATCTTCCATACACAACCATTCTCCGCTCACCCCTATCTTCTGTCTTCTCCCTTCTTTCCTCAACAGACATCCCCCTCTTTACCAATGCCCCTTTTATCCCATCCATCCATCCATCTCATCCACGGTCGCCCCCTCATGTTCACTCCTTCCACCTCTGCCTTCCACACCTTTTTTACTAATCTTTCTTGACTCATTCTTTCCATGTGTCCAAACCATTTCAATACTCTTTCATCAACCCTATCTCCCAACTTCCTTTCCACTTTCACACTTTCCTCCTCAACCCCTCGTTTCTCACTCTATCCAGCCTAGTAACCCCTACAATACTTCTAAGGCATTTCATTTCAAACACATTCAAACTCCTCCTCTCTTCCTCTCTTATGTTCCATGTTTCTGCTCCATACAGTGCTGTCGGGACAATCACTCCTTCATACAATATCGTCTTAGCATCCATTTCCAAATGTCTATTTTTCGTTATACTTTTATTTCCCCAAGGCATTTACCTGCTTCTTTCAACCTACATTCTACCTCCACTTCCACTCCCTTTCCCGCCACATTCGCATCCAAGTATCTAAAGCTGTCCACTTCCTCCAGTCTCTCTTAATACTCACTTTCAATTTGCTGCCACCCTTTCCCCTTGTACATCTCATCACCTTACTTTTATCCACATTAATCTTTAACTTCCCTCTCTCGCACACCTTCCCAAACTCTGTCACTAACTTCCTTAATCCCTCCTCTGATCCTACCACAAACGTAATATCGTCAGCAAACAACTGGCATATCTCCCATTTTTTCTCTATTTTTTTTAACCATCTCCAATCCCTTATCCATTACCATTGTATTTACCTCTTGCACCACCCCATCCATGCATAAATTGAACAGCCAAGGCGAAATAACGCAACCCAGGCGAAGTCCCACCTTTACCTCAGGCCACTCACTCTTTCCATTTCTAATTCTAACACAGGCTCTATTACTTTCGTAAAATCTCTTGACTGCTCTTAACATCTTTCCTCTATACCGTATATCTGCAAAACCTCCCACATTGCCTTCCTGTCTACCCTGTCATAAGTCTTATCCACATCGAAAAAGACTAAAACAAGATCCTTACTTTTTCCTAAAGCTTTCACACACACACACACACACACACACACACACACACACACACACACACACACACACACACACACACACACACACACACACACACACACACACACACACACACACACACACACACACACATACACACACACACATAGTTTGTTGGATTTTCTTTATCTCCTCCTTTGTACCAATATACAAAGGAGATAAAGAAAATCCGACAAACTATAGACCGGTATTCCTTACAAGCACAATTGTAGAAATATGCGAAAGAGTTATTGAAAATAAATGGATTAAACACTTGGATTTAGAAGTGGAAGATCATGTACTATAAATTTAATATGCTTTTACTCAAGATTAATAGAAATAATACAAGAAAGAGATGGTTGGGCAGACTGTGCTTTCTTGGACTTACAAAAGGCTTTTGACAAAGTACCACACAAAAAGCTACAAAGAAAAATTTAAACAATGGGTGAAATACAAGGGAAATTATGGGAATGGATGAAAGATTTCTTGAACGGAAAAAAAATGAGGGTGGTATTTAGCGAAAAGAATTCAAATTGGGTAGATATGATAAGCGGAGTCCCCCAAGGCTTTGTATTGGCTCCGATAATATTGCTGTTTATATAAACGACATGAATGAAGGCGTGGAGTGTTATATGAACTTCTTTGCAGATGATGCGAAAGTACTGAAGAGAGAAAATACAGAAGAAGATTGCAAATCTTTTCAATAAGACCTGGACAAACTCTGGAAATGGAGTGAAAAGAGCGAAGTGAATTTCAACATTAAGAAATGTAGTATAATGGAATTTGGAAAAAAAAATAGAATCTCGGGTCAATATAAAATTGGTACAAAGGAAGTTATAAAAGTAAACTGAGAAAGGGACCTAGGAGTAATTATATCAAACAACATGACACCAGACAAACATGTTAACAAAATAGTTTGAAAAACTTATAACTTAATAAGATTAATGAAAGTGGCCTTTGACTACATGGATGAGGAAATGATAAAGAAGATGCTAGTTACACTGATAGTACCAAAATTGGAATACACAGCGTCTCTATGGACACCTAGTACAATAAATGAATAAATAGATAAATAAATAAATAAATGAATAAATAAATAAATAAAGAAATAAATAAATAAATAAATAAATAAATAAAGAAATAAAGAAATAAAGAAATAAAGAAATAAACAAATAAATAAATAAACAAAATAGAAAATAAACTGGAAAGAATTGAAAGAGCAATGACAAAGATGGTACCAACACTTTGCAATTTGACATACGAACAGAGATTGGACAAAATAAACTTATCAACCCTAGAACAAAGAAGAGAAAGAGGTAATTTGATGGCCATCTACTGAATTATGAAAGGAATGGGATTTTTTTTATAGGGATGACCTACTAAAATGGGAAAGAAGAAATACAGGAAGACACGAGAAGAAATTTAAGAAAGACAGTTACAGAAGAGATCTGAAAAAATAGCTTTCCACACAGAGTAATAGATACATGGATCAAATTGAAAGAGGAAACAGTGAGTGCTAAAACTATACATGATTGAAAGAACTGGATGCGAAAGATACAACTGCGGGTAACTACGAGCATAGCTCTCCTCCCGCAAATTGCAACCAGGTAATTACACATTCTTCCGGGAGAGAAATAGTTTTCAATTACGAGTGTATATATATATATATATATATATATATATATATATATATATATATATATATATATATATATATATATATATATCAAGGATTACTATTACACAGGACGTGCGCACCCAGATATCTGGCTCCGCTAGTGGAGGCCATTGCTTTCTTTGAAATGCCAATTTTAGCCGGACTTAACATGTATTATTGTATGAGGTTAGTGGTCAGTTATTTACATTAATCATTATTTACATTTGAGTTCATTGTCTTGAAAAGGAAGACCAATTTGGCTGCCTTCTCATTACCGAGGCGGTTCCTTAATTTTGTGTGTACAACTCATCTTTCAACTCCTGACGATGAGGCTACTGCAGTTAGGAGTTGACGCACTGATAATAGAATATCAGTCTAACATGGCTGTATGTGAATCCCACCACTCAATAGCTGTCAGGGTCTTGGTCATAGACCCAGTAAACTTGAACGCCTGGAAAGGAGATGATTTTGCCTGAAACTTCATAATGACAGGAACAAGTGTTGTATATTTCTCATTGGCATACTCCATAATAATATTCATCTCTTCTGCACTGAGCATTTTCCTTGAAGTGCTGGATGAAGCACGTTGGCAAATATATGAGCTTTGGTGATAAACTGTTCATACCTTTTTTTTCACCAATTTTTCAGCTTTTTTATTGTTTGTGAAATGGCCAAGTAATTTCTTACAAACATCTACCGCTTGATCAATAGTGCACTTGTCACTCTGTACCTCATCTAGAGCCTTTGCTATTGGCTGCAATCGATCCAGTAATTCCTCAGCCGAACGTTTTAGGCCTAGAATTGATACTTTGTTTCTTCAGTATCAATAGCTTCCCTGTTGACTTCACAGATCTTCATTAGAATTGGCCAGTTATTTATATAGGCCTTGAGACAGTCTGACATTGTGTTCCACCTTATGTCCTGGGGCATGACTAGACACTGACCACCTTCCTGCCGATACTTTGAAGCAGCATAATGATTATTTCTCAAATATTTAAATACATGGACCACATGTTGTTTTACATTATCAATCTCAAGGTCATGAGCCAATAGATTTAGTAGGTGTGCCGCACATCCGTATGTGAGGACGGTATGCTCAGGTTCACTCGATTCCTCCATCACTTTTCTCATCTTGGTGACATTTGCTGCATTGTCTGTCACAACACTTCCAATGTGACAACCAAAATCTTGTTCAGCCTTCTTGATCGAATTTTGTACAAGTTGTAGAAGATATTCAGCAGAGTGAGGTTTCCTTGATGTGTCTATTGTGTCAACTAAATCAATCTGACCAGTGGATGCTGTTAGAGTGACACATATTATGGGCTCATTATGGATGTTAGACCACCCGTCAATTGAAAGACATACAGTTTCAGTATTCAGGTCATCTGCACACTTTTTATATTCCTTTTCATACACAAGATCCAAGTTCTTATCAACAATATCTTTTCTGGATGGAGGAATATAACCTGGCCTCAGGTTCTGAACCATCTTGAGAAACTCAGGATGCTGAACAAGACGAAATGGTGAATTTGTAGCAGATATCATTCTTGCAACTTCTTTGTCGAGATTTTCCTTTTGAGAGGCTGAATCTTTTATGATAAATGTGTCCAGAGATGTTGATAACTTTCCTTTAGATGAAAATGATCTAGCAGAAGTGGCGCCTGTGGAGGAGTCTGATAGTGACCTTTTTAATGGTGGAGTCAGGTTTGCAGATAATTCAAGTGGAGCCGATGATGATGGGATTGAAGCTGTTGATACAGATCCTGAAATGGAAACAGAAAATGTTAGCATATTGCATAATTTATAAATCAATAAATAAATGAATGAATACAGAGTGATTTAGGCTACTTTTGAGTACAGTAGTTATTTTTTTAGATAATGATCATATTCACACAAGCCACTAAATTATTTGGAAATAATTAACAGGATATGAAATAGGTGGGCTTGGAATTCAGCCCACACAGGATTCAGTCCACTTTTAAATTCACTAAAAATAATGGGTTACTTGGGTTAGGTTAGGCTAAATCCCTTTGG
>NC_134816.1:7745575-7785575 GCF_046742065.1 Oratosquilla oratoria
GTGAGAAAGCTATAGGAAAGGGGAAGGATGTTTTTTGGGCTTTTATGGATCTGGAAAAGGCTTACGATAGGGTAGACAGAAAGGCACTGTGGGAGGTTATGCAGATATACGGGATAGGAGGAAAGCTTCTGGGAGCTGTCAAGAGTTTTTATGAGAGTAGTAGAGCTTGTGTCAGGATTAGAAAAGGAGAGAGTGAGTGGTTCGAGGTAAAGGTGGGACTTCGTCAAGGATGCGTTATGTCGCCCTGGCTGTTCAACTTATACATGGATGGGGTAGTGCGAGAGGTAAATGTAAAGGTAGTGGGTCAGGTATTGGAGATGGTTAAAGAAAATGGAGAAAAGTGGGAGGTGAGCCAGCTGTTGTTTGCGGACGACGCTGCGCTTGTGGCAGGATCGGAGGAGGGATTGAGGAAGTTGGTGACAGAGTTTGGGAGAGTATGTGATAGAAGAAAGCTAAAGATAAATGTGGGTAAAAGTAAGGTGATGAGATGTATATGGGGTGAAAGTGGCAGTAGACTGGAAGTGACCATTAAGGGAGAGCGACTGGAGGAAGTGGATAGTTTTAGATACTTGGGTGCAAATGTGGAAGGAAAAGGTGGAGCGAAGGTGGAGGTAGAATGTAGATTGAGAGAAGCGAGTAAATGCCTTGGTGGATTAAAGAGTGTAATGAGGAATAGACATTTGGGAATGGATGCTAAGAGGAGACTGTACGAAGGAGTGGTTTTGCCAACAGCACTGTATGGGGCAGAAACATGGAACATAAGAGAGGAAGAGAGAAGGAGTTTGAATGTGTTTGAGATGAGGTGTCTGATAAGTATGATGGGGGTTACTAGGCTAGATAGAGTGAGAAATGAGGAGGTGAGGAGGAAAACAGGGTTGGAAAGGGAGTTGGGAGATAGGCTTGATGAAAGAGTATTAGGATGGTTTGGACACATGGAAAGAATGAGTGAAGAAAGACTAGTAAAAGAGGTATGGAAGGCAGATGTGGATGGAGTGAACATGAGGGGACGTCCTAGGATGAGGTGGATGGATGGGGTGAAGGGAGCTTTGGGGAAGAGGGGAATGTCTGTTGAGGAAGGACGGAAGAGGACAGAAGACAGGGGTGAATGGAGAATGGTTGCATATGGATGATGTTGTGATGCATGAGGTGGAATGGGCGGGGGGATGGGGAGTGAGGTAGTATGTGTGAGCAAAATTTGACGCAGCCCGAAGGGATTTCTCCCCGTCTTCTTTTTTTATGCATGGGGGGACAGAGAGGGGGGTCGCCGATTTAATGAAGCGGCCTTGCTGTGGATGTGCTGTGTCTTGCGACACTGCTTGTGACCCAGGGCAGTGGACAAGGTGCATGGATGACCCGTTATCCAGGAGGTGCTAAGATGGGAGGGAGGGTAGAGGGGTGTGGAGTGTGTTCGGGGATGGAATGGGTGGGAATGATTTTATGCCTTTCCTTTTTAGCTACCTCCCTTGTAAGGGGGAAAAAGCCTTGGTATATATATGTATGTATATATATATATATATATATATATATATATATATATATATATATATGTGTGTGTGTGTGTGTGTGTGTGTGTGTGTGTGTGTGCGCGTGTGTGTGTGTGTGTGTGTGTGAGTGTGTGTGTATATACATGCAAATATATATGTCTATATATATATATATATATATACATATATATATATATATATATATATGCATATATATATATATATATATATATATATATATTGGAAGGAGGCCATTTATGATGCATGCGTTGTTGAAGTCAACAGCTGCGATAGCATTATTATGCTTGTAGAAATGCTTTTCTAAGTTGCGCACCAACGTGCGGTCGTCTGGAAGCAGGTTCTTAAGCAGATTGCTGAAGTCCATGGTGTATATCTCTCGAGACGTCTTTCGGCCTTAACTGGCCATATTCAGGAGGTGTGGGCTGGTCAAATTGATTCATTCTCCGTCATCAATTTGACCAGCCCACACCTCCTGAAGATGGCCAGTTAAGGCCGAAAGACGTCTCGAGAGATATACACCATGGACTTCAGCAATCTGCTTAAGAACCTGCTTCCAGACGACCGCACGTTGGTGAGCAACTTAGAAAAGCATTTCTACAAGCATAATAATGCTATCGCAGCTGTTGACTTCAACAACGCATGCATATATATATATATGTATATATATTTGAATATTTAGGCAGAAGGTTCTCCTGTAAGCATATTTGGTTAAAAAAATACAGCGACTTCTGTATTTATGATCTTGTTGTTGATATTCTCTACGTTGCGAACTGCAGATTTATGCGCAGAGTTGAGCACAGAAATACTATTACCGAAAGGCATAGTAAAACACAGTGGAGTGTTCTTAATATATTCACGACATTTCGTACACTTTGTACATTTTCAAGTGATATTGATTAAAATAATAAGACATGTTTATATATTGGAAAAATATAGGTTTCATGGTGCGGGGTGAGGTCACGTAAAAATGATCAAGGGGGAGGAATGGTGGTGGAACTACGTGGGATGGTGGAACTCCGTGGGATGGTGGAACTCCGTGGGGAGGTGGGATTCCGTACAGTGGTGGACTTCATGGACGGAATTATGGCAAGGTCTCTTGATTGTAGATTTAATTTTGGAGACTTCTCTTTAATAAGAAGGGCCTCGAGAATTTATATATATATATATATATATATATATATATATATATATATGTGTGTGTGTGTGTGTGTGTGTGTGTGTGTGTGTGTGTGTGTGTGTGTGTGTGTGTGTGTGTGTGTGTGTGTGTGTGTGTGATGGTTCCAAAGGACTGTACAAGTCCCCGACCACGCTTCACGTAACATCAGAAGATCCAGTCTCATTTTCTTCCAATCCCCGTATTAGGCGAGCCCTCCGACAAATTGTGTATGTTAAAGACAGATTGAACATTTTTAGAAGCTCTGCCATTGGATTTGAACCCTGACTCGTGCGTCCATAATCACGAGGTCAAGACGCTAGCAACCGTGCTACATATGATGGTTCAAAAGGACTGTACAAGTCCCCGACCACTCTATATGTAACATTAGAAGATCTAGTCTCATTTTCATTCAATACCCGTATTAGGCGAGCCCTGTGACAAGTTGTGTATGTTGAATTGTCAAGTTTATATAAGCCCTTCTGTAGGTTAGTATTTTGATCACTGTAAGCAATATTAAGGAATTGCTTACAATTTTGCAAGGAAATGATTTTTAACTCTTCAGCCAAAATCTCCTTTTAGTTATCATAATGTTTTAATTTTGCCATTTCAAGAAAGTTTGTTAAGTGTTACAGAATTAGTAAAAAGATTTAACGTTAAGGTAATTTAAAAAATGATAGTACAGTAAAACATATGCTCATAGTAGTTAAAAAAAAAAGGATGCAATTATAAAATTCCTTGCAAAATGTGTAATCAATTTTACATAGGTCAAACTGCCAAACCCTTAAGCATTAGAATTGAACAACATAAGGAAAATGTTAGGCATGGCAATAATTCCAGTGGAATCTTAAAGCATATTGAGCTGAATAATCATCCAGTTGATTGGGTTAATGCCCATGCAATTTATTATACTAACAACATAATAGTAAAGAACTTAATAGAGTGTATTTTGATCCATACCACCAGTGATCAAAATACCAACCTACACAAGGGCTTACATAAACTTGACAATTTTATCTGTCAAGAAATAAGCAAAATAAGAACAGGTAAAATGTAACCCTGCGACTGTGACCTAATGTCGTCCCACCCTCATTAGCGGACGCATTGACCCTTGCGACCTGACAGCCCGCCTTCCAGGGGGTAAATGTCCTCTACCCTTATGTAAACTGTCCTTGTTCCTTTTTCATGTATATATAATCTATGTATTTCTATTAACTATGTACTTTTTGCACTGAAGATATAATATACGAAAGCGCTCTGCTTTGTTAGTTTCTTTTTCCAAGTGATCTACTTTGCATAAGTGAAGACATGTACCCGTGTTCTTATTAGCATATATATATATATATATTCACTATAAAGTAATGTCGTAGCACATTGATAAAATAAACTTTTTATCCCACAGTCGGAAAAAGAAGACACTAATGTCGAACGTTCTTGTATATTTCGATCACTAACTGTGTAACTGTAAGCATATGCCTTCCACTATGTATTCATTCTGCTGAAGAGGGTCACAGTTAGTGATCGAAATATACAGAACGTTCGACATTAGTGTCTTCTTTTTCCGACTGTGGGATAAATAGTTTATATATATATATATATGCATATATGTATTCTGATTAAAAGCAACTGCAACGGATGCTTTGATGATTTTAAGTTTGGAATTCTTGATCTTTTGAAAGATCTTGTTACTTGCAGAGAGGGACTGGATGAAATTATTCATTTCTCTTTGATTAGTAGTATAGCTCACTTTTAGTGCTGTTGTATGTCGACTTAATTAATTATCTTCTAGTAATAGAGGAAACTGTTGACTAACATTCACCGAAACTCAGAGTTTTTCGCCTCGATCTGAGGTTTCTTCAGTGTGTAGACTGCGGGTTGTTTCTTCACTGGAGGGAAGGAGAATAGTGAGGAAAGTTATCCATGTAAGGGTATTTAAACGGGATCAGGTCAACCGGGCGCTAGTGAAGCTAGATGCTGATTGGCTAGCAGGTAGGACTTGTGAACCCGATATCTGGTCGGGACCTCGGAGTGCTCTGGCGGAAGACCTAGTGACTCGTCCCGAGTGCTGATTGGTTGAATGGTGGATTGTTGGGTCAATGGTGTTTTTTAGTGGAATATGTCTCTCATGTGGGCTTGCGGATCGCAAAATGAAATCTACGCTCTGGTGTTCGTTGGTAAGTAACGTTACGCAATTTTAAGCGTTCTGAAGTCGTCTTCATGGTGGGTGATTTCAGTTTGATCTATGAGACTCTGTAAGGGTGGTTTCTTATCGTGCTCTTGTGTATAATGCTGGAAAATTGAACCTTGACCAGCATTATACACAAGAACACCTACTATATGTATGTATAAATGCATGTTTTGTTATAAACAACTGCGCATTCGGCACTTCAAGACTTTCAAGTCTTCTGAATGTAGATTTCTGGTTTTCACAGGGCAGACGGAATAATAAATTTCCAGTAGATATTAGGAACTTTTGTTGAGAAAGAATATACAGACGTTTCGCTAAACGCAGTTAGCATTTTCAATGTAATAGAGACAGAGAGTACAGGACATAATAAGCATAGAAAGAAAGCTCTGGGAGAGGTCACAACTAAAGACACGGGGGGAGGTCACGACGTAAGATACGGGGAGAGGTCACATTACATGTGTGGGATGACGAGGGAATTTGTCACTGTGGGGCAAATGTCCGTTGAGGGCCAAGTGTCCTCTCTATGAGGCTGGCGGAACGTCGGAGAGGGACTTGGATGTCGGTGTGATTGGAAGGTGTGTTATTGTGGTAGAGAGGGCTACTAGTCCTAGGGAGGGGCTTCATGCTGGGGAGTAATGTAGGGGCTTCCACTTGTCTCTTGATAGTTGGTTGTATGTCTCGTATAATAATTGATTCCAGGAAGAAAAGTCTAGACTTTTCTGATTCCTTGGCGAGAATGACGGTGTTGTCTTCTAAAAGTTTTTTTGTGATTTGTGTGTTGTGTTTTTCTAGTAGGTGTAGTTTGGGGCCTCCACTTGACAAGTGGGAAGACATTCTTCTCGACAATGTCGTTCTCGTTTGGCCAACGTAGCAGTCGAGAGGCGTACAGTCCTCTAGGGGGCAGGAAATTTTGTATACTACGTTGGTGCAAGCGGGACCTTCGGGGCGAGGAGAAGTGTTGTTTCTAATTAAAAGTGTAGCTGTTTTTTGGTTGCGGTAATATATAGAGAGACGAACTTTGTCATTCTCACTTTTGGGTTTTATATTTCGATGAATAATCCTATTCAGAACCTTCGCATCTTCCTTGTAAGCTCTGGACATTTGGGCACGGTAAAACAAGGTAAAAATCTTACCTTCACCTGCTACTGGGGTGGGAGGCCCGTGGTACCATTTGTTGATGACACTTTTTAAGACACGCTGGCAGTCTTGATTTGAATGTCCATTATTAACTAGAACTTGAGTGGCCCTGTTTATTTCTGCTTGAGTGGAGGTCCAGCGTGAGCAGTGGGTGAGTGCCCTCCTAAAGAAGGCACTAATGGTACTGTCTTTATAACGTTGGGGGCACTCACTGTTCCCATTAAGACAGAGACCAGGGTTGGTGGGCTTAACATAAACGGAAGTGGAGAAGTTGTCACCCTCTTGTTGAAGCAATACATCAAGGAATGGGAGAGAGCCATTAACGTCTTCTTCAGTTGTGAATTTTAATCCTGATGTTTCTTCAAGCAGGTTACGCAGTGACTCTCTTTCTTGTGTTGACGAAGACATGATAAAAATATCGTCGACATATCTGCCATACACCATGGGTTTGTCTTGGTGTGGAAAAACTTCCCTTTCGATTGACCCCATGAAAAAAAAATTGCGAAAAGGACTCCTAAGGGGGAGCCCATCGCCACACCGTCAACTTGCTGGTAGAGGTTACCGCGGGGACACCGGAAGGCAGTCTCCATGGTGCAGATCTCGAATTTCAGGAATGTCTAGCTTTGGAGAAGGTCCTGTTCGGTAAATAGTGTCACAAATGTAGTTGATTGTTCGTATAATTGGGACGTTAGTAAAGACAAACCCATGGTGTATGGCAGATATGTCGACGGTATTTTTATCATGTCTTCGTCAACACAAGAAAGAGAGTCACTGCGTAACCTGCTTGAAGAAACGTCTGTACATTCTTTCTCAACAAAAGTTCCTAATGTCTACTGGAAATTTATTATTCCGTCTGCCCTGTGAAAACCAGAAATCTACATTCAGAAGACTTGAAAGTCTACTTAAGAAGCTTTGTAGTGCCGAATGCGCAGTTGTTTTTAACAAAACATGTTTAAAAGAAAACCTGCTGCCAAGATTTACAAATATAA
The DNA here is from genome assembly GCF_046742065.1 of Oratosquilla oratoria. Classification (NCBI taxonomy): domain Eukaryota; kingdom Metazoa; phylum Arthropoda; class Malacostraca; order Stomatopoda; family Squillidae; genus Oratosquilla; species Oratosquilla oratoria. Next base: position 7,752,548 of record NC_134816.1, read on the forward strand.
ATGTATATATATGTATATATGTATATTTATATATATGTATATATATGTATAAAATGTATGAGGTTTATATATGTATATATATTTGTATATATATGTATATATATTTGTATATATATATATATATATATATATGTGTGTGTGTGTGTGTGTGTGTGTGTGTGTGTGTGTGTGTGTGTGTATGTGTATGAATATATATATATATATATATATATTATACATATATGTATATATACATATATAAATATATATATATATATGTATATATATTTATTGTATATATGGGCAGGAGATTTTCTCTCAAGCATGTTTGGTTAAATTTAATGGCAAGATTATTATTGCAGAGTTTTTTATCTGCCTTTTCTCTTTCTCTGAGAATCTTTTTCCCTTCCACGGGAAGTTGTCTTATAATGTCACCATATGACATTGTTTTGTAAGTTACTTTGGGCATGGCTTTACCAAAGTGAAAAACGGGCCAGAACGCGTTTTCACACTACTTAGTGCTTCATCAGTGGCTAGAGTGTGAATATCTGATTGAATTTCTGTGTTTATATACTGTTAGTGTTGGTCTGATATTTCATTTTTGAGGCTTGGCCTCGCGCTCTGGGCTACGCCCACTTTGCATGAAAATAGAACACTTGAATTATATTGTTTTTTTATTTCTCTTTACAAGGGAAAAGGGGACAAGTGTGAATGTAGTAATTTCAGAGGGATTAGCCTGTTGAGTGTAGTAGGGAAGGCTTATGGGAGAATCTTAATTGAGAGGATTAGGAGAGGAACAGAAGGAGTAATTGGTGAAGAACAGTGTGGTTTTAGGACGGGTAGAGGTTGTGTAGATCAGATCTTTGTGGTAAGACAGATATGTGAGAAAGCTATAGGAAAGGGGAAGGATGTTTTTTGGGCTTTTATGGATCTGGAAAAGGCTTATGATAGGGTAGACAGAAAGGCACTGTGGGAGGTTATGCAGATTTATGGGATAGGAGGAAAGCTTTTGGGAGCTGTCAAGAGTTTTTATGTGAGTAGTAGAGCATGTGTTAGGATTGGAAATGGAGAGAGTGAGTGGTTTGAAGTAAAGGTGGGACTTCGTCAAGGATGCGTTATGTCGCCCTGGCTGTTCAACTTATACATGGATGGGGTGGTGCGAGAGGTGAATGCTAGGGTAGTGAGTCAGGGATTGGAGATGGTTAAAGAAAATGGAGAAAAGTGGGAGGTGAGCCAGCTGTTGTTTGCGGACGACACTGCGCTTGTGGCAGGGTCAGAGGAGGGATTGAGGAAGTTGGTGACAGAGTTTGGGAGAGTATGTGATAGAAGAAAACTAAAGATAAATGTGGGTAAAAGTAAGGTGATGAGATGTACAAGGGGTGAAAGTGGCAGTAGACTGGAAGTGAGCATTAAGGGAGAGCGACTGGAGGAAGTGGATAGTTTTAGATACTTGGGTGCAAGTGTAGCAGGAAAAGGTGGAGTGAAGGTGGAGGTAGAATGTAGATTGAGAGAAGCGAGTAAATGCCTTGGTGGTTTAAAGAGTGTAATGAGAAATAGACATTTGGGAATGGATGCGAAGAGGAGACTGTATGAAGGAGTGATTGTGCCAACAGCACTGTATGGGGCAGAAACGTGGAACATAAGAGAAGAAGAGAGAAGGAGTTTGAATGTGTTTGAGATGAGGTGTCTGAGAAGTATGGCGGGGGTTACTAGGCTGGATAGAGTGAGAAATGAGGAGGTGAGGAGGAGAACAGGGGTGAAAAAGGATTTGGGAGAGAGGGTTGATGAAAGAATATTAGGATGGTTTGGACACATGGAAAGAATGAGTGAAGAAAGACTAGTAAAAGAGGTATGGAAGGCAGATGTGGAGGGAGTGAACATGAGGGGACGTCCTAGGATGAGGTGGATGGATGGGGTGAAGGGGGCTTTGGGGAAGAGGGGAATGTCTGTTGAGGAAGGAAGGGAGAGGACGGAAGACAGAGGTGAGTGGAGAATGGTTGTATATGGATGATGTTGTGATTGCATGAGGAGGAATGGGCGGGGTGTAGTATGTGTGAGTAAATTTTGACGCAGCCCGAAGGGATTTCTCCCCGTCCTCTCCTTATATGCAAAGGGGGACGGAGAGGGGGGGTCGCCGATTAAATGAAGCGGCCTTGCTGTGGATGTACTGTGTCTTGCGACACTGCTTCTGACCCAGGGCGGTGGGCGGGGTGCAGGGATGACCCGTCATCCAGGAGGTGCTCAGATGAGAGGAAGGGTGGGAGGGGTGTGGAGTGTATTTGGGGGTGAAATGGGTGGGAGTGTTTTTGTGCCTTTCCCTTTTTGGCTACCTCCCTTGGAAGGGGGAGAAAGCCTTGGTATATGTATGTATGTATGTATTTCTCATCAGCGACTACAATACTATCATTAACTTTTATCTTTCTCCGTGGTGGAGACGGGGTATTCTCTCTCTCTCTCTCTCTTGAGACTATATCATTGCTGCATATTTGGGGGGCTTGGCCTGCGGCGCGGGCGCTGCGCGCCCTGGGCTACGCCCACTTTGCATGAAAATAAAACACTTGAATTATATTGTTTTTTTATTTCTCATCAGCGACTACAATACTATCATTAACTTTTATCTTTTTCCGTGGTGGAGACGTACTGTCTTCATCGTCGCTTTGCCGCTTGACAACATCCTTGATCTCCTCGATGAACTTTTCCAATTTTTTAGTTAATTTTTTGAGTACTGATATGATGTCCTTCATTTCTTTTTTCAAAGTAACAGTTTCGGAATCGCTTTCATCTGGGTCGTTATCCTTGTCATCATTGAAAACAAAGTCTGGGAGAATCATCTTTACGGCGTCTTCTTCTGAGATGTTATAAATTTCCTTTGGGATTTCTCTGATTCCAAACTCTGGTTCTTCTTCGGCGATCGCAGAAGTTTCACCGCTAGCAACGACGGCCGGTGGTTCTACTTGAGGACTGGGCGTAGCCTCAACAAAAATTTCTTTATATACGCAGTTGTTCGCAGGCCTTATTTTATATTCTCCATTTACATAGTGCCAGCCGGTATAATGAAATAACGAATCCCAGGTCGTTACTCTTGAACATGCCACGTACAGTTGTCCGTGAGCGAAACACTGTACTGAATCCAGAAGTAGCCCGCAACGTTCAAACGTTTGTCCTTGACTCTTATTTATCGTCATAGCATAGCTTAGTTTGAACTGGAAATTGCTTACGCTTGAAAGGAACTGGAGTATCTTGAGCCTCTAACGTGATTCTAGGTATCATCACTTGCTCTCCGCAGTAACTTCCACCTAATATTTTCCCGACTAAAACATTCTTTTTCAAGTTTGTCACTATGATTCTTGTCCCGTTGCATAGTTTCGGTGGGCAAATGTTTCGAATGATCATTAGTACACTCCCTACCTTTACCCTACCCTGATGAGGCGGAAGGGATGGGCTTTTCATGGCGTTGAAAACTGAAGTCTGTATATCCGTTCCTTCTTCGATTGCAACATCAACACTATTGTCAACGACTTCCTTCTCTTTTAGTTTCTCGTGAATCATCTGATTGATGTTGTCGACATCATCATTCGTAGGTGATACTATAGCTCGTTTTTCAAAATACGACGCGTTCAGGTGGTTATTTTCTATGTCATCATAAACTTTATCAACCAACTCTTGGCGAGATTTGACTCTTACACCAAAGTCTTCGTCGAATTCAACGGGACCCTCACTTTGAGATCCCAATTGTAATAATTTCTGAGCAAATAGAATGTTTTTTGTGTCATCCTTCTTCAGACGTACATTTTCTGTCAACTCTAACTTTGTCAGATCGTTCCACATATAACTTGACTTGATGCAATGTTCGAGTTCCTCGTTCTTTCCACCGCCTCGGATAACAGGGAGAATTTGTCTGAAATCCCCTGCGCAAACAAACACCTTACCTCCCATAAACTTTTCGTTCTCGAGAACATCTCGTAACGTAATATCAAGTGAGGTCAACGTGTTTTTATTTGCCATCACTACCTCGTCCCACACGATCAAAGATGTTAATTCTAATAACTTTGCAAGTTCTGAGTTTTTCTTAATGCTACATGACCTGACTTCGTTATATTCCATTAGCGGAATCTTGAATATGTTATGAGCAGTTCTTCCTCCCTTAAGAACTGTAGCTGCAATACCCGAAGAGGCTACCGCCAAAGCTATCTTGCCCTGAGAACGTACCGAGTCCAACAACATGTTCAAAACGAAGGATTTACCAGTGCCCCCTGCAGCATTCACAAAGATTCCATTGTTCTTGTACCGATGTCCAAAATGCACTCGGTACATCACTGCATCGTACACTTGTTTTTGTTTATCGTTCAAAAGTAATTCTTTCTGTGCAACTTCCTCCTTCAACTTTTCTTTGTTATAAGACCTCTCTCTTCGAACGACATTTGAAGTCTTTTCCCCGCCCCTCGAAGGAGGCAACCCATATTCAGTGATGCTTCCCCCTCCACAATTCCACACGTGTTTTTGAATGTCATCTAATGCGTCCAAATATATTTCATCGTTGTATTCAGTTAAGTTGTTGATGTGCAGATACTCACTGGCAAACAAATCTTTGGTTTCTTCCCAGATCCCTGACTTCATCTCTTCTTCTGACGTGTTATCGGTGTAAAACACCTCATTTTCTCCTTCTAAATGTAAATCGAGTGTTGTCACAGGAGGATAATTTTTATGAATATCGAATTTGAATATTTTCCAAGTAGCTTCGTTAGCATTTACAAATCTTGCTTCTTGATAATTTTTAACCTCGTTTACATCTCCGTTGTCGGACGTTTTAGTGAAAAGAATGCGATCGCAACCTTTGTTCACGTATTTAATAACGTAAGCGATGCATTTGATTGAGTTTGAGCATTCAACGTTTATATGAGCATTATACTTCAAACACAAATACGCGTTATATGGCACCACCCATGAATTGTCTACAGTTCTTTTCTCACCTTTAATTTTTATTTCGAAAGAATTACCTCCTTCTCCAACCACCGATCTTCTTTTGTATTCTGGGTATCCATTGTTTCCAAACAATAAATCATTTCTGCAAGTCTTAGGGAAACCTTTTCCACATTTTTGTGCTCTCGAATGTTTGCCCTGACAACAAAGGTGTGATTCATCGTAGCCTTTACATGGCCCATGAATCATACACTTTGTAACAACATCGTAAAGTCTTGGTTCTTTTTCCTTGTCGGGAATTTCTGCTGAGATCAATTGAGAAACTATATCAGCGGTTACGCGTTCTTCCATCCACAACAATACGTGCACGTGAGGAAGTCCACGTTTTTGCCACTCTATGCTATACAGATATGCTTTAACACGACCAAAAATATGTTTGTGTGTCAAATCTTCAATTAGGCTATCAACTTTCAACTTAAATATCCTACTAACTAAATCGGGGCGGTCACACGATTTTGTTTCAGTGGAACCTGTTTTGTTCATCCCCTCGCGTAACTCACTCCAATTTGGATTCATAGTAAAAGTTATGAAATAGTCTGGAGAGCCATAATAAGAGACGTATGCGAGGGCGTCTTGTTGTCGTTGCTTCATGTATCGAGGTCCACCAACAAAGTTGGGAGGCAACACGACTCTTTGTCCAATGTCATTCTTGTTCGTAACGTTCAATATGTCCGCCCTCTCTTTGCGTATTTGATTCTGATGAAGTTCCAGAAACGACAGTTTGTTAGATTCAACCTTCACGAAATTGTCTACTGCAAATTGGTGAAACAGCCTTCTACCTTTGGTTATGTAGTTGAAAACGCCTTCTCTTTCCATGTAAAGTGATGAATAAAACATAGCTGGTGAAAGTCGGTTATATTTCCCCTCTTTTTTCCCAGGTTGACATTTTTTGGTCATTTTGTAAGAGTACCCTATGTCGCCGTTGGGAATGAGTAAAGGATACTGGAATATGTCATAAAAGTAATTGTTATGGTCCAATATTTTGTTAGGAAATTTCGTGTTCGCTGCAGGGGAACTTATTATTATCTGAAGGGGGTCTTTGTCTGGACTCAAATCAACTATCCCTCCAACTTGCGAGGAAGACGTGGGTAAATGGTAAACCCCTTTATGCTCTCTCGTATTGATGCCTTCGGCTGTTTTTAGCGTTATGGACATAATTATCAGGAATTTTATCGGTCTTTTTAACGTAATCGTCGATCAATTGTCTTGAAGATTCAACTTCTTTGAGCATGCCCGAGAGACATATATTGTTAACCACTAAATAATCATACAATTGGCTAATTATAGTTTCGTTTTTCACAACTTCATTTTCCTCTCTTTCTCGACGCTTTTTACTCTCTTTCTGTAATTTATCTTTGTGTGGGTCAAAAAAATCGCACATCCTCTGAACACGTAACTTTAATTGTTGTTTCTTATCGTGGTAGAAGTAAAGATCCAAAAATGAATTATCAGAACGGCTTTTCTTTACCAGCAATTAATTCTGGTTTTAGAATTCCGATTTTATGATACACTTTTCCTTGAATCTTGTAACATAACGAACTTTCTTGCTTGTTTTGAAGTGTTCCTGAGGTTTTAAATGACGTAAAGGAAAATAACGTGTTAAATCCGACTAAATTCTTTAGAAAGCGATTCGATAAAGGGGACGTTCCGTTATATAAAGCCTCAAGATCGCCGTTGAGTTTCGTCGCTAAAAACATTGGTGTTTGTCCCACATTACAACATATGGTTCTACGTTCTTTTTCCCATAGTAACGCTTGACAAAACTTACATCTGAATGTTCCAATTTCACCGATCGAATGAAGTGGAACCCCTTTCTTATCAGTCTCTCGTAAAGATCCTATGTAAACCGTAGATAACCTCTCTAACGGTTTGTGCTGATGTTAAACCCCCATTTAAAATACCCCCTTTGGATTATTTTTAATTCCTTTTTTCCCCTAAGCAATAATTTTTTTTTAGCTTGCTTTTCTTGTTTCAAAACTTTGCGAACCGTTAAAGCTTTTGCTTTAGACTCTCTCCGTTTCTTTCTGGCCTCCTTCTTCATTGTTCGTTCCTCTTCCTCGGCTTTTTTACGGTCCTCTTTTTGAATACGAACCATTTCAATTTTCTTTAGTCGTTCTTTCTTGTCTTCAATACGTTTCTTAATCATTAAATCTTTCGCTTCTTGAATTACGTTGACGTTTTCTTCCACTTTCGTGTCAGTGCTTTTACTAATTTAATCTCTTACTTTTTTAATAACGTACTTGTTAACTCGATCTATTCGGCTCTGGGCTTTAAAAGTTCTTTCAAGATAATACTTTTGATAATCTGTGTGATCCGATTTACCACCCTTTTTCGTAAAACTTTTGTACCCTGCGAAGTAATGCTTTTCAAACGCACACAAACTCTCTTGTGAAGTTTCCCCATCAAATGCTTCGAAAGACTAAAAAATTTCGTCGCTATATTTGTAATTTTTATCTTCTTTCAATCTCTTACTAAATGTTAATAGTTTTCGATGAAACAACTTTATTGATTCTCTCACTGAAAATATATTGGTATTGCCGTATAAATTTGAAAAACTCGAAGCATGTTCACGCCTCAATTCACCCATTCGTTTTTTGTTTTCGTTCAGAAAAGCTTTGGTCAAATTTTTTTTCTGCGTAATCCATTTCCAAAAATGAAGATTTCTCTGCACCTTTGACCTCCATGACTCGGGCATCTTTGACGCGGGTAAAGAAGCGTCCTAAACACAGAATGCCAGGTTACATCGGTTACATCGCCAGGCGACCGGGCGATGTAACCGATTTGCCCCAAGTGTCGCTGGCCGCAGGAAAAGAAATTTTTCGGAAGACAAATATTTTTATTTGGTATATGATATACATATATATATATATATACATATATGTATATATATATGTATATATATGCATATATATACATATATATATACATATATATATATATGTATATATATATGTATATATATAGAGAGAGAGAGAGAGAGAGAGAGAGAGGCCGAACTGAGGTGGGGGAGAAGTGAAGATGATCGAAGAGGAACGGGATAAGCTGAGAGATATAATCTGTCAATGAATTGTTTGTGTACACTCTGAGGAAGTCTTTTCAGGACGAAACGTTAGCAATAAAACTCCAGCGGTTCCTAGTGGTTAACCCAACACCCTTCCACTCATATATATATATATATATATATATATATATATATATATATATATATATATATATATATATAATATATATATATACATATATATGTATATATATACGAATATATATGTATATATATATGTATACATATATTTTTTTTCAACCACATATCACTTTTAATTCCATACCATTGCAAACGAGACTGAGAATTGCTCGAAGGAGGCATCCGTTGGAAATTGAAACGTGGACGAGCCGAGAATTTGAACCCAGCTAACCCGTAACAAAGTTACATTGACGTAACCTAAATGAAAAATGATATGTGGTTGAAAAAAGATACTAATTGATCGCTGGGAACCGTTCAGTGTGTATGTGTATATATATATATATATATATATATATATAAATATATATATATGTATGTATATATATATGTATATATATATATATATATATGTATATATATATATATATGTTCGATTGAAGACCAGAGCTAATTCAATATCCACTATCTTCTTAGTGATTTTCTCAATTTTTCTAATCGTTTGTTTGATTCTTGAGGGGAGGTCAAACACAATACTTCCGAGATCCATGGTGTTATTGTAACACAAAATATAAATACAAGCTTTCGGTTGAGTCATCCAACCATCTTCAGGTAAGTGAGATTACATATACAGAACAGGAGTTTAAATACAAGTAAAAAGGGGGGAACTAGGAGAGTTAGGAGTCAGGTACTGGACGGAGGTGAGGTCTTCGTATCAACAGGACGTCTCTGGACAGCTGGTCACGGTAGCCGGACGTTTGGGCCTTGTTGCCACGCAGCCTCGCTGTGTAGTTGTAAGGTACTAATTGTGTCTGTCTGTATATTAATGATAGGAGTGTATTGTGTAATGTAGACTCTTTCTAAGATGTGTAGTTTCTTGGTGTTGTTACATTGTTTAAGTATTTTTGTGTTGTTGACTAAATCTTGTCTGCTTGGAGTTTTGTTGTGTGTTTGTGTCATGTGTTTGCGTATGCTTCCTTCGCGGGCGTGCATTGTGAGTCTCCTGCTCACAGAGGTAGTGGTAACACCAATGTAAGAAGCATTGGGAAGAAGTTTGCAACCTTCTTCAGGGCAGGAGAATTGGTATACCACATTTGTCTGTTTAAGGAGAGAGTTGTTTTTAGTCATGTTATTTTTCATGATAAGGTTAGAGACTTTTGTGTTTTTGTAGTATGTGATGAGGGTCAATTTGTCGTGTGGGTTGGTGCATGTGACGTTACGTGCGAGGATGTCTTTGAGGACACGTTCGTCTGTTTTGTATGCTGGTGTAGTGCTTGTCACGGTCTTATGGCGGGTGGGTGAGCGCCCCGGCATAATGCCGTGACGAAAAACAACCCACCGTACAGGGGGAGTCTCTTCCGTCACTTGATTATGCTAGGTACCAGCCGGTAGTATGACGTCGCTGCCCCCCAACAAACACCACATACCGACTCAGTGCTCGCGTGGCTGGCGTGGTAAGAGGAGGTGTTGCGCCATTGTTCTCTAAGAGGAGGTTTACACGGGCTAACGCTTCGTGGAACGCGGTTCGACAGACACGTGTTTAAAGTGATGTGTGAACGGGGTATTTGGGGTTTAACCAACCTGTTCGACAACCAAATACCCCATTCACACATCACATTTAACACGTGTCTGTCGAACCGCGTTCGACGAACCGTTTGACCGTGTAAACCCCCTCTAAGAGAGGGAGGAGTGACCTTGATCTCCCCATTCCGATCCCGCACTTCTCCCCATCTGACCTCACACCCATACCCATTGTGACTTCGCACCCTTCTTCCTTCTGACCCCGCCTGAGTGACGGAATGTTGCCCTTCATCTAATCATGTTCCTGCCTCGTCTTTCATCTTAACAGTATCTAAGTCTCAAACAAATCTTGTATCTTGCACTTTCGAAGAGGGCTATAGCTATTAGCCAAAGTTTAACTTTCTTCTTAGTTTCCTTTTTAATTCCGACTGTGGATTCTTCGTGCATTTCACAAATGCGCCACTTCATTTCGTCTTAGTGATATATATAGGTTTGGGACGAAAGTCTTTCAGAACATATGTTCGTTTAGTTAACAACTGTTATAGCTTTGTTCAATTTGCTTTCTCAATTTTTTCTCACAGTGCTTCAGTTTTCCTTGGTCAGGATACGAAGTAGGGTTCTAAAATCCATGGTTGTTTTCTTAAGACGTCTTTTGGTCATTAATTCGTCACTTTCACGAGTTATATCTAGCGGAGATAGCACAGGTATAACTATGTTCTTGGTTGACATGGATATTTATGTGGTTCATGCTGATGTTGGGGAAGGCAACACTTGAGGAGATAACCCTTGGCGAGGTAACATTTGCGTAGTGCGTTTATAAGATGAGGCTCGGTGGGTTGCTGGGAAATGTAACGCTTGGGGAAGTATCTCTGCTAAGTAAGCGGTTGTGCGCGGTAACACCACACCATCGAACATTTTGTGTGTATGTGTGCGTGTGTGTGCATGTGTGTATTTACCTAGTTGTATTTACCTAGTTGTATTTTACGGGAAGGGGAGCTATGCTCGTGGGGTACCGTCTTCATATCTCATTTTATCTAAACTATTTTTAAATTCATGTATTGTTTTTGCACACACCACTTTCTCATCTAACTTGTTCCAACTGTCTATTACTCTGTGAGGAAAGCTGTTCTTTTTCAAATCTCTTCTATAGCTGTCTTTTTTTATTTTCTTTCCGTGTCCTCTTGTATTTCTGTCATCCCATTTTATCAGATTCTCTCTATCAGTAATTTCTATGCCTTTCATGATTCTGTAAATAGCTATCAAATCACCTCTCTTTCTTCTTTGCTCTAGTGTCTGTAGTTCAAGTTTTTGTAGTCTCTCTTCATATGATAGTTTTGAGAGTGTTGGTGCCAATTTTGTAATTGCTCTTTGTATTCTTTCAAGTTTTTTTATACATTTTTTTTTTGTACTTGGTGACCATATCGTTGCTGCATATTCCAATCTTGGTCTTATCAGGGTGATTAGGATTTTCCTCACCATTTCTTCATCCAGGTATGTAAATGCAACTTTGATTGTTCTTATTAAATTATAAGTTTCTCCAAAAATCTTATTTATATGTTTCTCAGGTGACATATTATTCATAACAATGACTCCCAGGTCCTTCTCATTTTCTTCTGTTTTTATTCCTTCTTCTCCCAAATTATATGATCCTGTTATTCTGTTTTTGCTTTTTCCAAATTCCATTATACTACACTTTTTTGTATTGAACTCCATCTCCCATTTCCTACTCCATTCCTGTACTTTATTTAGATTTCTCTGTAGTGATTCACAATCTTCTTCAGTTTTCACTCTTTTCAGTAGTTTTGCATAATCTGCAAAGAAGCTCATATAGCTTTCAATTCCTTCATCCATATCATTAATATATATAGCAAACATTATTGGGGCCAGAACTGTTCCCTGCGGGACACCGCTTATTACTTCATTCCATTTTGAGTGCTGGTCTCTTATCACTACTCTCATTTTTCTTTCTTGCAGAAAGTCTTCCATCCAATTTAGCAATTTACCTTGTATTCCTCCTTCAGATTCTAATTTCTTAAGCAACTTCTTATGTGGTACTTTGTCAAAAGCTTTTTTTAGGTCTAGAAATGCACAATCAGCCCATCCATCTCTTTCTTGTATTATATCTATTAGCCTTGAATAGAAACATATTAAATTGGTGACGCATGATCGTCCTTGTCTGAATCCAAATTTTGTGTGTGTGTGTGTGTGTGTGTGTGTGTGTGTGTGTGTGTGTGTGTGTGTGTGTGTGTGTGTGTGTGTGTGTGTGTGTGTGTGTGTGTGTGTGTGTGTGTGTGTGTGAGTATGTGTGTGCGTGCGTGCGTGCGTGCGTGCGTGCGTGTGTGTGTGTGTGTGTGTGTGTGTGTGTGTGTGTGTGTGTGTGTGTGTGTGTGTGTGTGTGTGTGTGTGTATTCGCCTTGGTCTTTGGATCGCGTGTTGGACTCGTGATCGACAGCTATTTCCCTCCCGGAAGAGAGCTCAGAGCTCGTATGACCGATCTATGGTTAATGCCATAACCTTACACACACACACACACACACACACACACAACTCCCCGCCCACGAGAGTCGGAGTAACGACCCGAAGCGCAGCGATACCGAAATAATTTCGGCCCTGGGCAGGATTCGAACCAGGTACTGCCGCACCTCCGTACTGGCAGTCCAGTACTCTATCAACCGCGCCACCGAGTCGTGTGTGTGTGTGTGTGTGTGTGTGTGTGTGTGTGTGTGTGTGTGTGTGTGTGTGTGTGTGTGTGTGTGTGTGTGTGTGTGTGTGTGTGTGTGTGTGTGTGTATGTATGTTTTCCTTATTTCTATCTAATGTAATGTATATAATACCAGCTATGTTTATGAGGATCTACGTGCTTACACTGTTCAAACTTGCTTATGTCGTCCGACAGTTCTGTTCCTATATGGTCCACGAAAGTTACATTCTTCAACATCGTCCAAACACATGTGTGAGCGCGATTGTATGTGTACATGTCTTCGTATGTTCATGGTCACAACCACAGCCGCAATACATATTCCGATAAGACCTCGTGGGTAGCCCATACATACAGTACAAACACATTTTTTTTAAACACTGTGAATAGGTGCATCCGCACGCGCTCGGATACTAAACGTCAGGTTACTCTTCTTTCTCCCATACATTCCCTCTATCATCACTCTTCCCTTACTGTCCTACTACTACTCCTTCATTTCCTCCTACTCCTTCTCTTCCTCCTCATCTTTCTTCTCCATCCTCTTCCTACTCCTTCATCCTCTATCTTCTTCTCTTTCTCCTTCTCCTTCTCCTCTTCCTTTTCCTCCTCCGACGATGATGCTGACGAGTCGGGGGACTTGTTTGTTTCGATTAAATCAGGATGGCTAGTTTATCTGATGTAAAATTGCACGAGAAATCGACCGAGATTTAAGATCGAGTTTCTGGTAACTTTGATGAAATATGTAATAAATACAGTAATGATTTTTCAAATATTACCTGAATTTGTCTTACGAAGAACAGAAAGAGGAAGAGGACAGAGAGCGAGAGAGAGAGAGGGAGAGAGAGAGAGAGAGAGAGAGAGAGAGAGAGAGAGAGAGAGAGAGAGAGAGAGAGAGAGAGAGAGAGAGAGAGAGAGAGAGAGAGAGAGAGAGAGAGAGAGAGAGAGAGAGAGAGAAAGAGGAGGGGGACAAAATATAGATAGATAGATAGAGAGAGAGAGGGGGGGGGGGAAGGGAGAGAACGCATCCTTCATCCCACCCCTCAAGAAAGTCAAATCAGGAGTCGCGTGGCTCCGGTCGAGGTCCTCGCCTTTCGCTTTGACTTCTAGGGCAAGTAGAAGTCAGCTCGTAGCTGTTGGGTTCGACCGTAAGTCCGTGGCGTGCGAACCGACCCAACAGTCGGCACACTAAAGATGTATGATAATTTGATCCTTTATCAGGCAGTGCAACTTTAAGTGTAATTCTGACTCTCCCCAGACGACTTCATTCAGCTGCGGAGGTATTCTGTCATCATCAGGTATAACTTACTTCGATTAACTCTTTCATTCTGACTGTCACCTATTTAGTAGTGTAGGGATAAAGGGTAAAGTAAGACTATCAGGTTCAAAGCTGCTAGTGATCCGGGCATAGGCAAGCGTCCGGGCGGAATAAAAATGTTTGTCGGTGTGTCTGGGCTGCTCCGGGTGGCCGGAGCGAGCACCCGCCCGACGCGGCGCCTGCCTATAGAGGGTATCGATCTCGTCTTTCTTAGCTAGACGGCAGAGACGGGGATGGTGCAGAAGGAGGAGGATCATGCCGTGGTTGTACCTCAGTTGGTTTTGCAGATGGCTAATAGTCATATGGCAAGCGGCGTGGCCAGGGAACAGTGATCGGTAGAGGAAATTGTCTCCCTTGTTTATTTATGTTATCTGGACAACCGGTGGACATCTCTTCGACTGCATATTCAATGAAGCTTTATTTATAACAAAACAATGATAAAAAAATCTAAAAAGAAATTGTCCTCTCGACTGTACCTGAGGGAAAACCACCAACCAATCTTTCCCATCCCTCCAACTAATCTTTCGAGTGACGTCCTCGACTTGTATACTTATTCTGTAAGTCGCCAGGCAATTTTCTTTATCTGAAGGAAAATCTCTGTACTATGAAAGATGAGAAACAATTCCGATTAACTCGACTTGTATCTTTATTTTACCTACCCCCGGACGATTTTATTCAGTTGAACTCTAAAGAGTAGTATGCTTCATGCAAACTGTCGCTATATATACATATTCTAGAAAACCTGGCTCACTTCGTGAGACTTTCTACTTAAATGGTCCGCTTTGTATACGAATACAGACAGTACTTCCCAGCATGCATGCAGCATATCATTCTCATCAAGCCATTCAACATAAAAAAAAAAAAAAAAATCTCGACCGGTACTAAATAAGCTATGACGACGTCGCCATACAGTTTCGTCTACATATTAGAGTATGACACACAACCAAACGGCTCAAAGCATGAAAAATTAAACGACAAAATATAACACTCTTGACCCCCCCCCCCAAAAAAAAAAAAAAAAAGTACTCTATAGGTTATCAATCCCAACCGTATCTTTCCGGCTGACCTCCGTACTAGAGGTGTTGACGCACTCGCCTCTACTTCATCCTCTCGCTGAGGTTCAGTGTTCTCTGGAATGTCTAGGAGTGTTGCTGTAGGTACAGCCTCTGGTGACAAGGTAGAAGAGGATGATTCCTGATTTCCAGCAGGGGAGTAGTTAACCTGGTTCTTGGGATAAGGAGCCAAGTCACAAACAGAATTGTTGACTCCCTTCCATCTTGCTGTCTTATATTACCATAAGTTGGATTAACATAAAGTAGTTCAGCTTGATCAACTATAGGTTCAATTTTGTTTACCCTAACGAATCTTCTCAATAATACTGGACCTGGTTTCTTGAGCCATGAGGGTAGAGAGTTCCCAGAGGAAGAGCAACGTGGAAAACCAAAGAAACGTTCGTGTGGTGTGACATTTGTAGATGTAGACAGAAGGGATCTAAGAGAATCTAAGAGAGTGCAGTACATCAGTAAGTACTTATTCCCAATGTTGATCGGGAGGGTTCCGCGACTTAAGGACCAGCTGGATTGCCTTCCATATAATACCGTTGAGCCGTTCCACTTCTCCATTGCCAATTGGGTGATATGGGGGTAGTTCGACTCGTAGCAACTCCTTTTTGTATGAGGTAGGTTTTGAGATCCTTAGACATGAACCACGTTCCTAGATCAGAATGAATATAATTAGGCATCCCACATAGACTAAATATTTGTTCCAGGCATTTTATTACAGTTTTCGTATTCATATTGGGACATGGAAAAGCAAAAGGAAAAAGGGAGTATTCACCTACAACAGTAAGTATATAGGGATTACGTAAGGCGGTTGGGAGAGGCCCTTTGAAATTGATGTTTAGCCTCTTTATTGGTTGAGTTGCCTTGATGAGTTTTCCTTCTTGAGGTCTATAGAGCCTCGGTTTTACCGCTGCACAAACCTTACAGGAAGCACGAATCTTCCTGACATCTTCAGTGGAAAATGGGAGGTTCTTAGGCCCCTTTCACACTAGGCAACTAGTGATCGTCACTAGTGACGGTCGCTAGTTGCCTACCATTATTTTAAATTGAGCCTTTCACACTACGTCACTGCGGTTGCCCGGTTGCATAACAGGCTATGGCTGTTGCCCGCTCTGGTATCAAGTGACCGTCACTGGCAGCTGCCGTCACCGACCGTCAGCAGAGCCAACAGAAGCACCTCCATTGATGCCATTCTTTCGACTAATGAGATGATGAGAAAGGATTCCACAACTCGGTGACAGTCACTGGTTGCTTGCAGATGTCCGAGACTTCCACACTAGGCAACTAGTGACCGCCACTAGTGATGGTCACTAGTTGCCTAGTGAGAAAGAGGCCTTAGATCTCACAAAGTGCAGCTGGCGAGTCACTCCTGGATGACATAGACCCTCATGTAGTTTAGCGAGAGTAGGTGACGCAGACAGTAGAACAGCAGAAGGCTCGAGAGAAGACATCAGGAACCACATTCTCTTTACCAGGGCTATAATGTACGGTATAACTGAAGGCAGCGAGTTCCATCCTCCACTCCGGGATCTTGATATTCTTGATCTTGGTGCGTTTCCGGTTATCGAACATGAAGGCTACAGAACGCTGGTCAGTAATAAGATAAAAATGTCGAGCAAGGGAGTGATCCCATTTACAGACAGCTTTTTTATCTAAAGGAATTTTCTTTGCATTCGCTAGTGGTCTTACATTGGTTGAAAAATAAATTTGGCATAGTAAGCAAACATACCCATGGCTCTCTTCAAAGATCCCCGACTTGTGGGGGGTGGGAGTTCCTGTAGTGGACGAAGCCTCTCAGGATCAGGCTTTATAGTCCCATTTACTACACAGTAACCAAAGATATTAATGGAGCGCACATACTTAATAGTTTTAGAAGCATTGAGGGTTAAATTTCTATTACTGACGACTTCAAGAAAGTGTTGTAAATTATGATTGTGTTCTTCTTGAGTACGCCCAGCCATATTTATATTGTCAAGATATGGAAATGCACACTGTAAGTTTTCTTCTTTCACAACCTTATCCATGGTTCGTTGAAAGAATACTACTCCATTTGTCACTCCGAAGGGAACCCTATAAAATTGATATAGGTGTCCATTGGACTCAAAAGCGGTGTATTTCTTGTCCGATTCTTTCAGCGGAATTTGGTGATATGCGCTTTTCAAGTCAAAAGCTGAGAGCACATGGTATGTTGATAGTTCATTCACCATAGTGTCGATTCTTGACAATGGACAAGCGTCTAGCTCTGTGTATAGATTCACAGTTTGTGAGTAAGCCACACATCCTTTTCTATGTCGATTCATTGGATCCTTCACTACTACAACTTGGGCCCTCCCTGGGGATAAGCTATTTTCAATAATACCCTTAGCAAGTAGACGGTTTATTTCCATTTCAATGAATTTTCTGTCATCTTTCCTGTAACATCTCGACTTAGTGACTATGGGCTTACAGTTAGGTGACAAATATTGGAAAAGAGAAGGCTCATCTACAGCAGCTGCCGCCAGAGAAGAATACGAGTTAGTATCAGGTAATTTGAGCGTAGGTTTTGGTCCACCATATTCAATGACTACACACTGGTGATGTTTTTGGAAGTCCTAGCCAAGGAGTGCCCCACAGCACAAATCCTTCATCAGTGCAAGACGAGTGGAAGGATAACTTTGTCCATTAAGATGTAGCGTTAATTCAACTTCGACATAACCGTGAGGGTTAGTGTGAAACGATTTCTGAGCTAAAGTGACATCTTTATCGGTTCGATGTATTATAAGTTTCAAGTCCCTTACAACTTCCTCATCTATGTAACTGTCATCACTGCAGGAGTCGACAAGTGTTGTTAACTTTCGTCCATTGATTGTTTTCGAGGTGGCCACTATATGGAGGCTCTGAGGGAAAGTAGTGCCAGTGATAGTGGCAAGGACCAAAAGTTGGGAGGAGTCAAACATAGTAGCTGTAGGGGTCTTACCTGTAGGTGCCGGCGCCTTGGACATACACGCACGAGCGAAATGGCCTTTCTTACCACATTTATTAAAGGTAGAATTTCGAGCTGGACAAGTAGTACGCGTATGGCGTAGTCCTCCATGGAAATAGCATATACTCTTCATGGATAAAGTGGCTGGCAGTACCTGATCTTCAGCAGTCACCACACAATCCTCAGGCACAGGTTTATTATTCACAGTATCATCCCATGTGTGAGCATGATCAGGGGTCATCACAGCGGCGCTGTGCACAAACTGAGGAGTTATGGGACTGTAAGAGATGGCATTACGTGGAGCCAAGTCTAAAGAATAGGCTTGATCATAAGCCGCCTATAAATCTAAAGTCTTAATTTCCAAGAGACGTTGGCGAATCAAAGATGAAGTTAGACCATTAATAAAGGCATCCCTAACTAACTCTTCCTTGTACTGTTCTGCACTAACCGCCCTTAGGTTACAATCCTTACCTAACTTAAGTAGTTCTATCAAAAACTCGTCTAAAGATTCAACGGACTTCTGTTGACAAGTCGCGAGCAAGTGCCTAGCGAATATTTCGTTGAGTGTCTTTACATACAATTTTTGTAAAACGGAAATAGCAGAATCATAATCAGTACATTTCTCGACGTACTCATAAACGTTATGACTAAAACAGTTCACAAGAGTTCTTAGTTTGTCAGGTGCATTTCCTCCACACTCTTGTATGAAGTTGGAGAAAGTCTTGTACCAGTATTTCCACTCTCGCGCTGCGGTTGAAGAGCTGGGGGTACGAATCCAGACGGGCCGGCCTTAGTAGTTTTTCCATTATCCAGTTGATTAAATTGAAATAACAATAAGAGACTTGGCTGCTGCTCCCAAGCTTTAATCAACTGAAACACCAATAGACCTGAAAATACATTACAGAATGTAACTTACATAATATACATAATATAAGTGAAGTCAGAAAATGCCACAGTTTATACAATATTTCTTACATATCATTTACTGAACATACAGAACTCATCATATGAGTAGACACAACATAATATATGATATAGTATATGATACCCATACAATGATTGAATAAGTAGGGGAAAGGAATTAACTTACATAGAGAGCCATGATTGTTACCCCGACCATTCCCAGACTGTGACGACGTAGCCAGACAGTTTCGTCTACAGTTTACAGAGTATGACACGCAGCGAAACAAATGGCTCAAAGTATGAAAAAGTTCAATGACAAAATATAAATATATATATATATATATATATATATATATATATATACATGCACACACACATATATATGCAATATATATACCAAGTGTTTTTCCCCTTACCAGGGAGATAGCTAAGTTAAAAGGCATATACCTATTCCCACCCATTTCATTCCCACCCATTCCACTCCCATCCACCACCCTTTCCCCCCTCTCATATTAGTTCCTCATGGATGACGGGTCATCCTTGTATCCCGCCCACTACCCTGAGTCAGAACCAATGTAGCAGGACACAGTACATCCACACCAAGCCCGCTTCACTTAATCGGCGACCCCCTCCCTCTCTATGTCCCCTCATGCATAAAAAGAAAAGATAGGTAGAAATCCCTTTGGGCTGCGTCAAAATATCATTCATGCATGACCACTCCCTAACCCCCATTCCCCACCCCTCCCTGCTATCACAGAATCATTTTTACACAGCCATTTTACACTCGCCCCTATCTCCTGTCTTCCCCCTTCCTTGCTCAACAGACATCCCCCTCTTGCTCATCGCCCTTTTCACCCCATCTAACCATCTCATCCTCGGTCGTCCCCTCGTGTTTACTCTCTTCACCTTTGCCTCCCACACCTGTTTTACTAATCTTTCTTCACTCATTCTTTCTATGTGTCCAAACCATCCCAATACTCTTTCATCAGCCCTATCTGCCATTTACTTTTCCTCCTCACCTCCTCGTCGCTCACTATACTTCTCAGATATTTCATTTCAAATCCACTCAATTTTTTCAACTCTGCCTCTCTCAGATTCCATGTCTCTGCCCCATACTGTGCTGTCGGCACAATCATCCATTCATACAATCTCCTCTTTGTATCTCTTCCTAGATGCCAATTTCTCATTAAAATTTTGAATCCCCCAAGGCATTTGCTTGCTTCTTTCAATCTACAATTTACCTCCATCTCCACTCCCTTTCTTGCTATATTCAACCCCAAATACCTAAAGCTGTCCACTTCCTCCAGCCAATCTCTTTTCAGATTTACATCCAACACTCTGCCATCCTCTTTCATTGTACACTAAATCCCTTAAGCGGCCCATACACGATCAATTATATTGCGCAATTTCATTGTCAATACTCTGAATTGACAATTAAATTGACCGTGTATGGGCGATATATCGCCCATACACGACACTCTACCCTACTTTATAAACACATTAAACAACCTCACTTGCCAGTCCCCTATTACTGTACCCTTCTTCAGACATTCTGCATGACACTCATCAAAACCTGGTGCCTTACCTGCTCTCATCATTTTAGTAACCACTTACCATTTCTTATTTCTCCTCCATTTTCTTCTCCCATCATTGTCATTTTCTTAGCACCTCCCACTGCTGGCACCAATCCCTCCCTATCCTGCTCCACACTCAGCTCCCTAATATACTCCACCCATATTCACCTTACCGCCTCCTTATCCGTTATCATCTCTCCATCTGCGCCTTTTACCTTTCCTTCTGTATTTGATTTGTCCCCCCTTTTCTTTTTAACTTCCTTTCAAAACATATTTTATTACTTTAAAAAATTTCTATCATATTCGTCTCCCATTTTACATCTCTCCTTTTGCCTCCTATATCATATGTTTTACTTATCTTCTTTTTTCTTTATACCTGTCATGTTTCTCTCGTCCTACATTGCAACCAGTCCGTGAATGCTTCTTCTTTTCTACAACATTCTTCATTTCATCATCCCACAATTCACTACCCTCCCTTCTATTTCCTCCCATCCTCCTTGTTCCACATACAATCTTTGCACACCTTATCACTCCCTTCTTGAAACATTCTTATTCCTCTCCCACTCTTACCTCCAATCTATCCTCCACCGCCTTCAACACTTCTCTCAGCTTCTCCATGTATTCCTGTTCCTTTTCCTTCTAATTTAAACATTTTACTCTAAACACCTCTATACCTTCTGTCCTTGTTCCCCTTTCTCCATCTATCCCTCACTCTCTACTTACATTCCACTAAAATATTATCTGATATTCCACCACTCTCTCCCCTAAGAACATGGACATCCAAAACTCTTCCTACTCTTCTCCTTGATACCACTATATAGTCCCTTAAAACCTTATCAACCACCCTTCCATTCACCACCCTCTCCCATGTGTTTTTATGCATGATTTTTTCCTAAACAGTATCATAGCTATCATCACTCTCTCTAAACACATCTCCAACATCAACTCTCCACTATATTTTTTCCTGATACTCCAAACTTTCCAACCACTCCGTCTATTGATTCATCCCCAACTCTAGCATTGAGATCTCCCAATACCACTACATTGACATTTACCCCAAAACTCTCTATGCACTTATCTAAATCTGTCAAGAAGCCTCCCTTTCCTCTACACTCTTCTCATTGCCAGACCAATATGCATTTACAAAGACCCAAGTCTCCCTTCCCAGTTTCACCATCTACTCCAAACTTCCAAACCACTCCGTCTATTGGTTCATCCTCAACTGTAGCATTGAGATCTCCCAATACCACTACATTAACATTTCCCCCAAAACTCTCTATGCACTTATTTATATTTATCAAGAAGCCTCCCTTTCATCTACACTCTTCTCATTGCCAGACCAATATGCATTTACAAAGAACCATATCTCCCTTCCCAGTTTCACCATCTACTCCAAACTTTCCAACCACTCCGTCTATTGGTTTATCCCCAACTCTAGCATTGAGATCTCCCAATACTACTACATTGACATTTCCCCCAAAACTCTCCATGAACTTATTTAAATCTATCAAGAAGCCTCCCTTTCCTCTACACTCTTCTCATTACCAGACCAATATGCACTTACAAAGACCCATATCTCTCTTCCCAGTTCCACCATCGACATTAACCTTGAAGAAACCTCCTTCAACTCCACCACACGCTTCACTATTTCTTCACTTCCTAGTATACCCACCCCTTCCTTCCCTCGCCCTCTCCTCATCTCAACACCCTCCCCGTTGCACTCCCAAATTCCAAATGGCCCCTCTCTTTCAACTTAAATTCACTTAATGGCAACACATCAATCTTCCTTCTCACAAACATACTTCATATCTCCTCCCTCTTACTCTCATCTGTGACACACTCACACATGTTAAAAGACAATTCTTTAGGGTATATATATATATATATATATATATATATATATATGTATATATATATATATGTATATATATATATATATATATATATATATATATATATATATATATATATATATATATATATATATATACTGTTCTATTTACCAAGGGAGGTAGCTAAGTCAGAAGCACGTACCTATTCCCTCTCATTTCACTCTCCTCCACTACCCTTTCCTCCTATCCCATCTCAGCTCCTCATGGATGACAGATCATCCCTGCATCCCCCAACTGCCCTGAGTCAAACACAATGCAGCAAAACACAATATATCCACAGCAAAGCCGCTTCACTTAAACGACGACCCCCCCTCTCTCCGCCCCCTCATGCAGAAAAAAAGAAGACGAGAGAAATCCCTTTGGAGCGCGTCACATAAGGACACCATACCCCCATCTCCCATCCCTCCCTTCTTTGCATAACAGTATCACCTATACACAGTTATTTTCCTATCATCCCTGTCTTCTACCTTCTCCCTTCCTTGCTCAAGAGACCTTCCTCTCTTGCTTAATACCCCATTTACCTCATCCATCCATCTCACCCTCGGACGTCCCCTTAAGTTCATTCTATCTACCTCTGCCTTCCACATCTGTTTTACTAATCTTTCATCACTCATTCTTTCCATGTGTCCAAACCATCCCGGTTCTCTTTCATTAGCCCTATCTACGATCTCCTTTTACACTCCCGCTCTCCTCCTCATCTTCTCGTTTCTCACTCTATCCAACCTTATAACTCCTATCATACTTCTTAGATATTCCATCTCAAACACATTTAAACATATCCTTTCAGCTTCTCATAAATTCCAAGTCTGTACCCCATACAATATCATCGGCACAATCACCCCTGCATGAGTAAGGGAGGGAGGGATTTGATAGCAGCAAAATTCCGAGAAAGTGCGTCTGCAACATTGTTTGCTTTACCGTGCACATAAGAGAAGGTGAGATTGAATTCCTGAATGGTCAAGAACCAGCGAGCAAGTTTCCCGGACAGGTTCTTGCCTTTAAAAAGCTGAAGAAGTGCTTGGTGGTCTGTATGGACTGTAATGGGATATCCTAGTATTATTTCCTTAAAATGTCGAAGAGCATACATGACCGCTAAAGCTTCAATTTCAGTAACAGAATAGTCACGTTCAGCTTTCTTAAGGAGTCTGCTGGCAAAGGCAATGGGGGGAAGGTGTGTGTCTTGTTCTTGCATAAGGACAGCACCAAGACCTTGGAAAGAGGCATAAGTGTAGAGAATGGAAGGTAAGTCATAGTCAAGAAAAGCTAAGAGAGGAGCAGTAGTAAGGGCATTCTTTAAGTCTGCAAAAGATTGTTCCTGGGCAGACGACCAGTGAAAAGGAACATCTTTCTTTAGCAGTGAAGAGGAGCTGTAATGGTAGAATGATTGCGGATGTACCTTCGGTAATATCCTGGAAGTCCAAGAAAGGAGCGAAGGTGCTCAAAGTCCATGGGACGAGGGAAGTCAACAACAGCTTTGACTTTATCAGGAACAGTAAGAATGCCATGAGAAGTGAGGAAATTATCACGAAAACGAATTTCTTTCTTAAGAAAAGAGCATTTGCTCAACTTGAGTTTGAGGTTGGCATCAGCAAGACGAGAAAATACTTGTTGAAGGGTTTGAATGTGTTCGGGTATTGACTTAGAAGCTATTATGATGTCATCCAAATACATAAAGACATTATCACCAAGTAAGCCATCAAGAACAGTATGCATAAGTCTTGTGAAGACAGAAGGAGCAGAGGTTAGACCCATAGCTAAGCGTTTGAACTGAAAATGACCAGAAGGGGTTGAGAAGGCTGTTAGGGGTCGGCTTTCTGGAGTAAGAGGAATCTGGAAATAGCCTGACATTAGGTCTAAAGTTGAAAAGACAGTATTATTCTGACCAACAGAATGGAGGATTTCTTGTAATACAGGAATGGGCGGCCTTTCGGGAATGGTGATTTTGTTGAGTTCTCGAAAATCAACAACAGGACGGAAAGCATCATCTGGTTTGGGGACAACAAATAAGGGAAAATTCCATTCAGAAATGGAGGGCTAAACTATATCCTGGGCAAGCATGTCTGCAATGAGCTTGTCCACAATTTTACGTTTACTGTGTGGCATTCTGTAAGCCGGAATGTAGCAAGGTTTGGAGCCATCTCGAAGGGGAATGTGATGGTGAATGAGGTCAGTAAAACCTAGGGATTCACTTGGCAAGGCAATGACATGACGAAAGGCATTGCATAAAGAAACTAAATCCTATTAAGCATCGGGGAAGTCAAGGGAGTTCAAGTGAGATGCATCAATAGGAACCTGTGCATGAGGCACATCGGAGTTAATGGTACAAACTGACAAGGGGGAATTGTGGTCATCGATGGCTTTTACTCTTGAAGGATACACTAGAAAATCACATAACTTTGTACCAAGTTTGAGATGGAGGGGAGCATTAGTGTCATTGGCAACTAGAAAAAAAATATGACCTTTCTTGGAGGTAGTACATAAGGCTGAAATTAGTGATATGCCTTTGACACGGGTGGATTCTGGCATACAGAGAACATCGCATTCTTGAACTCGGAAAATGCGAAGCTGCTTTGCAATACTCATGTGGTGGAAGAGTCATGGGTTTTGTTAACACTGCATGAGTAGTACGACACATGGTGGAAAGCACATCTGAAACAGGAGAGGAGGTAATTACCAATTCATCTAAGGAAGGAGAGAAATGGTGTTCTGTTGGAGAGAATTCCGGAGAAGGGGAAGAGTATTTGTTTTCCGTTTCCTAGATTTTGACATGCGAGAAGAACGCATTCACTTCGTACGATTGGAAGCTTTGATCAAGGCAGGTTCACTGAAAGGAGGGAGTGAAGTCTGAAGAGAAGGTTCAGACGACGGCCGTACAGTGTCCTGGGAAGTAGGATCTAGAGGAGGCAGGGAGGAAGTATTATCCGTTGAAGGTGCCTGAACCTGGTCGGGGGGGGGGGGAAGGAGGAGGAGCAGCAATAGTGGGAACTGAAACAACTGGTATGGTGTGATGAGGGGAAGGGGATTTCGCAGAACTGGGAACTGCAGGAAGGGGTGTAGGTGTAGTCGCCAATGATAGGGTAGGAATGAAATGACGACCACAAGCAATGCCATGATAATGGGGGTAGACGATAATGCCATATTGCCGCATAGTGTATAGGCCTAGAAACACATCTACAGGAAACTACATTGGCCACATAAAGGGGAATTTGAATCTCTGGACTTTGAGTATTGAGACTGATTGGAAGATGGATCTTACCTAGAACTGGAAATGGAACACCATCTACGTTAGTAAGTTGTAAGTCGGAGGGTTCCAAGAATGTGACACGCTTATAGGAAGAGCGGAGTTTGCGGAAGGTGGAAGAAGATATAATATTTACAGGGGATCCAGTATCTATGAAGAGAGATATAGGGATGTTATGTACAGTAGCAGGAATGGAAAGAGCATGTGACCATTTGTTAGAGTTAGAAAGAGTACAAATGGGAAGGGACATGGGGGCGGGTGGTGGGGATGGGACATGCATGCTAGGAGGGGGTGTCCTGAGAGAAACAGAGGCAGATAGTCATTGAGGAGAAGAAGGGGAAGTCTGACGGGAAGGGAAGGTCTTATTAGAATGGGTGGAGTTCAAAACACGGCAGTCAGCAGCAGTGTGAAAACAAGGGCCATGAATGGGGCATTGCTTATCGGGAGGAGTGGCAAGACGAAGAGCACAACGGTTGGCATAGTGTCCCGGTTTCTGACAGAAGTAGCAGATGACAGTGTGACGGTAGGAGGATCTGTGTCTAGGACGGGAGGTGGATCTGGTGCGAGAAGTGTATTTATGACGAGATGAAGATCTGGAAATATGGGCAATAGGGAATGTAGGTTTGGTGATAGAGACTGGCTGGGCAACAATGTCATTCAGTGTCTGAGGTGAATCATGAATTTAATGAGCGAAATCCGTTAAGGTCATACCTAGAGTGAATTGGACGGAGGAAGTTTTGGATAAGGTGCCCGGATGGAGAAGAGAAAGAAATCGAAAATAGGAAGTGAGGGAAGCAACATTGGCAAGGGAGATTTTGTTGTCAGCGTCAAGCCAGGCTGAAGATTCGAGAGCTGATTTCAGTACGGACTTAAAATCAGATGCGAGTCTTAATGCTCTTTCTTTTCTCACATAAGGGAGGAGTTGATTTGGAGAGTAAGGGCATAAAGAGGAATAAGAGAACCTAGAGTGTCGTGTTGTCCAAAGGTACGTCTGAATATGTTAACATATTCATTATACTAAGTGCAGTCTGTGAATGCATCGGGCTGAAGAAGGTCACCAGCATTAGAGGTAAGGTCAACAAAGTTGAGGATAACAGCAATTTTCTCCTGGTCTGTAGAGCATTTTCTGCGGTTAATAGCTGTATCGACATTTGCAAGAAATGTGTGGGTGGGGATATTGTCTCCAGTGAATTTGGGGACGTCTACCGTTTCATGTATTATAGACATTAGTTGTGGAATGGGAAGTTGGGTGGACGAAGAAGCCATGGTAGTAGGACTCGAAGGTGGTGGTTGTGACACTGGGGATGAAGGGAGTGTAGGTAGTGACTCTGGGGATGAAGGGAGGGGAGGTAGTGACTCTGGTGATGAAGGGAATTTGGGACTATGAAAAGGATACCGAGGAAATTTTGTCATACGGGAAGGATGTATAGTGCCAAAGAGTTTTCCACTTACCTTAGAAATAGTAGGAAGAAGTCTTGAGCAGCAGGTAGTATTAAGGGAGGATGTATTCAAGGGAAGAATGGAAACACACGAAGAATTCTTGGATGCAAACAGTGGAAGAAATTAGTAAAGATACAGAGAGAAGGTACAATCGTAAATATATAATATAATATGTGTAAAATAATATATGGAATATTTACACTGAAAGTATAAGTTATATGCACTAATAATATGATATCACAAGAAATACGAAAGTCAATGTTTCACAGAACGTGACCATTGAAGGAAGACAATGTCAATGAGTTAATGAATATGTGTGATTTGCATTTGACAAAATAGTCAGATGAAAAAAACTATCACAGAAATAGAACGGAACCGATGGAATTTTTTATAGCGGGGAAGAAGAAGTTTGGTGGATGCCGGTCAGCGGTGAAGAAAACCGGATGCACGACTGCTACGGCTGACTAGGCGGTGGTGGTTGGGGGCTGAGGAGTTTCCTCGTTTGGTATAGGCCGTGTGGACAGAAGAGCGGATGAGGTGTCCGGCGCTCCAGGAAGATAGGAAGTTAGTGCGTAGGAGGCGGTCCACTTGGAGTTGGTGGTTGGGGGTAGGAGAGGTGGATCCAGCTGGAGTTGTCCAAAAGTGGGACACGAAGAGACGTTGAGTATAAGGTGACCCCTGGAAGATTGACAGGCAGTTTCCTGTTATTAGAATGCGAAGGAGCGAGATGGAGTGAGGGCTGGTGGAGGAGGGTACGCAGATGAGACAAACAGGAAATGATAAGCGTGGTGTACACTTCACTCCTGGTGAACGTGGTTGTGGAGGCGAAGGTGACCCTAGAGAAGATCTCGTATGCAGTACTGTAGAAAGATTACTTGTTGTTTCAGGTGAATATTGGTCACCCAGGCAGGTAACTTGCCGTAAGTAGAAGGCAGTTAACGGCGTCAGAATCGTTGGAGTTTGCGTTGAACACACGTCCGCACTTGGGTGGGAGGGTGGGTAGAATTCACTTCTCATAACTAATGTTCGTAGCTAAGATCTCACCGTTTGTCACCATTTGTTGCTTGGCAACATTGAAACTTAGTGAGATTCCGGTTCACCGTTTTATTTATACACTACTAATTACACCACTATCCACCTCCGCTCACTCTCAGAGCTCATTTTCGAATTCCTAATGCTCATTACTCTGGAACTGATTCCGGCTCCGAGAGTTTCTTTTTACCCAGTTTGTTTTCAATTTTATTCACTTGTACACAGAAAAAACAGACACTCAAATAATATAATAATTATTTTTATAATATAATAATAATAATCTATTTTACATTCATTCAACTTTTGCATTACAATAATAGAAATGATAACTTAATTATATAAATAGAAATGACAATTTTGCTTTCTCCCCGAAACTTCCAAAACTCGTTACACGTACGAACACACACACATCCAATTACGCATTACTTGCATTTCCTTCATGCATACAAAATACTAATATATATATATATATATATATATAATACATATATATGTATATATATACATATATATATTTATATAATATATATATGTATATATATATATATATATATATATATACATGCACATATATATGCGTATAAACATATACACATAATATATATATATGTATATATATATATATATATATGCGTGTGTGTGTACATGTGTGTGTATGTGTGTGTGTGTGTGTGTGTGTGTGTGTGTGTGTGTGTGTGTGTGTGTGTGTGTGTGTGTGTGTGTGTGTGTGTGTGTGTGTGTGTGTGTGTGCGTGTGTGTATACATATACAATATATATTTACACATACATATACAAGGGAGGTAGCCAATATACAAAAACATAAAACCCACTCCCACAGATTCCACCTCTATCCACCCCCTTCCTCCCTCTTTTCTTGGTTCCTCCTGAACGACGGGTTATCCCTGCATCTCGTCGACCTCCCTGGGTCAGAAGTAGTGTCGCAAGACACAACACATTCACACCAGGGCCGCTTCATTAAATCGGCGACCCCTCCTCTCCGTTCTCTTATGCAGAAATGGAGAAGACGGGAAGAAATTACTTCGGGATGAATCAATCTATTTCTCATACATACTCCCTTTTCCTCCATCCCCCACCCACTCCTCCTCATGCATCACAGCATCATCTATACACAACTATTCTCCATTCACCCCTATCTCCTGTTCTCTCCCGTCCTTCCTCAACAGACATTCCCCTCTTCACCAACACCCCTTCTACCCCATGCATCCATCTTATCCTTGGTCGCCCTCTCATTTCACTCCATCCAACACTGCATTACACACCTCTTTTACTAATCTTTCTTCACTCTTTCCATGTGTCCAAACCATCCCAATACTCTTTCATCAACTCTATCTCACAACTCCCATTCTACCCCCGTTCTCCTCCTCAACTCCTCGTTTCTCACTCTATCCAGCCTAGTAACCCCCATTATACTTCTCAGGCACCTCATCTCAAACACATTCAAACTCCTCCTCTCTTCTCTTATGTTCCATGTATCTGCCCCATAAAGTGCTGTTTGCACAATCACTCCATGTAATCTCTCAGCATCCATTCCCAAATGTCTATTTCTCATTACACCTTTTATCCCCCCAAGGCATTTACTCGCGTCTCTCAATCTACATTCTACTTTCACCTCTACTCTTCCCTTTCCCTCTAAATTCGCACCCAAATATCTAAAATTATCTACTTCTTCCAGTCTCTCTCCTTTATTACTCACTTCCAGTCTACTGCCACTTTTTCCCCTTGTACATCTTATTACCTTTCTTATACCCACATTTATTATCAACTTCATTCTTTCGCACATCTTCCCAAACTCTGTCACTAGCTTCCTCAATCCCTCCTCTGATCCTGCTACAAGCGCAGTGTCGTCAGTAAACAACAACTGGCTTATCTCCCACTTTTCTCCATTTTCTTTAACCATCTTCAATCCCCGACCCAATACCCTTGCATTGACCTCTCGCACCTCCCCATCCATGTATAAATTGAATAGTCAAGGCGACATAACACATCCCTAATGAAGTCCCACCTTTACCTCAAACCACTCACTCTCCATTTGTGATTCTAGCACAAGCTCTATTACTCTTGTAAAAAATCTTGACTGTTCTTAAAAGCTTTCCTCTTATCCCATATATCTGCAATACCTCTCACAGTGCCTTCCTCTCTACCCTGTCATAAAACTTTTCCAAATCCATAAAAACTCAAAAAACACCTTTACCTTTTCCTAAAGATCTCTCACATTGTCTTACCACAAAAATCTGATCCACGCAACCCCTACCTGTCCTAAACCCACATTGTTCATCACCAATTACTCCCTCTGTTCCTCTCCTAATCCTCACAATTAAGACCCTCCCATAATCCTTCCCAACTACACTTAACAAACTGGTCCCTCTGAAACTACTACATTCACACTTGTCCCCTTTTCCCTTGTGAAGTGGAACTATACAGGCACTCCTCCAGTCCTCCGGCACTCTACTCTTAAACAAACATTAAATGACCTCACCAACCAGTCCACCATCAGTGTACCTCCTTTTTTTTTTAGACATTCTGTGTGACAACCATCCAACCCATGTGAATTACTTGCTCTCATCATCATAACAACTGCCTTCACCTCATCTTTCCTTATTTCTCCTCCATTTTCTTCACTCATCACTGTCATTTTTTTCTTAGCGCTTCCCACTGTAACTACCTTTCCCTCCCTATCCTCTTTCACATTCAGCAATTACCTAAAATATTCTGCCCATCTTCCTCTAACTGCCGTCTTGTTCATTATCATCCTTCCATCTGCATTTTTTCTCTTTTCTTCTCTACTTGATTCGCCTCCTCTTCCTCTCTTAATTTCTTTTTAAACATATTTTATTTCTTTAAAAAAAATCTGTAATATATGCGCGCGCGCGTGTGTGTATGTGCGTGTATGTGTGTGATTCACCATGGTTTCGGATCACGTGTTGGACTCGTGATCGAGAGCTATTATTACCCTCCCAGAAGAGCTCAGAGCTCCTATGGGTAACGATGTGACTTTACACGTACACACACACCCAACTCCCCGCCCACGAGAGTTGGA
The DNA here is from genome assembly GCF_046742065.1 of Oratosquilla oratoria. NCBI lineage: Eukaryota > Metazoa > Arthropoda > Malacostraca > Stomatopoda > Squillidae > Oratosquilla > Oratosquilla oratoria. The sequence goes on from NC_134816.1 coordinate 7,783,382, forward strand.
GTAACGACTCGCAGTGTAGCGGTATTGAAATTATTTGAGCCCTGGGCGGGATTCGAACTCGGACCGCCGTAGTGGCGGCCGTAATCGCTACCACTGCGCCATCGAGTCGTGTGTGTGTGTGTGTGTGTGTGTGTGTGTGTGTGTGTGTGTGTGTGTGTGTGTGTGTGTGTGTGTGTGTGTGTGTGTGTGTGCGCGCGCGCTTGTACATGGGAGGAAAAGGATTTGTCGCCAGAAATGTGAAACAAATTTATCACAAAAGCGTAAGACGATTTTTTAGGGTTGAGGATTTATCAAACGGAGATTATCTGTCGCCAAAATTTATATGGAATATACATGAAACGAAAATATAAGAAAAGCAGAGAAACCAAAGAGCGGCCTCCAGAATGATCTCTAGCCTGGCTGATAAGACATACAAAGAGAGAGAGAGAGAGAAAAAAAAAAAGGACTACCCTCATTGGAGGAGCGAGGGGAAAGATGATATGATAATGATAATGATATTTAGAACAAAGATAAGAGAGGGTATGTTAGTATGGGGTAAGAAATATATATATATATCAAGAAAAATTAAAGAAAATTTAAGCTCAAAAGACCTTAGAAAATATACCTTTCTGTATAGTTGCGCCAATTTGTCCAAGTATTAGAAGGAGAAATAGTTCAATCAACAACACAAATTAATTGAAGGCAAATTTTGGTAAATGGATATGGCACCATAAGGATTTTGACTTTCCTTCCAGTGCTTATCACTTGGCTACTAAGAAGGTTGCCAAGGCGATGAATAGAACAGCGTGGTGGAACTCAAAGAGGATTACACGGATGGAAGGAGATTGAGATAGAATAGTTCCATAGCCAGCGACAGCCAGAATGAAATGAAAGGTTCCACCCTATAAAGAAGGGGTTAATCGAGACTGGTTATAACCCCTTCACTACCGATGAGGTGCCACAAAGTAGTACAAAAATGCCACGGAAGGGTTTAATGACTTTTTTCCGATATTCTTATCACCTGGACCCACATCTCTGTTTATCTCCTCGTCACGATAAAGAAAATTTGGAGAGATTGCAATATCAGATGTAAGCATCTGAGCGATAGAGTGAGTAAAGATAACCGAGGCTCCTTCATGACAATGGCCGTTTTTTAAACCTGAAGAACCTTATTATTGTTATTACCCTAGTCATTCATTTCAAGGATATCTCTCTAAACAGTAAACGATCAGAAGTGTAAACCACAGGTTAAACTATAAGACTTGTACAAATGTTTCTTTCAGATATAGCAGCCACCCCTTTTATTGATTAAGCAATAAACAATTGGCCCTTGAAAATTGTGCTTTGATGCAATACCAATACTTTTGCAATATCTAAAAAAAAAAAAAAAAAAAAAAAAAGACAACGACCATAATAAAGCAACTGTTCTTAAAAAAACATTCATTTAATCGTTAATTAGAGGCAGACTCCAGGGATCGGGAGGCTTCATTCAAAAGCCAGCATCAGTCCCCAGTCTTTCCGAAGCAAGCTTCCATGCAGCCACCCTTCCCACTCCAAACAGCTCTCATGAATTCTGTTGGCCTCCCTTTCGTCTTTTCCATCAAGAGCTGTCCCTTGGTGAGAGTGGGATCAACATCAGGGAAATGTGTCACATGCCCATGATGCCGGAATTGACGTTTACGAATTAAGCTGGTAATTGGCCTAGAATTAGTCTCACAGTACAATCTGCTTTGATACGAAGTCATTCCAGCGAGAACCTATGGTTCTCCGAAGGCACTTAATACCAAAGACATTGAGACGCCTCTTCAAGTCAGCATTCAATGTCCATGTCTCACAGCCATAAAGCAAGACAAGGAGCATAAATAGCGACTACCAAGGTGTGCATTAAAAGACTGAACATAGTCATCCAGTAAGCAGCCCAAACTCATGGATCTTGGTCTTGGTCAAAGAGATCTGGAGACTAAGCGGTCTCAGCTCCCTGTGCAGTGACTCAGGGGCTGCAACAAGAACGTCTAACGAATCTGACAGAAGGACAGCACCATTAGCAAATACATGGTCATTGACCTTGGTGTTATCAATACACCACAATGATCGATAACTCAGTCCAGTACCCAGTCCATGCAGTTGTTGGAAAATGTTGGAACGAGGACGCAACCTTACCTCACTCCTGAATTAACAGGGAAGGAGCTGGAGACGCCTCCATATTTTACAGCAC
>NC_134816.1:7795575-7800575 GCF_046742065.1 Oratosquilla oratoria
CACACACACACACACACACACACACACACACACACACACACACACACACACACACACACACATACACACACACATACATGCACACACACACACACACATACATGCACACACACACATACATACACGCACACACACGCACATAACATACACACACACACACACACACATACACGCACACACACGCACATAACATACACACACACACACAAACACACACACACATACACACACACACACACACACACACACACACACACACACACACACACACACACACACACACACACACACACACACACACACACACGTACACACACACACGCGGTCTCCCTGACAAGCACAGTGGCAATAATTTGTGAAAAGGTAATAAAAAAATAGATGGGCTAAACATTTGGAAGAAAAAACTATACTGATTCCAATTCAATTTGTATTCAGACAAGGAAGATCATGTACAACAAACTTGATCTGCTTCTACTCGAGATTAATAGATATAATACAAGAGAGAGATGGTTGGGCAGACTGTGCCTTTCTGGACCTACAAAAGGCATTTGTTAAGGTACCACACAAGAAACTAATAAGGAAAATAGTCAATAGGTGGCATCAGAGGAAAATCATTAGAATGGATGAAAAACTTCCTGACTGGGAGGAAAACGAGAGTAGTAATTAGAGATAAATTCTCAAATTGCGAAGAAATGATAAGTGGAGTCCCGCAGGGATCAGTACTGGCCCCGATCATGTTTGCCATATACATAAATGATATGGATGAAGGAGTAGAGTGCTATATGAATTTCTTTGCAGACGACGAAAAAATACTAAAGAAAGTAAAAACTGAGGAGGATTGCAACTCATTACAACAAGACTTGGACAAGATCTGGAAATGGACTCAAAAGTGGGAAGTGAAATTCAATATCAAGAAATGTAATATAATGGAATTTGGAAAAAGTAAAAACAGGATATCGAGAGATTATAAAATTGGTGAAGAGGTCAAAAAAGTAAACTCGGAAAAAGACCTTGGAGTGATGATCAGTAAAGACATGATACCGGACAAACATATTGATCAAATAGTCGGAGAAGCCTACAATTTACTGAGGTCAATAAAAGTGGCATTTGTCTATTTGGATGAGGAAATGATAAAAAAAATTAACTAAAACTTGAGTACGTAGCAACACTATGTACACCCAGTACCAAAAAGAATATAAGAAAATTAGAAAGAATACAAAGAGCAACAACAAAACTAGCACCAACTCTTTCCAAAATGACATATGAACAAAGACTGTCCAAATTAGAATGACCAACTCTGGAACAAAGAAAGGAAAGAGGAGACCTACTAACTATTTATATAATTATGAAGGAAATGGAAATCTTAGATAAGAATGATTTATTGAAATGGGACAATGGAAAAACAAGAGGACACGAAAAGAAAATCAAAAAAAGATAATTACAGAAGAAATCTGAAAAAGAATAGTTCCCACACAGAGAGATAGATATCTGGAACAAATTAAACAAAGAAACAGTGTGTCCAAACACTATTCAAGATTTTAAGAAAAAAAACTTGATGCTGAAAGGTACGAAGACGGGTCACCACGAGTATAGCTCCCTTCCCGTATAATACATTTAGGTAAATAATACACACACACATATCGTGGCTGGTAGAGTTCCCGATTATCACTACGCCGGTCCGGGTTCTAATCCTGCCCAGGGCTGAAATAATTTAAGTATAGCTTCGTTTCGAGTCGTTACTCCAACTCTCGTGGGTAGGGAGTTGGAGGTGTGAGTGCGTGTAGGGTCACAGCATTAACCATAGATCGGTCATACGAGCTCTGAGCTCTCTTCCGGGAGGAAAATAGCTGTCGACCAGAAATATTGATAATGGCTGCTCAAAGGAAAGAGAAGATAACTACTTTTATGGATTTAATGAGGGAGGAGATGACAACCTCCCCGACTAGTAAATCTAGAGGAGAAACTAAACAAAAATGAACGAAGCATGGGAGGTTTGGTTTAACCAATTAATACTAGTTACACAAAGAGTTGATAAACTGGAAGAACTAAAGGAGATTCAAAACCTAACTAAAAAATAGAAGAATTAAAAAGATAGTTAAGAGAAGTAAAGGAGGAGAATGAGGAATTAAAGAGGAATAATAAAGAGAATAAAGAGTCCATAGCAAAAGAGGTAAGTGGTTGGAAAAAGTACAAGAGAACAATAAAATTTTATTTAGAGATACAGTGAAACAACAGATGAAAGAACAAACTGAGGACACAGTTATTAAAGTGATGAGGGAGAAGGAGAATATAGTAAGAGACTTAGTGGTTAAAGAGAAATGCATAATTATATTAGGAATGGAAGAGAAGCATAATCCAAATAAGACTACAGGATTAAAGAAGGAGAAGGAAAAAGTAAATAATATATTAGAAGTAGTTCAAGAAGATGAACCAGAAACAGGGAAAGAAATTGAAGAAATATATAGAAAAGGGAAAAAGAATACAGATAAGATGAGACCAATTAAGGTTAAATTCAGGTCACAAATGACAGCAGAGAATATCTTAGTAAAAACAGGGAAACTAGCAAGTGATCAATATAAACAGGTATGGGTAAAAAAGGAGATGAATAAAGAGGAAAGAGAGGATGAGAAAGCAAAAAGACAAGAAGCTAAGGAAAAAAACGAGAACAGAACAGAGTTAGACAAAGAGAAATTCTATTGGAGAGTAGTGGATATGAAAGTGAAGAAATGGTTCATAGTAGAGAAAAACGGAAGGGAAACAGAAAACAGGATGGAAATAGAAGAAAAATAAGTGTCTTACACAAATATAACAGGCTTGAGTGAACTGAATGATTACCTGAAGGAAAAAGAACCGGACACAATGGAATTGTATAGACAAAATTGAAAGGTCCACTACCACCCAACAGTGTAGGACATGGTGCATATAACTATTGGATTAGAACCAGAGAGGTAAAAGAAGGGGGTGGAGTTATGTTTCTGGCTAAGAAGGATATAAACGTGAGAAATGTCACATATGGAAAGAATAGAGTAGAGATGATTATGATGGAAGTGGAGGACAGGGATGTGAAGAGCACGAAGATTGTGGTAAATTATGTGCCTCCTAAAACGGCTTCGTGGGAAGAGACAGAATACAAAAATATGTTAGAAGACACAAGGATAACACTAAATAAGATAATGGAAGATGGAAGAAGAATAGTTATAACGGGTGACTGTAACTATAAAGAAATCTGCTGAGAAGAGATGACAGTGAAAGGTGGAGACGATCTATGGGGAAATGTACTACTTGATATGATTATAGAACATACAATGACACAATGGATACAAGAGAATACTAGGTATAGAAATGAGGAAGAACCATCGAGACTGGACCTAATAATCACATCAGGACCTGAAATAGTGGACAAGATTGAAATATGACACCACTAAGTTAAAGTGACCACATATTGATTGAACTGGAAAAAACGAACAATATAGAAAGGGAAGATTGATGTATGGAATTTGTTTTTTTAAATAAGAGAATTCTTTAAAAAATCAGACTGGGAAAGGATACACAAGGAGGAAACAACAGTGGAAGAGAAATTTACTATTTTGACAACAATTTATAAAGGAGTGGAAAAGTATGTTCCAAGACAAAAACAAGAAAAAGGATGTATAAAGTGCTGTTACAACAAAAGATGTAAGGAGTTAAAAGACAAAAGAGATAAAGCTTGGATCAAATGGAAGAAACACAAAAGACCTGAAAATGGAAAATATATACTAGTTGTAGAAATGAATATGTACAAGTGTGCAGAGAATAAAAGAGAAAATATGAAGAAAAAAAAATGTCAGAGAAAAATGTAAAGATCAACTAAAATTTGTTTTATAGACTTGTAAACAACAAACTGAAAAACAAACAAGAATTAATGAAACTACGACAAGGAGGAGTTGAATACACAAAGGATAGAAATGGCAGAAATTATAAACAAGCATTTTAAATTGGTGTTTACGAGGGAGAAAATACAACTTAGAGATGTCGAGTGGGAAGAGGAAGTCTCCCCTATGAAAGAGATAGAAGTAACAAGGAAAGAAATAATGAATCACCTGAGTAATCTCGATGTCAGAAAATCGCATGAACCAGATGAAATGGCAAACTGGATTTTGAGAGAATGCAGGAACGAACTAACAGACAAAATACATAGTCTAATAAGTAGGTCATTGAAAGAAGGAAAAGTACCAGAAGATTGGAAAAGAGCAAATATAGTACAATATATAAAGGGGGAAACAAGGAAGAACCCTACTAATTATAGACCGGTCTCTCTTGCAAGTATAATAGCTAAAATTTGTTAAATAATTATCAAAATTAGATGGGTAAGGCATTTAGGGGAAAAAAAGTTCTAAATCCAAGGCAATTTGGATTTAGACAAGGACGATCATGCGTCACAAAGAAAGAGATGGATGGGCTGATTGTGCATTTGTAGACCTGAAAAAAGCTTTTGATAAGGTGCCACATAAGAAATTGATAAAGAAATTAGAAACTGCAGGAGGAATACAGGGGAAACTGCTGAATTGGATGGAAGACTTCTTGCATGAAAGAAAAATGAGAGTAGTGATAAGAGACAAACATTTTAATTGGTATGAAGTAATTAGTGAAGTTCCACAAGGAACAGTTGTGGCCCCAATAATGTTTGCTATATATATTAATGATATGGATAAAGGAAATGAAAGTTATATTAACTTCTTTGTGGACAATGAAAAATTGTTGAAAAAATTGAAGATTGTAGAAGTCGCTGCAGAGTGATCTCAATAAAGTATGGGAGTGGAGTAGGAAGTGGGAGATGGAATTCAATATTAAGAAGTGTAGTATAATGGAATTTGGAAGAAGCAAATAAAGAATAATGGAATCATATAAATTGGGAGAGGATGAAATTAAAAAAGTAGAAAATGAGAAGGACCTGGGAGTCAGTATTATGGATAATATGTCCCCTGAGAAACATATAAACAAAATTTTTTGAGAAACTTATA
>NC_134816.1:7803075-7813075 GCF_046742065.1 Oratosquilla oratoria
CTCGCACCACTCCATCCATGTGAAGATTGAGCAGCCAGGTTGACATAACACATTCCTGACGAAGTCCCACCTTTACCTCAAATCACATTCTCCATATCTAATCCTGACACAAGCTCTACTACTCTCGTAAAAACTATTGACAGATCCTAAAAGCTTTCCTACTATCCCATATACCTACAATACCTCCCACAGTGCCTTCCTGTCTACCCTGTCATAAGCCTTTTCCAGATCCATAAAAGCTCAAAATACATCCTTACCTTTTCCTATAGCTTTCTCACATATCTGTCTTACCACAAAGATCTGGTCTACGCAACCTCTACCTGTGCTAAACACAAACTATTCCTCACCAATTACTCCCTTTGTTCCTCTCCTAATCCTCTCAATCAAGACCCTCCCATAAGCCCTCCTAACTACACTTAACAAGCTAATCCCTCTGAAACTACTACACTCACGTTTGTCCCCTTTTCCCCCTGTAAAGCGAAACTATACAGGCACTCCTCCAGTCCTCCGGCACTCTACCCTCTCTTTAACAAACATTAAATAACCTCACCAGCCAGTCCACTATCACTGTACCTCCTTTTTTCAGACATTCTGCATGACAGGTGTCCTATCTGCGCTCATCATTTCAACAACTGTCTTCACTTCATCCTCCCTTATTTCTCGTCCATTTTAATCACTCATCACGGTCATTTTCTTAGCACTTATTTTTACAAAGGATTACAAAGGCGGAGCATGCCGACAGGAGACCTTTTGATCCATATCTAGGTCGGATGCAAAAAAATATATATATATATATACATATATATACTAATAATAAAATAATAAATAAAAACTATAATAATGTAAATAACAAATAAAATACATAAATAAATGCATAGGTATAGTTAAAATAATAAACAAACAGGTAAATAGTAAATAATAAATTGACATATAACTAATGATAAATGAAAATCAGACAGACAAATGATAACAAAACAAAAACAAATAATATAAGATAAATTATAATCATTACAGCATCTTACTTAAGTGTTTATCTAAATGATTCTTAAAGCTTCGAACTGAACTACATTGCACTACCTGTGCAGGAAGTTTATTCCATTCATTAACTACACGGTTGGCAAAGTTGTTTCTACCTACTTCCAAATTGAATCTATTTCCGGACAGTTTGAGACCATTGTTTCTTGTCTGATTCTCGTTCAATGTAAAAATTTGGTCACTTTTGATGTTGTCAATTCCCTTTAAAATCTTAAAGACCTGTATCAAGTCACCTCTGAGTCTACGCTTTTTTAGGGAAAACAGATTCATGTGCTTAAGTCGATTTTCGTATGATTTATTTTTGATATTTGGAATCAGTTTTGTGGCTCGCCGTTGTACTTTTTCCAGTCTGTCAATGTCTTTAATGAGATTCGGTGACCATACGGAAACAGCATATTCTAAATGTGGACGAACTAACGATTTATATAGCTTGTTAATGAGTGATGGACTTTTGAAATCAAAAGATCGCGCAATCAGTCCCAGAATCTTATTTGCTTTCTCAGAGGCTGAAATACATTACTTGGATGATTTGAGGTCGTTACTGATAATCACGCCGAGATCTTTTTCACTATCCACTTTTGTTAACGAATTTCCAAATAACTTGTAATCATACTTACTGTTATTTTTACCTATGTGCATTACCTTGCATTTACTTGTGTTAAATTTCATTAGCCACTTTTCAGACTATTGCTGTAATTGATCTAAATCTTGAATATCTAATTGGTTTGAGTGATCATTTGCCACTCCGCACAGTTTTGTATCATCAGCAAATTTGGAAACAGTAGATTTTAGTCCATGGTCTATATCATTTATATATACTATGAATAGAAGTGGCCCAAGAACGGAACCCTGAGGAACTCCACTTGCAACACTTTTCCATCCAGAAGTTTTTCCATTTAAAACAACTCTCTGTTTTCGACCATTCAACCAATTACTAGTCCAACCTAATAGGCTACCACTTATTCCATGCAAAGCTAGTTTATTAAGTAGTCTTTCGTGTGGGACGATATCAAAAGCTTTTGCAAAGTCTAGATATATTAAATCTATATTGTTTCTTTTGTCATAATTCGAGATAACTGTGTTGTAGAATTCGAGTAAGTTAGTCACGCAAGAATGTTTCCGTCTGAAACCATATACTCCCTCCCTATACTCCTTCACATTTAGCAACTCCCTAAAATACTCTGCCCATCTTTCTTACACTACCTTCTCTTCCATTATCATCTCTCCATCTGCACCTTTTACCTTTTCTTCTCTACTTGATTCGCCTCCTCTTCCTCTCTTAATTTCTTTACAAAACATCTTTTTATTATTTTCAAAATTTCCTGTCATACTCTTACCCCATTTCACATCTGCTCTCCTCTTTACCTACTTATCTTATGCTTTACTTCTCTCCTCTATTCTTTGCACCTCTCATACTATTCCCTCGTCCTGTTTTGTAACCAAACGGAAAGCTCGCTTCTTCTCTTCTACAACCTTCTTTGGTTCCTTATCCCACCACTCACAACCCCACTTTCTATTTCCTCCCATCCTCCTTGTTCCACACACCATCTTTTCACACTTTGTGACTCCCTCATTGAACCATCCCCATTCCTCCTCCACTCCTAGTTCTACTCTATCCTTTACCCCCTCCCACTCCTCTCAACTTTTTCTTGTACTCCTTCTCTTTTCCTTTCTCATTTAAGCAGTGTGTGTGTGTATGTGTATTCACTTGGTCTTTTGGATCACGTGTTCGACTCATGATCGACAGCTATTTCCCTCCTGTGTGTGTGTGTGTGTGTGTGTGTGTGTGTGTGTGTGTGTGTGTGTGTTTGCAATAATAATGATAATGACAATAATAATAATAATAATAATAATAATAATAATAATAATAATAATAATAATAATAATAATAATAATAATAATAATAATAATAATAATAGTAATAGTAATAATAGTAATAATAATAATGATGATAATAATAATAACATACGGTTAGTTGGGTATAGTAGCATTACTGCTTAAAATATACATCCTACAAGATTATAACATAAAACTATGAGAGTGAAAAGATGTTGTTACAAGCATAAAAAAAAAAAAACAGTAAGCAAAGGAATAGCTATGTAGTACAACATTGTTGTCTTGTTGTTGATTTAGTCCACAAATGTCGGTATAGGGTTCTTCTTATACCGGTCGGTGCGTGCTCTAATCGGTCTGATGGTATTATGGTGTTGCACCTGTAGCCGTGGTTGAGGTACCGTTGGAGATAGCAAGTTCCGGTGTCGAGGATGTTTAACTAGGGTGACCGTAAACGACCTCAGACTCTGAAGGTAACGGTCAGCGAGGGTAAGAAGTCCGAGTGTGGTGAGAGCGTGCTGATTGGTGGTGTATTCGTTGCCAAGGATTGTGCGATAGGCTCTTTTCTGCACTTTCTCCGTATCGATACGCCACCGTGACCCTACAAAGAGAAACGACTTATTTCACGGACTAATCGTTCCGCCTAGGGCACCTACGCGAAAGCGTGGTATGTACTGTATTTAATCAAATCATTTATGCAGGCTAGTCTTCCGACAAGTGTTTGTGTCATTATGACATTTGGAAATAAAATCTCCTACTGGGATTTGAATCCTTGCCTGAGCGGCTTTTTTTTTAAGACAAAGGCCGTACCGTCACGCCACCGTGACCCGAATCTCAGTAGGAGAGTTTATTTCCAAATGTCATAATGACACAAATACTTGTCGGAAGACTAGCCTGCATAAAGGATTTGATGAAATACAGTACATACAACGCTTCACGTAGGTGCCCTCGGTGGAACGATTAGTCCGTAAACTAACTCGTTCCGTTTTGTAGGGTCACTGTGGCGTGACGGTACGGTCTTCGTCTTATAAAAAGCATGCCGTTCAGGCGAGGGTTCGAATCCCAGTAGTAGAACTTATTACCAAATGTCATAATGACACAAATACTTGTCGGAAGACTAGCCTGAATAAAGGATTTGATGAAATACAGTACATACAACGCTTCACGTAGGTGCCCTCGGCGGAAAGATTAATCCGTGAACAAAGTTGTTCTCTTTTGTAGGGTCAGTTTGGCGTGACGGTACGGTCTTCGTCATATAAAAAACAAGCCGCTCAGGCGAGGGTTCGAATTCCAGTTGATGTCGCAGAGGATGGTGTACTTGTCGTGGAAGGGAACACCCTACCACTTAAGGGATTTGATGGGTGTCCTGTAGGCGAGTGTCTCATGATCCGTTGCTCTCTGGCGATGGCTTCGTAGAGTAAGTCGAGTTGAAATGCGTCGATGGCTATTCGGGAGAGGGTGTCGGCGACAGGGTTCTTTGTACCGGGGACGTGGCCAAAAGTGCAATTGAACTCGGCGATAGCGGGGAGGTGGCGGCGCTATCTAGTGGATTAGTTGTCCTGTTGTTTCGTGAAAGCATGCACCAGAGGTTGATGGTCGGTGTTGATGATAAGAGGAGCCTTCGAGGAAGTGCCGGCAGTGGATGTGCCGGCAGTGGCGGACGGCGTAGTGGATGACGAAGGCAACTTGCATGGCGGGGTTTCACTGGGGGTTGGTGCAAGTGAACGTTCTGTATAATGGTGTTCTTGAGCGCCTTTTGGACTTGTAGCCAGTGTTCATGAAAGCTTTGTTGGATTGGTCGATGGTGTTCAGGCTGTCTCTGGCTGTAGATATCTGAAGAATGAACGAGTCCCTTTTTAGCTTGTTGGTGAAGTCAGTGCCTTTTTGTGAATACTCATTGACCAACAATGATGTGACTCTGTAACTCGGCTTTGGGGAAATCCAAGAAGTGCAGTGGGAAAAGGTTCTGTTTATTAGGGCCAGGACAACACATAGCTTATACTTTATTTGAGCTCTCACTTTTCCCACTGAGGCAGAATCCCAAACTTGTCTGCCTCAGTAGTATATCTATCTGTAGTTATGCCGATAAGGACACGTAGAAAGAGGAAGATTCGGTTATCATTAAGCTCGAATGTGAAGTTGAGGGTGAATCTGTCCTTGAAGAGTTGGATGAGCTGAGGTACTTGGTTGGGATCCGGGATTCTAATGAGCACATCGTCTATGTAGTGTGCGTAAACAAACGACTGGAGATTCAGGTGGTCCTTGAAGATCTTCTACTCCAATGACCCCATGTAAAAATTGGCAAAAAGGGTATGAGGAGAAAACCTATAACGATGTCATCGACTTGGACTCGCATTTTCCATCGGGACAATAGAAGGGGGTTTCCTTGGTACAAATCTTCAAGCAATCATATTTTTTTTTCGAGAATGGGGAGGCTTGTTATACCAGGGGAAAAGTAAATCTATTGGCAGAGCAGGTTGATAATGTCATCGGTTGGAACAGTGGAGAATAAGGATTCCACGCCCATAGACACTAGAGGTCTCGACGATGTCCGGAAACCCCCTTTCCTCTTTCCTTCTGTCCCCCCAACTTTTTTCATTTACTCTCCCTTCTCTCCATCCTCTCCTGTGCTTTGCCCTGTCTCTGTCTCCTTCTCCTCTCCCTTACTCTTCTTCATCTTCCTTTCTCCCCTTTTCCTTTTCCCTCTGTACCATTCCTTTATTGATCTCCTTTCTTTCCCTATCCTCCCTACTTCCCTCCCTCTCCCCCAACTTCTGAAGAGAAATAGGTGACCACTGCAACTGCTGAGAGTTGGACGGATATGCACATCTCAGGCAGGTGCTCAGTTGTGACCTGGATAGAGTCCGTAGCGTAGTATCGGTCGGACCGAGTGCTATCAACCTGATGGCGGTGGTACGAGCCTCGGCTCTGCTGATAATCCCACCCAGTTACCGGACACACCTTATTACACTCATAAATACGATGACATATTCTGCATAGATTTTATTCTGCCTAATCTAAGGTGATATTACTTAGCTGAAGGGGACAGATGTGGGACATATTCTACACAGATTTTATTCTGCCTAATCTAATCTAATCTAATATAGCTGAAGAGGACAGATGAGGGACAAAAATAGGGTTACCACCAACGTTCCCTCTAAGCTGTGCTCATGTGCGCGCGCAAATATGTTATACAACTAGCGCACATAAAGAAAAAATGTGCGCACACAAGGTTTTCAAATGGTATTAAAATCCATTCAATAAGAAAGTTCCACCGAAACATAAACATATAAATTCTCTAAAAAATATGGTAACTTGCCAACCATCAAATCAATAATTGCTTTTTTTTTTTTTTTTTTCTCTAATTCTAACACTTCCATTGGAAACGAGATGACTTTGCCACCATGGGTGCGCACATACCTTTCACAGAAGGCAAAGTTTGTCCACAAGCAAATTTCTGCGCACACACACACAAAAAAGAAAAAAAAAAAAAATAGAGGGAACATTGGTTACCACCGATCTCGACTACCTAACTTTCCCACCTTGAGCCGAATGGAATGATTAGGTATTTGCCAGAAGAAAATCTGAAAACTATGTCGCCATATTGAAGACGTTCATGAGATTGAGACCTACGACCCTCACCCGTTCATTACGGTGACACCTTTCAGATATTTCATTTTGATTACTGTTTGACAATTTTCTTTTTCCAGGAGATTGTAAACACATTTTGTTCCAAGTACGCCCCCTCCTCTACAAATCGTCCTAGATTAGCCAGAATAGAATATCGAAAAGGAGTGACTTAGCAAGAACCGAAGGGCCCGACTCACACAGACACACAAACACACACACACACACATATACACACAAATACACACACGTACGCACATATATACGCACACACACACACACACACAAGGTGATGAGAGAGGCTGGAGGAAGTGGATAGCTTTATGTATTTGGGGCCGCATGTGGCATGAAAGGGAGGAGTGGAGGTGTTGGTAAATCGTAGATTGCGAAAAACAAGTAAATACCTTAGGGGAACTAAAAGTGTTATAAGAAATAGAGATCTGGGAATGGATGCAAAAAAGATATTGTACTCGTATAAGGGGTGATTGTGCCGACGGCATTGCATGGGCAGAGACTTGGAATTTAAGAAAAGCAGAGAGGAAGTTTTTAAATGTGTTTGAGATGAAATGTCTGAGAAGTATGTTAAGGGTTACTAGGTTGGATAGAGTGAGAAACAAGGAGGTGAGGAGTGGAAAAAGAGATGACAGATAGGGCTGATGAAAGATTATTGGGATGATTTGGATACATGGAAAGGATGAGTGATGAAATATTAGTAAAACAAGTGTGGAAAGCAGAGATGGATAGAGTGAACTTGAGGGGACGACCGAGGATGAGATAGATGGATGGGGTGAAGGGGGCGTTGAACAAAAGGGGAATGTCTGTTATGCAAGGAAGGGAGAAAGCAGGAGATAAGGATGAGTGGAGAGTGTGTATAGATGATACTGTTATGCAAGGAAGGGAGGGGGGCAGGGGTATGGATTAGGGGTTGCTTATGAGTGAATTATATTTTGACGCATCCCAAAGGGATTTCTCCCTGTCTTCTCTTTTTCTGCATGAGGGGACGGAGAGAGTGGTTCGCCGATTAAGTGAAGCTGCCTTAATGTGAATGTACTGTGTCTTGTTACATTGCTTCTGACCCAGGACAGTGGCCGGGATACAGGGATGACCCATCATCCATGAGAAGCTAAGATGAGAAGGGGGAAAGGGTGGTTGATGGGAGTGGACATTGGCTACCTTCCTTATAAGAGGAGAAAGCACTTGGTCTATAGTAGTTTTACCAAGCGACTGTTTCGGTCACTCATAACAATGACGTCAGAACATATATTTTTTCCTTTTTAAGCTTACAAACCTTTCTCCGTTTTTTTTCTCTGTTTTCTTGTTTCATATCAGTTGAAAACCTTGCAGGCCAGAAGAAACAGTTCAACCAATCTGAAATTGATTTTTCCAGTTTACTATTTGCCGTCTTCTGGTTACGTAATCGCTTTCGTGTGTGTCCAGTATTGAGTTGCAGCCTCTATAGTTTGTGCATTCCAAGGAGTTCACTTAGGGTGTAACATACTTAGTGATTTACTACTAGCCATACTACCAAATCAACTCTAGTGTATACCTCTCTCTCTTATTTCCCATCTATGCTCTCTTTTTTTAATATAGTAAAAGAAGCTATATAGTATAATGTGTTTCACTTTCTAGGATTATAACAACGATTTCAATAAATTATATGACACGTGGCAACGCTTTTTCCTCATCTTGCCACGCCGAGGTGTTACAGGAGAGACAGATGTGATCGGATGGGTAATCGTTATTTTAATCCTAAGAAGTGATACTCATTGTACTATACAGCTTCCTTTACTGTATACAGAATAAGAAAAATCAAATAACACATAGATGGAACATAAGAGAGACAGAAACGTGTACTAAGATTGATTTGGCACAACCTATGCCACATCCTGAACGGACTCCTTAGAGCGAACAGAATGTATCTTCGAGTTAATTCTTTCAGTGGGTTGCTAGAATCCGGAGCCAACGTGAATTCAAGGACCGCTACACCGGCCAATTTAACCGCTCCATGTCCCTTTTGCCATGGCTTCGTTTCATTTCATTGGTCTCGGCTCGTCCGTGGTGATTGATCCTTTGCGACGACGCAAGTTCCAAGAAAGTCTTGCCGGCAATTCCACTATGACTGACCGTCATGTGAGCGGGACAAAGGTGCTCAAACGAAGGGGCGGGGAGCGGGTCAAGGCGCAGTGCCCTCCTCTGTTGTTTCCCCGCGGGCATGGTGGGCCCGCACGCACACACTTTCAGTGTAATGAAGATCTCGTTCCTTTAAATGTTCAGCTAATAGTCAGCAAATATTGTATATATATATATATATATATATATATATATATATATATTTATATATATATATATATATATATATATATATATATATATATATATATATATATCACAAGTAACACCACAGTCGGACGAAAGAAAGAGTTGAGTAAGCGAAACTATGTTTCGATTACTAACTACAATCTTCAGAGAGGATTGCAGTTAGCAATCGAAATATATAGTTTTGCTTGCTCAACTCTTTCTTTCGTCAGACTGTGGTGTTAGTTGTGATTTACAAATGTGTTACCACATTTCTCACCAGTGATATATATATATATATATATATATATATATATACATGTATATATATATATATAAATATATATATATATATATGTATATATATATATAGTATTTCAACAGAGACCCATTGTGTCGGATAAGAAGAAATGAAGTACACGATATCCATAAATTGCGATCACAGACTGTGATCCTCTTCAGTGGAATACAGAGTAGTGAGGAAAATACATATCTAATATACAGAGAAAGAGATGAAACATGGACAGGGCTCAAGTGGCGCCCATTGCCTTGCGCGGCAACTCTTCCGCCTTCACCAAGGAGGGTAATAATTTATTGACTGCCCAGGTAGTAATACAGTCTGGTGACCATTGTCCACTTGAGATATTAAAATTAGGAAATTGTTTAATCAAAGAAGATTCTATTATTTTCCTTTTGAAACTACACTTGGAGTTGAAATTTTTTTTTGCCTTATTCCAATCCATACAGTGTCCTTCTTTGTCTATGTGTTGGAAAACAGCAGAATTTTGTTGTGCATATCTGAGTTCTTATGTTCTTTCATTCTAGTGTATAAAGCTCTGCCCGTTTACCACCAATATACTTTATTACAATCCAAGCATGGAAGTTTACAAACACCTTGATTTACTTTTTCTCTAGGTCTTTGGTGTACATTAACTATTTTCTTAAACAGGTTATTGGGATAACTAAATACAACGTGTATGTTTTCCTTTGGTAGAAATTGGGAACAATCATTTATTGACTTATTATAGGAGTTTGTGGAATTTGATAAGTATTTGGCTTCCAGTAATTATGACAAAGAGTTATCATGTTTGAAAGGGATTCTATTGTAGGGCATTGTGGAATGTTTTAAAGAAGATTGTGGGTTGCCAAAGCGGTATAAATTAGCAGTAGACAGCCTCACGAACCGGAAAGAAGTCATCATTTCCCGTGC
>NC_134816.1:7818075-7830575 GCF_046742065.1 Oratosquilla oratoria
TATATATGTATATATATATGTATACAGATGTGTACATATGTATATATATACATATGTGTATATAATATATGTATATATACATAAACATATGTGTATATATACATATATCATATATGTATATATACATATATATATATATATATGTGTGTGTGTGTGTGTGTGTGTGTGTGTGTGTGTGTGTGTGTGTGTGTGTGTGTGTGTGTGTGTGTGTGTGTGTGTGTGTGTGTGTGTGTGTGTGTGTGTGTGTGTGTGTGTGTGTATTCATATATACAGGAGAAATCGGCCGCGGAGAGAGGTCGGTCGCTGGGAGTAGTTGGCACCCTGGGTGGTTGATGGTGCTGTAAGATGAGAAATGCTGCGCAGATGTGTGCTAGTTGTCAACTCTCCATCTCTGTACTACTGCCATTAGTGGAACAGTTGTCCTTGGATCCTAGCTGTCTGTCCATGGTGATAGCAACGAAACTTATTCTCGTCGATCAGGGAGGAGCATCATCAGCTCAGCGTCTTCTTTTGTTTCTAACTGGAGGCATGTTGTCTGCTTGACACCAATGAATGAACTGATTTACCAGGACAAAGCCTCTCTCTCTCTCTCTCTCTCTCTCTCTCTCTCTCTCTCTCTCTATATATATCTCTATATATATATATATATATATATATATATATATATATATATATATATATATATACTGGAGTGTCAGCACAAGGTGTTACAAACTGGCATGTGACAGCCTTGAGTTGTTGAGTGATAAAGAAGTGTGAACTGCTTTGACATCTTTGAAGGATGGTCTTGTATCACAAACATTTTCTAAAAAATTTAATGACTAACGGGGAGGGGGAATTGATGGATGGTGGATATTTTTAATGAATACTCCTAGAGGCCGCATCTCCCCACGGCTGACTTCTCCCGAATTTACTGCGGCCGACTTCTCTTGTATTCTATATATATATATATGTATATATATGTATATATATATGTATATATATATATATATATATTTATATATATATACATATATATAAACAAGTGTAAAGACAAATGATTGGAGAGGTGTAGGGAAATTCTAGGATGGAGCAGATACACTTTAAATGGGGTTCACACGAGTAATGTTGACCACCAAGTTTTCGTTTCCTCGGCAGCTTTTTCCTGCTTTGCTGGATTCATTATTAAAACTATACCGGAGTTCGTGCGCGGCAGCGCACCTTGTGGTCGGTCTTGTACCAGCTAGTGTTTACAAACACCACCCGTGACCAACATGGCGAGCCACGCACCACCACCTAACCCAACTAACTTAACTATACTCAATCAGTCAACTAAATCAGTCTTCCTGAGTCCATTGCTGAGCAAAGGCCTCCTTCATAGCATTCCATGATTCACACGACCGCGCCAACATCTGCCACGTCACTCCTGCAAACTTCTCTATCTCGTCTCTCCACCTTCTGTCTGGTCTCCCTCTTCCACGCTTCCCATCTCGTGGCGTCCACTCAGTAACACACTTGCTCCATCGCTCATCAGTCGTTCGCGCTAACTTACCTGCCCAATTCCACTTCTCTTTTACCACCTCCACAATATCTTTCACTCTAGTCTGCTCTCTCACCCAACTTACTCTCTTTCGGTCTCTTAGCGTTATTCCCATCATTGATCTCTTCATTCTCCTCTGTGCAGTACTTAGCTTTGGTTCCATCGCCTTCGTTAGTTTCCAAGTTTCACACCCGTAGATTATTGCTAGTAGAATGCATTCATTGTAAACTTTACGTTTCAAACATAGAGATAGAGAGCCTCTCAGGATTTTATTATACTTACCAAACACTTTCCAAGTAATTGCAATGCGTCTTATGATCTCTGGTTATTTTCACCATTTGCCCTAAATAATCATACTCTTCAACTTCAAGACTCTCACCATCGAATAAAATCTCTTTATTTTGAACTTTCGTGTTGAACATTACTTTGGTTTTACTCTTATTCATTTTTAAACCTACTTTGAGACATTCCTTGTTCTGATCGCTCAGCATATCTTGCAAGTCTTCTGCTCTTTCTGAAATAAGAATAATGTCATCCGCAAATCTTATGTGGTTCAAATATTCGCCATTAATATTCAAACCTTTCTCTTCCCAACTCAACCTCCTGAAAATATCTTACGAACAAACTGTAAATAATTTGGGTGAAATTCTGTCGCCTTGCCGTACTCCATTCTCGATCTTGATCTTTTCTGTATCTTTATGTAGTCGAACTATAGCGGTACCTTTCGCATGAATATTTTCTAAAACCCTTACGACCTCTGCGTTTGTACCCTTCTTGGGTAGCGAGTTTCGTACTGCTATTTCTTCTACCGAGTCAAAGGCCTTCTCGTAATGTGCAAAAGCTAAACAGAGAGGTATATTGTATTTTGTCGTTTTCCCGATTAGTTGGTTCATGGCCTGCAAATGGTCTAGAGTCGAATATCCGCTCTTAAAGCCTGCCTGTTCTCCCAGTTGGTTTCCATCTAAAACTTGACTTAGTCTATTTGTAAGGATTTTGGAGAATACTTTATATAAATTTGATAGCAAGATAATCGGTCGATAGTTACTAAGGTCCTTCTGGTCTCCTTTTTTATGAAACAAAATCTCTATAGCATTGCACCACGCATCAGGAACGCTTTCTTGACGTAAGCACTGGCTGTACAACTAAGCTAACTTAATATGAACTTCTTCCCCTGCGTCTTTCAACAGATCTATCGATATACTATCTTTACCAGGTGCTTTTCCTCTTTTCATATTTTTAGAGAAAATTCTACTTCTTCCTTTGTAATATCTGGTACACTACTAACGTCTACAGATGAATTTACTGACTCAACTACTGTCTTCGAGGAGTAAAGCTCTTGGTAATTTTCTTCTAATCTTTTTACCCCTGTCTCTGCATTTAATTATTTCTCCATTTCTATCTTTCAAACGTATCTTTTACTGTCTTCCTAAAACATGTCTGCGCTCGGTCCCTTTAATATTTTCACCTTTCCAAATACTTTCATCTATTCCATCCCTGTTTCTCTTTCTTTTCTCTGCTCTCTACCTTTTGTTGATAAACTTGTTTAGTTCTACTCTTTCTATTTCATCTCTCCTACATGGTCCTTCTTCTTTTGATTAAATCATTTGTAGCTTTGGAGTATTTGTTTTCTCTAATGTTTTTTGTACTTCCTACTTTCTCTACCAATTCCCAAATGATATTCACTAAATTGAAATTCATATCTTTAACGGTATCCTCGTTAGTTCTTATAGCTTCGAATCTATATTTTGTTTGTACCTGAAATTTCTTATTATTATCCTTACCTTTTGCAAGGCTTATTTTCTTTCTTAAAATTAGTTTATTTCTCTCGGCTCTGAAATTGAATTTAGCTGTGCAACCTACCATTCTATGATCACTATCTATGTTGACTTTATTTATCATCGTAACATTGCTAACGCTTTTGCTCTCATCTCCTAATATGAAGTCTATTTCGTTCTTTGTTGTTCCATTTGGACTTCCCCACGTCCATTTACGACCTACACGCTTTTGGAAGAAAGTGTTCATCATCCTCGTGTTGTAGTTCTCTGCAAAATTGACTAACATCTCGCCTCTGTCATTTCTTTCACTACTCCAAACTTACCAATGCACGTCTCATTGCCCATCTTCTTCCCCACTTTAGCATTAAAGTCACCTATTACCAACGTGTACTACATTTTTCTTGATCCATTACCTGACTTAAATCATCATAGAAGGACTCAATTTCATCGTCTGAACTCTGTGAAGTTGGTGTATAAACATGAACTATTTTTAGAGTGTACCTTTTACACGGCCTAATCACAATCCAAGCTACCCTGTCTGACAAACTACCGAATTTGACTACGTTACCAGCATCCTCAAGAATCCTACTCCACTAGATCTTTCTTTGTCCTTACCTCTATAGTAGAACAGGTGGTGACCATCTTGTAATTGTATCAGCTTTTCTTCCGCTCTTCGGACTTCGCTCAGTCCTACGATGTCCCACTTGATGTTGTCTAGTTCTTCCATTAAACTCTCCAGCCTGTGATCTTCTGAGGCTTCTTACGTTATAAGTATGGATCTTCATTTTCTTCATGTTGTTTAATGCCCAAGACTTGGATCTGTTTGGACAGTACTTACTCACATTCGGTGGCACACTGCTCGTAAGCACACGAGGCAATGCGGTTGGACCTTTAGGAGACGATGATCCAACAGGAACGCCCGGTTTTGTTATGGTTTTGCTGTTCATATTGGCTATGAAAGGGGGTTAGCAGTAATCTCACCTTCGTGCCAACCGGTTTCTGGTAAGATATTTCTCTGGTGTCACCTTATTCATTATATTCGGTGAATCCCTATGTCCATAGGGTGCCCAATGGTCCATGCCTTCATTTTTACGGTACCCCATATATCTATGTGGGTCCTACGACCGTACATGTGAGCTGCTCTTTGTCTGATCTTTCTTACAAAACCTGTTCGATATAGGTGACCCTGCAGAGATTGTCTCTCTATCGACATAGCTTATGTGTATTATGATGCAATTCACCTATAATTAATCAACTACTTGATTGCATACATGTCTAATTTTACTGGTTTACCATTGTATATAATTGACTACACAGGTATTTACATGTCCATGAGGAGCCAAGATGAGAGGGAGGAAAGAGTGTTAGATGGGAGTGGAGTGGGTGGGAGGGGGTATATGCATTTTGACTTCGCTACCTCCCTAGTAAGGGGGGAAACCTCTTGGTATATAGATTGATAGAATTATACCAGACTAACCTATGTAGCACACACACACACACACACACACACACACACACACACACACACACACACACACACACACACACACACACACACACACACACACACATACATACTACGAGCATAGTTCCCTTCCCTTATAATACAACTAGGTAAATACACGCGCACACACACACACACACGCACACACACACACACACACACACACACACACACACACACACACACACACACACACACACACACACACACACACACATACACACACATCGTCGGATTGACAGCAATGATTGGAACTCCGAAAAAAACGCAACTTGCGTGGATTTCAGCGACGAGGGATTACCTGTGTTGTATTAGTAGGGAAGGGGAAAGTTCGTGGTGTAGTGTACGGGTAAAAAAAAAAAGGCGAAGGGGAGGCATTATTGAAGAAAATGGAAGGAAATGAGGAGGGGGATGAAAATGCCTCAAACGCCAGAGGGAAGGTAAACAACAAACGAAGTGCAGACTACACAGCTGGTATCGAACAAGTAAGGGAATTAAATGTAGGAATATAGATAAGATCAACACAATGGAAAGTACAGATAAATATTTCTATGGAGATGACAACCTCTCCCGATTAGCAAGTCTAGAAGAAAAACTAATAAAAATTAACGAAGCTTGGGAGGTTAGGTTTGGCCAACTCCCAACAATTACACAAAGAGTTGATAAATTGGAAGAACTAAAAAAGGAGAATCAAAACCTAACTAAAGAAGTAGAAGAATTAAAAAGACAGTTAAGAGAAGTAAAGAATGAGAGTGAGGAAATAAAGAATAGTAATAAAGAAAATAGAGTCCATAGAAAAAGAGGTAAATGATTGGAAAAAAGTCCAGGAGGATAAAAAGAATTAATTTAGAGATACAGTGAAACAACAGATGAAGGAGCACACTCAGGACACAGTTATTAAAGTGATGAGAGAGAAGGAGAATATAGTAAGAGACTTAGCAGATAAAAAGAAATGTATAATTATATTAGGAATGGAAGAGAAGCATAATCCAAATAATATTACAAGAGTAAGGGATGAGAAAGAAAAAGCAAACAATGTATTAACATTATTAAAGAAGGTAAATAAGAAATAGATAAATAAATTTAAGAAATTTATAGGCTAGGGAAATACAGTATAGACAAGACCAGACCAATTAAGGTTAAATTCAGGTCACAAACGACAGCAGAGAAAGTCTTATCAAAAACAGGGAAACTAGGAAAGAGTCATCAGTATAAACAGGTATGGATAAAAAGAGAGATGAATAAAGGAGAAAGAGAGATGAATAAAGGAGAAAGAGAGGAGAAAAACAACAACAAAAATAATCTAAGCTAAGAAAAAAAAAAGAGAACAGAACAGAGTCAGACAAAGAGAAATTCTACTGGAGAGTAGTGGATATGAAAGTGAAAAAATGGTTCATAGTAGAGAAAAACAGAAGGGAAACAGAAGACGGGATGCAAGTAACAGAAAATTTAAAGTGTCTTTCACAAATATAGACGGCTCAATAACAGGCTTGAGTGAACTCAATGATTACCTGAAGGAAAGAGAACCGGACATAATGGGAATTGTAGAGACAAAGTTGCAAGGTACACTACCACCCAACAGTGTAGGCCATGGTGCATATAATTATTGGATTAGAAACAGAGAGGTAAAACAAGGGGGTGGAGATATGTTCTTGACTACTAAGGATATAAATGTGAGGAATGTTACACATGGAAAGAATAGAGTGGAGATTATTATGATGGAAATAGAGGACATGGACAAGAAGAGCATGAAGTTTGTAGTAAATTATATTCCTCCTAAAACGGCTTCGTGGGAAGAGAGAGAACACAAAAATATGTTAGAAGACACAAGGATAACACTAAATAAGATAATGGAAGCTGAAGGAATAATAGTTATAATGGGTGACCTTAATTGTAAAGATATCTGCTGGGAAGAGATGGAAACGACCTATGGGGAAATGTACTACTTCATATGATTATAGAACATACAATGACACAATGGATAGAAGAGAATACTAGGTATAGAAATGAGGAAGAACCATCGACACGGACCTAATAATCACATCAGAACCCGAAATAGTGGACAAGATTGAATGTAAGACACTATTAAGTAAAAGTGACCACATGTTAGTTGAACAGGATCTAAATGAGGCAAAATACATGGGAAAAAACGAACAATATAGAAAGGGAAGATTGATCTATGGAAAAAAAAAATGATAAGATGAGAGAATATTTCCAAAAAGCAAATGGGAAAGGATACACAAGGAGGAAACAACAGTAGAATAAAAATGGATAATTTTGACAAAAAATTATGACGGAGTGGAAAAGTATGTTCCAAGAAAAAGAAAAAAAAAAGTAAAATGCTGGTAAACAAAATATGTAGCGAGTTAAAAGACAAAAAAGATAAAGCTTGGATAAAATGGGGGAAAGACAAAAGACCCAAAAAATGGAAAATATATAGAAACCAATATGTAAAGGTGCGCATAGAAGAAAAGAGAAATACGAAAAAAATTAAAATCAACCAAAACTATTTTATAGATTTGTAAAAAACAAACTGAAAATCAAACAAGAATTAGTGAAACTGCGACAAGGAATAATTGAATACACAGAGGAAATAGAAATGGCAGAAATTATGAACAAGCATTTTAAACCAGTGTTTACGAGAAAGAACATACAACTTAGAGATATCGAGTGGGAGGAGAAAGTCCCCCTATAAAAGAGATAGAAGTAACAAGGAATGAAATAATGAATCACTTGAGTAATCTCGATATCAGAAAATCGCATGGTCCAGATGAAATGGCAAACTGGATTTTGAGAGAATGCAGGAACAAACTAAAAGACAAAATATATAGTCTAAAAAGCAGTTCATTGAAAAAGGAAAAGTTCCAGAAGATTGGAAAAGAGCAAATATAGTACCAATATGTAAAGGGGGAAACAAGGAAGACCCTACTAACTATAGACCGGTCTCTCTTACAAGTACGGTAGCAAAAATTTGTGAAAGAATCATCAAAATTAGATGGGTAAAGCATTTGGAAAAACAACAACAACAACAACAACAACAACAACAATGTAATAATCCAAGGCAATTTGGATTTAGACAAGGACGATCATGCGTCACAAACTTGATGTGTTTCTATTCAAGACTAATAGATATAATACAAGAAAGAGATGGATGGTCTGATTGTGGATTTCTAGACCTGAAAAAAACTTTTGATAAGGTGCCACATAAGAAATTGCTAAAGAAATTAGAAACTGCAGGAGGAATACAGGGAAACTACTGAAGTGGATGGAAGACTTCTTGCATGAAAGAAAAATGAGAGTGGTGATAAGAGACAAACACTAATTGGGATGAAGTGATCAGTGGAGATCCACAAGGAACAGTACTGGCCCCAATAATGTTTGCTATATATATTAATGATATGGATAAAGGATTTGAAAGTTATATGAGCTTCTTTGCGGATGATGCAATACTGTTGAAAAAAGTGAACACTTAAGAAGACTGTGAGTCGCTGTAAAGTGATCTCAATAAAGTATGGGAATGGAGTAGGAAGTGGGAGATGGAATTCAATATTAAGAAGTATAGTATAATGGAGTTTGGAGGAGGTAAAAAAAATAGTGGGATCATATAAACTGGGAGAAAAAGAAATTAAAAAAGAAGAAAAAGAAAAGGAACTGGGGGTCATTATTATGAATAATATGGCCCCTGAGAAACATAAATAATTTTTTTAGAGAACCTTGTAATTTAATAAGAACAATCAAAGTGGCATTTACATACCTGGACGAAGAAATGGTGAAGAAAATACTGGTCACTTTGATAAGACCAAGATTGGAGTATGCAGCGACGACGTGGTCACCAAGTACAAAAAAAAAAAAAAAATGTATAACAAAATTTGAAAGAATACAAAGAGCAATTACGAAATTGGCACCAACGGTCTCAGAACTATCATATGAGGAGAGGCTGGCAAAACTTGAGCTACAGACATTAGAGCAAAAAAAGAGAGAGAGAGAGGAGACTCGATAGCTATTTATAGAATCATGAAAGGCATGGAAATTATTTATATAGAGGATGTAATAAAATGGAATGGTAGAGATACAAGAGGACACGGAAAAAAAAAGACATTTATAGAAGAGACCTGAAAAAGAACAGCTTTCCCTTCAGGACAATATACGTTTGGAACAAGTTAGATGAGTATGTGGTGTGTGCAAAAACGATACACGAATTTAAAATCAGTCTAGATAAAACGAGATATGGAGACGGGACCCCACGTACATAGCTCCCCTTCCCGTAAAATACAACTAGGTAAACACACACACACACACACACACACACACACACACACACACACACACACACACACACACACACACACACACACACACACACACACACACACACACAGAGAGAGAGAGAGAGAGAGAGAGAGAGAGAGAGAGAGAGAGAGAGAGAGAGAGTAGTGGACACTTGGAACAAACTGGACAATGAAATAGTATGCGCAAAAACCATTCAAGAGTTAAGCAAAATAGACACTGCGAGATACAAAGGCGGGACACCACGAGCATAGCTCCCCTTCACGCAAAATACTAGGTAAATATATATATATATATATATATATATATATATATATAATTATATATATTATATATATATATTTATATATATATTATATATATCTATATATATTACATGTATATATGTATGTATATATATATATGTATATATATATATATATATATATATATCGTGTGTGTATGTGTGTGTGTGTGTGTGTGTGTGTGTGTGTGTGTGTGTGTGTGTGTGTGTGTGTGTGTGTGTGTGTGTGTGTGTGTGTGTGTGTGTGTGTGTGTGTGTGTGTGTGTGTGTGTGTGTGTGTGTGTGTGTGTGTGTGTGTATTTACCTAGTTGTATTTACCTAGTTGTATTTTGCGGGAAGGGGAGCTATGCTCGTGATGTCCCGCCTTTGTATCTTGCAGTGTCTAGTTTGTTTTTAAACTCATGAATGGTTTTTGCGCATACTATTCCATTGTCCAGTTTGTTCCAAGTGTCTAAAACTCTATGAGGAAAACTGTTTTTCTTCAGTTCTCTTCTATAGCTATGTTTTTTTATTTTCTTTCCATGTCCTCTTGTGTTTCTTTTGTCCCAGTTAAGTAAGTTCTCACTATCGAGTACCTCTGTGCCTTTCATGATTCTGTAGATGGTCAATAGGTCACCTCTCTCTCTCCTTTGCTCCAGTGTCGGTAACTCCAGTTTAGCCAATCTCTCCTCGTATGATAGGTTTGCAAGTGCAGGTGCCATTTTTGTAGCTGCTCTTTGGATTCTTTCTATTTTCTTTATATTCTTTTTGGTACTGGGGGACCACAATGTCGCTGCATACTCTAATCTAGGCCTTATCAATGTAACCAATATTTTTTTCATCATGTCTTCGTCCAAGTATGTAAACGCCACTTTTATTGATCTTAGCAAGTTGTAAGTCTCCCCGACAATTTTGTTAATCTGTATATCATAGGACAAGTCGTTCGTGATAATTACTCCCAAATCTTTTTCGGATCCTACTTTCTTTACTTCTTTGGTTCCAATTGTATATTTTCCTGAAATTTTGTTTTTGCTTTTTCCAAACTCCATTATGCTACACTTCTTAGTATTAAAGTCCACTTCCCATTTCTGACTCCAGTTCCATACCCTATTTAGGTCTTCTTGCAGTGCTTCACAGTCCTCATCGGTTTCTATTTTCCTTAGCAGTTTGGCGTCATCGGCAAAGAAGCTCATGTAGCAGTTCACGTCCTCATCCATGTCATTCATATAGATAGCAAACATTATTGGTGCCAGCACAGATCCTTGCGGTACTCTACTGATCACCTCTTTCCAGTCTGAATATTTTTCTCTGAGCACTACTCTCATCTTTCTACCAGTCAGAAAGTCCTCCATCCATTTTAGTAGGTTTCCCTGTATTCCTCCTATGTGTTCCAGTTTTTTTTAGTAGTTTTCTGTGTGGTACTTTGTCAAAGGCTTTTTGCAAGTCTAGGAATGCACAATCAGCCCATCCATTTCTTTCTTGCACTATGTCTATTAGTCTTGAGTAAAAGCATATTAAGTTTGTGGAGCATGATCTTCCTTGTCTGAATCCGAATTGTCTTGGGTTTAATATGTCATTGTCTTCCAGATGTTTTACCCATCTATTCTTGATTATTTTCTCACAAATTTTGGCTATGGTGCTTGTTAGTGATACTGGCCTATAGTTGGTGGGTTCTTCTTTGTTTCCTCCTTTGTGTATTGGTACAATGTTAGCGTTTTTCCAGTCCTCGGGTATCTTTCCTTCTTTGAGTGAGCTGTTTATTAAGATGTGTATTTTATCTGTTAGTTCTTCTTTGCACTCCTTTAGAATCCAATTTGCAATACCGTCCGGGCCATGTGATTTTCTGACATCCAGCCTTGATAAATGTTCTGATATTTCCTTTAGTGATGCTGTAAACTCATTCATGAGGGGAGATTTCTTGTTTTTATCTATGTCACAATTTGGTATTTTCTCTCTGGTGAAAACAGATTTAAAGTGGTTGTTCATGACTTCGGCCATCTCTAAATCTTCTGTGTATTCTATGTTTCCTTGGCATAGTTTCACCAATTCCTGTTTGTTTTTAAGTTTACCATTCACATACCGATAGAATAGTTTGGGTTGCTCTTTGCATTTGTCTATAATATCCTTCTCATGGTTCCTTTTCTCCTCTCTTCTCACATTAACATACTCATTTCTATAGTTAACATAAATTTGCCATTTGCTTTGTTTTTTGTCTTTTCTCCACTTTTTCCAAGCTTTGTCCCTTCTGTCTTTTGCCTCACTGCATCTTTTGTTGAACCAACATTTAATGTACTCTCTCTCTCGCTTTTGTCTTGGTACATGCCTGTTTACCCCTTCATTGTAGTTTTCCATCAATATATTCCATTTCTCTTCCACTGCTGTTTCTTCCCTGTAAAATATTTCCCAGTTTGCATTCCGGAAGAATGTCTTTAGTTTTGTAAAGTCTGTTTTGTTGTACCTCAGTCTTCCTTTCCTATGCTTTTCGTTCCTCTCTATGTCTATTTCTTCCTTTAGTATAGTTTCGATGAGTACATGGTCACTCTTTCCAATTGGTGTCTCATACTGGACTTTATGCACTATTTCAGGCTCTGTTGTAAATATTAGATCTAGTTTCGATGGCTCTTCATTATTTCTGTACCTTGTGTTTTCACGGACCCATTGGGTCATTGTGTACTCCATGGTCATATCTAGCAGTACATTGCCCCACGAGTCATCTCCTCCTTGCACTGTCATGCTGTCCCAACAAATTTCTTTGCAATTGAAGTCCCCCATAACTACCAGATTACCCTTACCCATTAGTATCTCATTGAGTGATTTTCTTGTATCATCTAGCATTTTTGTATGTTCGATTTCTTTCCAAGCGCTTGTTTTTGGAGGCACATAAGTCACCACAAACTTTCTACTTTTCATATTCTTGCCTTCGACTTTTATCATGATCAATTCAGCATTACCTTTGCCCTCTGCAATTTTTGTCACCTTTAGGTCTTTCTTGGACAAGAACATGATTCCCCCTCCCTGTTTCTTGTCCCTGTTTTTTATCCAGTAGTTGTATAAACCTTGTCCGATAACAGTGGATGGTATTTCACCTCTTAGTTTAGTCTCTACAATTCCCATTATGTCTGGTTTTGCTTCTAACAGATAATCATTGAGTTC
>NC_134816.1:7833075-7840575 GCF_046742065.1 Oratosquilla oratoria
TTTTCAAGGTTTCTCACAATAATCCGGCCATACGGAGTGTGAAGAAAGACAAGTTCATCAAATATATCCATATAATATTCAACGTTTCGTTTACATAGAGACATTTTTAGGAAAAATCTGGAATATACGAAAAAAAGAGGTTACAGTGCTTACAAAAAAGAAGAGAGAGAGAAATGACACTTAAGTTCACTTGCGCAGGCTTATATATAGTTTAGGAGATCTGAGACCTTGTCCTAACGGCCATTTGGGGTAGGGGGTGGGGGCGGTGGAGGGAGTGTGAGAGTGGTGGCGATTGTGACGTTGCCTCTACCTGAATAGCCTCCTGGTGTCACCCACTCACTGTTCAGTCCTGCCTCAAGGCAATGTTCAGTTTTAACGGGACACCGGAGAGTGAAGAGTCTCCCATGGATGCGGAAGATGTAGAACTACTTGCGACTGCCTATGCTGCAGTGACATGCAAGTCACGTAAAACTTGCTTATTCTAGTTGTAGAGGACTGAGTCAGACCTACACTACTCTCTTTTTTCACATGAATTACTATATTTTTCATAGTGAACTTGAAATAGCCTGGATGAGATTCACTCTTTTGTAGATTTATATTTCTTGTATGCGAATATTCATGGTTGTGTGTGATGTATTTGTTGCCAATATTCAAATCATCTTCTCGACGACCCTATTCCATACCAGAATACTTATCTTTTCATTTATGCTATTGCCAGATTAATATCTTAATCGATGTATATTCTTTCATTGCATCGCTATGAATTATTTCTATTGCTCCTACGCGTACCCGATGCTACATTCCTCAATTCAAATTCGTGTTTATATCAGACCCATATGAGGTGACCGTTTAGTACCGTATTGGACCGGTTAGGCTGGGAAGCAGTAGCCTCTTCCTACTCTTCTTAGGAGCTCCTCATGTTGATTTTCTTGGTCACTAAATCTCGGGTAGCTGCACCGTTCTTTTCTTTTAAGTTTTCGACAAACAAGTCATACGCTGCATTTTTTTTTTCTAACTTTCTCTGAATACTCTCTTGATTTATTCCAAAGATACGTATTTTTCTTGTATGTCTCAATAAGTTTGCTAAAGAATCGCCATTCTTCTTCGGTGGTGCAGCTGGTGCTCAGTGCGAAAGACATGCTTACGGTACGCTGCCGATTGCTGTACTGAGCGGCGGCCAGATAGGCCGCCTCTTGTGCCCATACACGTCCTGAAACGGACATTAGTCGGACGGAGCCAACCTGTCAGCCACATGTTCGTGAGGCCGCCTCATGTGCCCATTTACGCTCAAACTGGCCTGAACCGGACGCTGAATACGTAGTCCTCTTGCTGAGGGTGGTTCTGTGTGCCCTGTAAGGTCCCCTAAATTACTCAACAGATTTATGATATGGGTCACCCCAGGTTAGAAAAAAGAAAGAAAAAAAAAAAATGGTAGACATGGGGAATCATGGTAGCAACTTGGGAAATCATTCGTTTGTAAATGCCCCTAAATGTTACCGAGAGCCGAAAAACAAGGATTTCCAATTTACATCATAAAAGTTATAAACCATATAAAAAGTATCAAAAGAGCTGCAACTTGTGTTTCTCAAACGTTGTTGTGTTTATACACATTACATATAGTACCTTTCATGAAATTTAATGTGGACATTTAACATAAAAATATCAAAAACAAAATAAAATATATCATTTTAATTAAAAGACCATGCAAAATAATTCGGACCAAGTTCCTTTTGATATTTAACAATGTAGCATTTTGATTACTTTTTCATATTACACACATCTAGTCATATTATGTGTATTACAGAATTCAGACAATTCAGATTGTACCAAGCAATTCACATTGTATGCAGTAGAACACAATTAATAATGCACATATTCATTTTTAGAAATTCCATCTTATGAATTATTCATGTTTTCTCAGGCACGTTCAAACAGATTATAGTCTATTGGGTAGATATAAGTGAATACATTCCTTTTACGGATCTCACAGAGTTGGACCCATTCAATACTGCTACAACTACATTTAATCCAAATATGCCACATTCAGTCAAGATGGTTTCTGCACCCCCTCCACGCAAATACTTCCCAATGGACCCTAGGATTATTTTTATCATGTGGAATGAGCCTATGCACAAGACTAGATTTGAGAACTCCATTGGTCGCTGCAGCATAATTTCTCTTACAATATGGTACACGCCTTCATCACAAGTCACTGCCATCTTTGGTTGCTGTAGTTGTTCCAACACATTTTGAAAGTGTTTCAGTGCTGTATAGACAGTAGCATACTCTGTCACAGGGCTGGGAAGCAATGGGAGGAATCCAACTATTATTTTTTTTTAATATTCCCATCTGTGACAATAGAATTGAATGCTGCCCATGATGGCATCGTCTGATTAATTATCACAGGTTGTGCCAATGTCACTTTTGGATACATCCAGCTGACTCAAACTCTTGGCAAGATCCTTTTTCTTGATTTCATCATGCTTGCATTTTGCCATTTTATATAACGCATCTGGAACAGTAAAGGTTTCGGGTAGGTCTGGTTTTCTTGCTGGCTTCATGAAATCAATCAATGTCTGGCATGGGAGCCCCATGAATTACATTTTAGTGTCAGAGATGTTTGGTTTCACCCTTGTTGAGACAGGTTTATCCTGGAAGAGCACTGACACAGTATCATGACTTCCTCCTACTCCTGATATTGTTGCCTCTTCATGGTCGAAAATATCAAAGGCTCCTATGGTGAACATTTCTGGGACAAAGTGGTTAGGGAGTGGAACATTTCCCTGGGCTGACTGAACTATCAAACTTGCCATGCCATTATGATACCGAAGAATTTCATCATAGCTAATAGTGAGGCCAAATCGATTATACCCTTTGATGAGAGTAGAACTTTTGCAAGCCTCATGTATAGTCTGAGCATTCATGATGTGTAGAGGTGTTCTTTACCTACCATGATGGACATTGTAGTAGAGTATCTGGTACAGTGCAATCATTCGTCTTCTTATCCTGTGAGATATAGTAGACTGACCATCATCGTCTTCACCATCAACATCATCAGCCATCAGTCCTTCAACTTGTGGGAATTGATTGGGATCAAACTGGAACAAGACTCCGAGGAATTTCAACACTACAGGAGGTATAACAATGCTGTTCCATGACTTCTCCAGGTCGTTTGCATCACAAAATTTGTCTTTCAGGTGGAAATCTGCCATCAATGCTTCCCGAATCATTTTGGCACAAGCGGTAGTAATGGGATCAATAGATCGTATTGTGTCCGCCATGTCCTCTACTGATGTGGTATCCTTCAAGAACACCATAGCAGACTTGTTTGCCTCTCTTGGAAATGAAATCGATAAATTTCCCTTGTAATGATGACAAAGCAAGATGCGTAGTTCCCTATTGCTAAAGATACATTGTACTCCACTACCAAGCACATTTGCCATGTCTCCAATGTCACAAAGAGGATACCCAACACCTTTAAGGAGATTAGCATCTACAGAAGCAATAAGTTCATGAAATACCTTCATTTTTGGAGAAACTTCTTGTCGGGGTCACTACATTCTGTATCTTTCTCTTATCTACGGATGTATGACTTGATACAGTTTTTGTGACACAGCAAATCTGCTCCAAATACGGAGTGAATGTCTTGAAGATCACATGTTCTTGTGTAAACGTCATCTTGATAAAATGTTGCTTTAAGGAATACTTCTGATCTGTTGCTTTCTGCAATGCGGAACTTTTCACATACACCTTTGTGCTTGAGCTGACCTCATATGACACATGCTGTTGAATAAATGTCTGCAGGATTAGGGGACTCACGTGGTTCTATCTTGGATCGTGTGGAGAACCTTTTGCTCTGGTCACCAGTAGTCTCTACACTGCCAGACGTAGAGCCATGGGATAGTTTTTTGTCACTAATTCTATCTAAGGTCTTTTTCAATGTGTATTTTTTGTAGCAATCATTGTTCATGTAATAAACAAAGTGTGAAGTGTTTCCTTGCAGCAGCCGCTCATGAACAATATCTTGTCTGATATTTGCCGCTTGAAGAATACGCTCTCGGCCATTTTCAGTGCTGGTCACCGCACAGTTTGTGATTTGCTGGCATATAATGCACCTCTGAAAGTTTGTTTCTGACAGTCTTCTCCTCTTTAGTGGAACGCCCTCCATGATGTTAGTTATTTACCTGAAATAGAAAATAATTCAATAACTAATATGCATCTACTCTTCATGTGTCAAAAAATGTGAAAAAGCGATAATGTAATGAACAAAATTGTTGATTTTTCACTGCCTTGCTGAAAAATGAAGAAAATGTTATTAAAGAGATCTCAAAATATAATCATTCCTATGCACAAAAACATGCGTATTGGCATTTACATTTAACATATTCACAGTAGAATAGTGACGGAAATTTCATACGAGGTAGCCGTTTTTGACGTAAATTAAATCATGATTTCCAGAGTTGCTACCATGATTCAGAATGTCTACCCAAGTTTTTTTTTACACCTGAAGTGGTCCCTAACATGAAACTATTTAGTAATTTAGGGGACTTTGTAGTGCAAATAGGACCCCCCTTAGCCACTGGACTAACGGGGTTGGAGAAGGAGTGTAGATTTTACCACACAAGCCTTGCGGGAAAGGGAATTGTCGTTGAGTAGGCAAATGTTTGAAATCATGTTAGATTATATTATTTTTTTCTACTATATATAGAGTTTCTAAAACTTTTAGACTATTTGTGTCTCTACTATTAAATATTATTTCCGTGCCTTTAACCAAGTTCTTCCGGTTAACGACGCATGGTAATATTGCATATGGTGTTTCATAGCGCCATTTTATTAGTGCATGGAAATTTGCCTAACAAGACTGCATCTGGTATGTCCAGTGTAGCTAGAGTTACGACGTACGCAGTCCTCGTTTAAACTTTTACAATTATATATTACATTGGTCTTACAAGTGACCTCAGTATTGCAACACAAATTATTTATCATAACCAATGAGCTAGTTTCTCTTTAGGGGTGGCGTGACAGTTCTTAGTAACGATACCTTTTATTAAATTTTCGTCTTTTTTATATGCCTCTGAGAAAATGTAATGGTAATAAATGTTAATGAACCATGACATCACACGCACGCACACACACACACACACACACACACACACACACACACACACACACACACACACACACACACACACACACACACACACACACACACACACACACGCACACACACACACACACACACACACACACACACACACACACACACACACACACACACACACGCACGCGCACACACACACACACACACACACACACACACACACACACACACACACACACACACACACACAAACATATATACATACACTCACAAATAAACACACGCTCATAGACATGTATGCACACACACAAAACATAAACACAAAACATACAGACTTTCATAGAGACACAAACACACACTTATGCTTTAACGAAAAATACACATACCCACACAAACACACACACTCGCCTGTAAGCATATATATATATATATATATATATATATATATATATATATATATATATATATATATATATATTTATATATGTATATGCGTAAGTAACCACTAGGAAAAGTAAACTAACGAAGCAGAGCGCTTTCGTATAATTACATCTTCAGTGCAGATACAAAGAAGGAATTATAAAATGAAGAAACAAGGTACAGAATATATGACATAGTGAAGAGGGCATTCGGAGAGGTAGGGGAAGAAATACACGTGACGGACCAGTTGACTGGGATAACGCTAAAGTCATCACATACAACAACATAACAGAAAGAAATTTAATTGAATGCAGTTTGATCAAATCTAGTAAGGGGGTAAATGTTAATCTTCATTAAGGTTTGTACAAATTAGATAGTTACATTTCTCATGAAATTTCAAAATTATTTAAATTATAATATGAATTATGAGCAGTTGTCCCATACATGTTGGTTACCAGGACGGTTCAAACGTCCGTCACGTGTACTTCTTCCCCTACCTCTCCGAATGCCCTCTTCACTATGTCATATATTCTGTACCTTGTTTCTTCATTTTATAATTCCTTCTTTGTATCTGCACTGAAGATGTAATTATATGAAAGCGCTCTACTTCGTTAGTTTACTTTTCCTAGTGGTTACTTACGCATTTGTGAACACACACTCCTAGTGTTTTTATTGCATATATACACACATATATATATATATATATATATATATATATATACCTACGCAAAAACACACACATACACTCAGACACGCACACGCACACACGCACACACACACACACACACACACACACACACACACACACGCTCACACACACATAAACGTACCCACACACACTCACACACACACACACACTTCGGTCGAAGTGACAGTGAAGTTTGGAACTACAGGGAAACTTCAAGTTTCGTCGATCTCAACAACGAGGGAGTACCCTTGTTGTATTAATAGGGAAGGGAAAAGCTCGTGGTGTAGTGGGTAGGTGAAGAAAAATGAGAAAGGGAGGGATTACTGATGAAAATGGAAGATAATGAGGAAGGGGACGAACGGGCCCCAGACGTTATAAGTAGTGTCAACAAAAGGTGTGCAGAACACACAGACGAGGTAGAATAGGGGAGTAGAGGTGTCAAAAGCAAAAATATAGATAATGGCTGCTCAATGGAAAGAGAAGATAACTTCTTTTATGGATTTAATGAGGGAGGAGATGACAACCTCCCCCGACTAGTAAATCTAGAGGATAAAAAAAAAAAAAAAAAAAAAAAAAAAAAAATGAACGAAGCATGGGAGGTTAGGTTTAACCAATTACCACTAGTTACCCAAAGAGTTGGTAAACTGGAAGAACTAAAGAAGGAGAATCAAAACCTAACTAAAAACATAGAAGAATTAAAAAGACAGTTAAAAGAAGTAAAAGATGAGAATGAGGATTAAAGAAGAATAAAGAGAATAATGAGTCCATAGCAAAAGAAACACAGGGTTGGAGAAAAGTCTAAGAGAACAACAAAATTATATTTAGAGGTATAGTGACACAGCATATGAGAGAAAGAACTAAGGACACAGTTATTAAAGTGATGAGAGAGAAGGAGAATATAGTAAGAGACTTAGCGAACAAAAAGAAACGTATAATTATATTAGGGATGGAAGAGAAGCATAATCCAAATAGGACCACAAGAGTAAAAGAGGAGATGGAAAAGGTAAACAAGATATTAGAAGTAGTTCAAGAGGATAAACAAGATAAAGGGAAAGAAATTGAAGAAATATATAGAATAGGGAAATACAATACAGATAAGACCAGACCAATTAATGTTAAATTCCGGTCACAAAGGACAGCAGAGAATATCTTAGCAAAAACAGGGAAACTAGCAGACAGTGATCAATAAAAACAGATATGGATAAAAAGAGAAATGAATAAAGAGGAAAGAGAGGATGAGAAAACAAAAAGACTAGAAGCTAAGGAAAAACACGAGAAAAGAACAGAGTCA
>NC_134816.1:7853075-7870575 GCF_046742065.1 Oratosquilla oratoria
TGAATCGACCTACGTCATTCTGAACCTTCTGATACTCGTAGTTGTTTGTGGGAATTGTCATCTGGCTCAATCCCTGGGACTGACACAAAAGTGGCCTGAATAAAGCTAGGTGCAATCGACTCTTGGATGAAAGTGTTGCAGCTTTGAGTCGCTTAAGTCTTCCCAACACAAGCCTAGCTCTTGCTCACTGTGGAAGTGAGGGGTCCAGGTAAGGTCACTCTCCAGTGTGCTACCCAGCACCCAGGCATGTTTGTGTTGTTTATCTTAAGAGGAGTGTTCATGAGTGTTCTGTTGGTTTTCTTGCTACATAAGTATACAGTTTTGGATTTCGATGCTGGTCTTAACGCGCCACTGTTACTCCTATGCGTTTGCCCTGTCTACTATATTCTGCATTACATATAACCCTCCCAACAGCGTTTTGTGTCTGCTAATGTGATTAGTGTCGTTCGCATACGAAAGAATAAGAGCCTGGTTGTGTGGGTAAGCCGGCTCTGGTAGGTCATTTGTAAATAGATTGCATAGAATGGGGGCAAGGATTGATCTTTGAGGCACTCCATCCTTCGGTACGAAAGGTCGGGACAGGCAGCCCCGTTACTTTATTCTCATTGTCCTGTCGCCCAGGTAGTTGCAGAGCAGCCGATTGAACGTCAGGGTAAAATAAACATTGTGTTACAATTTCAACTTAAGGCCTTCATGCCAGACAGTATCGAATGCCTTCTCCACATCCTTACAAACCAAAATGGCCTTACCAGGGCACCCGTCTGGCGGTTTTTGAGCCCACTGAGTGATCATAGAAATTATGACGTCTGCACCGCGCTCTGGCCGAAAACCAAACTGCAGTCTCTTAGCACATTCTTTACCTCCAAGTACCCAGTAAGACGAGGGCACCATGCTCGAACACCTTACCACAGTACTCTAGAAGGGAGATTGGCCGGCAGGAAAGGGGTGGAGGTAGGTTTCTGAAGTTTGGGAATGAGGATGGTATGGGAGGTATCGAAAAGGCGTGGAAAGTACCCAGAGGCAAGTGAAATATTGTATAATGTCGTCATGTCTGCAGTTAGACACTTGATTCGTGACTAAATCTTGGGGGCATGCAAACGTTGTTCCAATTTTCAAAAAGAGTGATAAATCGTCTATGCACAACTACAAGCCAATCAGTTTGACGTCAGCTATAGTCAAAATTCTGGAATCAAT
Organism: Oratosquilla oratoria; assembly: GCF_046742065.1. NCBI lineage: Eukaryota > Metazoa > Arthropoda > Malacostraca > Stomatopoda > Squillidae > Oratosquilla > Oratosquilla oratoria. The sequence continues at coordinate 7,854,270 of NC_134816.1, forward strand.
AATAGTTAATATTACCAGAGATCACATAGACATAATTTCATTCGTGACTCACAGCATGGGTTTACCAAGGGTAGGTCATGTGTAACTAATCGTCTATCTTCTTACACTAATGTCTACAAGGCGTCAGATAACAATGGTATTTACGATGTTATTTGCTTTGACTTTAGCAAAGTGTTCGACAAGGTGCCTCACTAAAGACTACTAAATAAATTCAAAGTCCATGACATAGGGGGGAAACTGTCTGAATGGATTTGAGCATGGGTCAGTTACAAACAACAGCGGGTCACAATTAGCGGTATAAAATCCAAATGGGGGAGTATTACCAGCTGAATTCCCCACGGCTCGGTTTTGGGCCCCTTATTGTTCATTATGTATATAAACGACATAGATAATTGGATTAATTATGATGTTAGAAAGTTGCGGACGACACTAAAATAAGAGAAGATTCCAGAATACTGTAGGAAGATTTTAACAAAATGTTCACATGGTCGTTGAAATGGTAAATATCTCAAAGTTCAATGTGTTAAACGTAGGTTCACGCAACTCAGAAAGCAGATAGCTTAGATAGCACCTTTTTAGAGAAAACTGAATGCGAGACTTGGGGATGCTAGTGAGTCCTGACCTTAAATCCAGGAAACATTACATTAGTGCCAGAAATGAAGCTAACAGAGCATTAGGGTTTGCTAGGGAGGTTACAAATAAAAATGCGGAGGTTATCAAATTCTATCTGGCGTTAGTCAGACCCATCCTTGACTATGCAGCACAATTTTAATCTCCGTCCTATTGATTCACCAGAATCAATACAGAGGAGAATGGCCTAAATGATATATGGACCCAGAATTTTCCCTTAGGAGGACAGGCTTAGGCACCTTAATTTACACTTTATGGAAAGACGAGTGCAGGGTGATCTAATAGAGGCGTTCAAGTGATGCAGACAAGGTCATCATATTAAGAAAACAGGGCAGAAAAGCAGAAATGGATTCAAATTTGATCGATTTAGTCTTAAGAAGGAAATAGGCAAGAACAGTTTTACCATTAGAATGGTTAACGAGTGGTTAACGACTTAGTAACCATGTAATGAACGATGAAACTATCATTTGCTATAAGAGGGATGATAGGTAGTAATGAACATGTAGCGTGGCCTTTTTGGGCGAGTCAAATCCAAATTCATCTTTTTTGTTTAATAAATAAGTCTGTTCCAATCACAAAGTATAACACAGACACTGAGTATGTGCACTCCCCGACCAGGCTGTCTCATCAAATCACATCTGCATCCTTCTCTCGACCTTCGCGCCTCTCTCGGATATATTTCATATTCTATCTAAAGTTGTCACTTTTTAATGTTTAATTACTTATTTACCAACCACTGCATGAATTTAGGAGGCTAACAAGATGACAATTAAGATTGTGAGTGTATGAAGCATTATTGTGCTACATATTGCATCCAAACTGTGAAACTGCATAGGACTTCCTATTGGAGCAATGTGAAAAATTCAAAATTAATACTTGCCTAAAAATTTGGTATGTTCTGATAATATGACAAACTAATCAATAAAATGTAGAAACCATAAATCTCCACTTTGTATTTACAGAATATGTACATATTTTACTTGGTGAATTACTGAGGTTGAATTCTGAATATCAACCATACAAACTTGCAAGAGATGCCAAACTTCAGTCCTCTATTATAGTTTCTGAACTAGTCTGTTCCAAGTATGAAAAACAAGAGAAGTCTGACATCATCCAACACAGTGAACTCTTTTCATATACCAAGAATAAATAGTACTGAGTATAATTCCAAGAATCTGAACCAAAGTCATTGCTGAAGGATATTTAAATCCTGTGTAATATCCATCTGGCATAGGGCATTTTTTCCTAATTCGGTCTTTCGCTCACACTGGGAGGGGCAGGCGATTTCTTTTGCCCAGTCGTTGCTAACATCACTCCACTAAATTACGATACAGACTGAAAGAAATAAAAGTAACAATCTATGATTATTCATTTTGATATAGATTAATAAAAATATGGATTGTTATGTAGGCTATTGTTTATATATTTTTGTTACATGTATCCTTGTACCGTACCCACATTGCAACACGAAAGGGCATCCAAATCCGATCAATCTTCTTCACTCGATGTGAAGTTATGTTGAAGAATGTAAACAACAGCTGTTACGTCATCAGTATGTCCTTGCGGTGAAAAATGTAGCTATGACATTGAAAAGTTCGTCTGGTATCAGGCACTTTTAAGATCATGCTATTTGGGTAAAATCAAGACTATGAAATGCTAGAAACATGCATTTTAGTGTTCTAACATCTAAGTTATATTTCCATACATGAAATAACAAAAAATAAAGAAGTCCGAAACCTTCTCAGTTGACCTTTAAATTACTAAGAAAAAGTTAAGATTATTAAGAAAAAGTTGAATATGTGACTCATCTCTAAATAACAAAAAGGTATCATAAGCATATCTTCTGTAAAACATAGATCTGAATTCTATAGCACAATTTCACATCCATCTCTGTTCATGATAACATAAAAATACTAACCAGTCTAGGTCCAAGCTGTGATCCCATACCAACACTGTGTATTTGAGAGAAATTTTATTTTCAAAGTATAGCTTTGTGATCCATTGAATGGAATTTTAATGGATATTATTTTTTGGAAATACACTCGTGACGATTTCATTTCTGATATATATATATATATATATATATATACATATATATATATATATATATATATATACATATATATATGTATATGTATGTATGTATATATTATCCTAATGACCCACTTTCGGAGAAGAATAAGCGAAAGTAAAATGATCCGTATATTTCGATCACTATATGTGATCCTCTTCAGCAGATGTGATTACAGAGTGGAGAAAAGCATGTATATATACAAAAGTAGTGAGGTGGGCAGGTAAGGACGGGGACTCAGGTCACGTGTCCGGCGCTACGTGGGCATTGGTGGATTTTGTCCACTATTAGTGTGGATGGTAGCAGTCTATTTACTGCTAAGGAAGTTATGCAATCTGGTGACCATTGGCCATTGGAAATATTATAATTAGGAATATTATTTATTAAAGAGGATTCTATTTTTTTTTTCTAAAACTGCATTTAGATTTATAAATGATTTCAGCGTCGTCCCACTTTATTCGATGGTTTTTATTGGCGACATGCTAAAATACGGCGTGTTTCAACATGTCGCCAATAAAAAAAATCATCTTTAATAAATAAACCTCTTTAATAAATAATATTCCTAATTATAATATTTCCAATGGCCAATTGTCATCAGATTGCATAACATCCTAGCGGTAAATAGACTGCTACCGTCCACAATAACAGTGGACAAAACCCACTAATGCCCACGTAGCGCCGGACACGTGACCTGAGTCCCTGTCACTACGTGTCCACCTTACTACTTTTGTATATATACATGATTTTCTCCACTCTGTAATCATATCTGCTGAAGAGGATCACAGATAGTGATCGAAATATACGGATCTTTTTACTTTCCTTATTCTTCTCCGAAAGTGGGTCATTAGTATAATTTTACCAATGTGCTACGACGTTATTTTGTTGTGATATATATATATATATATATATATATATATATATATATATATATACATATGTATGTATATATATGTATATATATGTATATATATGTATATATATGTATGTATATATATGTATATACATATATATATGTATATATATAGGTGTATATATATTTATATATATATATATATATGTATGTATATATATATATATATATATATATATATATGTGTGTGTGTGTGTGTGTGTGTGTGTGTGTGTGTGTGTGTGTGTGTGTGTGTGTGTGTGTTTGCGTGTGTGTGTTTGTGTGTGTGTGTGAGTGCTCGTGTGTGCGTATGTGTGTTTGTGTGTGAATAAGTGTGTGTGTGTTTGTTTGTGTGTGTGTGTGTGTGTGTGTGTGTGTGTGTGTGTGTGTGTGTGTGTGTGTGTGTGTGTGTGTGTGTGTGTGTGTGTGTGTGTGTGTGTGTGTGTGTGTGTGTGTATGTATATGAGAAACCCCTGACATATATTCTCGCATTATTCTCCAGACCAACCACGTCGTTCCTCCTGACGGCGGCTGGGGATGGGTGGTAGTGGCGGCGTCTTTCCTGTGTAACGTCGTGGTTGACGGCATCATCTTCTCGACAGGTCTTCTCCTAAAGGACTTTCAGGAGCAGTTCCCTGAAATATCGACGTCACAGGTGTCCTGGGTCAGTTCACTCCTGGGTGGCTTCTACCTCATCGTTGGTAAGTGTTCCTTAGGATGATTAAAAAAAAAAAAAAAAAAAAAAAAAAAAAAAAAAAAGAGGGAGAGATTATGCACTTGCATACATGTATATATTGTAACAAGTTAATTGTTAAAGAACAAGAATAAAATCAGTCGTTCCCAAAAGGAATGAAGTAGGGAAATCAGCAATCAGTCCCATTCTAGTTTGAGCCTGGTACGAAGGTTATCTCTAGATTATTATCATTTTTCTCCATAGAAGAAAAAATTATCTCAATTGCTTATCTACTATAAAAACAAATTTTATATAAAAACCTCTTTTTAAGAGAGGGGAGGTACGCTGTCCTTCCGGAGTGCACAAACAGAAACTCTACACTTAAAGTAATGCATCTGAATTTGATCTAGATTCAAATGTTTGTGGGGATTTTGTTGCACGGTGGATTGCCGGATAATTTCGACTAGGATCTGACAAATACTCCGACAAGAATGATTTAGGTCGCCGGAACATTTCGGCAAGGAGCAGATAAATGGTCTGACAGGAATAAAGAAATTTAACTTACCGTAAAAGGTTTGCAATGGACCAGACAATGAGTCTGGCCTGGTTAAAGAAATTTATTTTGTCGGAAGGCGTCGGTAATGGAACAGACAAATAGGCTGGAAAGGAAAATGGAATTTAGTTTGTCGGAAAACATCGGCAGTGGACCAGACAAAAAGTCTGGTTAGTAAAAATAATCTTATCATCGGTGTAGCCGTCTTGTATCTTGGGCCTGTCCTATGATCTTAGTGTTTTCAGCCATGGTCTGTCTAGTAAGAATAGTGTTGTGGTGAGATTCTGTGTGTGTCTTAGGTGTGCCATTTTGTAAGTGTAAGGTAATTCTTCTTGAGAGTTTAGTAGTGCAGTATCCTATGTATGAAGAATGAAGGGACTCACAGTTCCCTTCTTTACAAGAGAATTCATACACAAGATGACTGCGTTGTAACTCAGAAGGAGCGGGGGAAGGGTTATTCTTTAGTAGGAGATTCGAAGTTTTCTTGTTTTTGTAGTAGATGACGAAATCCATCCGGTCGATAGGATTGGCAGGTTTGACATGACGTTTGATGATTTGCCTGATGACTCTCTCTTCAGTTTTGTACTCTATAGTCATGTGGGATTTGTAGAATAAATTGATACTTTCGCTTGAATAGAGGAGGACTGGAGCTTGGTCATATCATTTGTTGATTTCCCTTTTGATGACATTGGAAATGTCCTAGTTGGAATAGCCATTATGTGTGGCTCTTTCAATTTCTAGATTAGCACTTTTCCAGCTGCCGCAGTGCGTGAGAGCCCTTCTGATGTAAGCGCTGATGGTGGAATCTTTAAAGCGTTGGGAGCAATCGCTTTTCCCATTAAGACACAGGCCCGGGTTGGACGAATCGTTCGAAGTACCTAATTGGCGGACCCACCTACGGCGTTCTACCCTCCCATAGGTTCCCTCACACCACAATTTCCTATTGGTTCTCTCTATGCTTACTATGATCCTCTCTTTTAGTATATAAGTATGTATTCTGACCTTTGTCATTGCTTTTGAAAATGTACACAGTGGACGAAACGTCAAGCTCCACTGCAACGCTACTCTTCTCCCTTCTGAGTTTGAATCATGTCCTTTGGACCAGCGATAACAAACTTACCTCCTGAAGCCAAGTCTATAGATAGACGTCTTGAAGCTCTACATAAGAAGATAATCAATATATATATATATATATATATATATATAATATATATATATATATATATATAATATATATATATCATATGTAATAAAAACACTTGGAAAATAAAATGAAAGGTGAACGAACGTTTTCGTCTATTCAAGACATTTGAAAATGTCTTAGATAGAGAAAAACGTGCGGTTACCTTTCATTTTTTCCAAGTGGTTTTATTACACAATTTGTGAATCACGTGTTTTTGTGATTTATTCGCAAATACATACATATATATATATATATTAATATATATATATATATATATATATATGAATATGTACATATATATATATGTATATATATATACATATATATATATATATATATATATATATATATATATATATATATTTCTAAACAGAAATGTAGTAGCACATTTGTAAATGACACACAGGAAACCCACAGTCGGAGAAAATAAACTTCAAATGAAAGAAGATTCAACTGTAGCCCTCTTCAGGAAAGTACATAAGACAGAGGACAAAGGGGACTTATAAGCTACAGAAACACAGAAAAGAGAGGGAACGTGGACTGCTGGCATTACTCAGACGGGGGGTAAGATGGAGTGGCGGAGGAGGGTGAGGGTGAGGTGAGGGTGGGTTGTAAGCTTCGTACCAGCCTACTTACTGCCGCGCGTGAAATAATGTCAGGAGTTCACTGCCCTTTAGAAATATTAATGTTGGGGCATTCCTCAATTAATACTGATTCAATTATTTTTCTCCTGAAACCACAGTGGGACTTGAACACTAATCTGTCCTTACCCCAGTCGAAAGAATGATTCTTATTTTTGACATGAAGAAATACGGCCGAATTTTCTTGCCCATATCTAATTAAACTTTTATGTTCTGGCAATCTAGTGTTCAAGTGTCTCGCAGTTTGACCCAAGTAAACCAAATCACAATATTGGCAGGGCAAACAATAAAGACCAGGTCACTCTACTTCTTTCGGTTTTTGTTGAACGTTTACAATTTGCTTACGCACGGTGTTAGGATAGTGATAGGCAATAGTGAGACGTTCATGAGGAAGCAACTTGATAGAGGAACTGATGGTTTTACTATATGGAATTTTTAGGATATCTTTAAAGGAGCGGTGATAACTAGAGGGGACGAAAGTTTTAAAATGGTTGGTCCTAGCCTTACTGAGGGCTTGGTCCAGAAACCAAGGTGGATATACCGAATTTTTAAGTTGACATTTGATCACCTCAATTTCTTGGTCCAGAAATTGAGGACTGCATATCCTGAAAGACCTCAAGAAAAGACCAGAGGCAACACTTTTCTTAACATTGTCAGGGTGATTACTAAAAAAGTGAAGGTTCCCTGAGTAGGTGGGTTTTCGGTACACTGTAAAATGTAAATTATCATCAATTCTTCTTATTAAAATGTCCAAGAAGGGGATTTGGTGTCCTTCCTCCCATTCAATTTTGAATTTAATGTTCGGGGTCAATTGGTTCAATTCATCATGGAACACTTCAAATGGGCCCCAACTGTCATCCCACGCCGAAAAGATACCGTCTACGTACCTGAGCCAAATCATTTCGGGCGGTTTGATGGTGGGCAAAAGGGTACACTCAAAATACTCCATGTATAAATTGGCCAAAACAGGAGACAAATTAGAACCCATACTGCAACCAAATTTTTGACGGAAAAATTGGTCTTGAAAGAAAAATACGTTTGAAGAAACACATAGGCGAACTAAAGCAAGAATTTTGTTGACAGGGAGGGGGGAAATGTCTTGAAAGTGTTGCAGTTTGGTTTCCAAAAAAGTAAGAACATCTTCAACATCAATATTCGTAAATAACGAGCAAACATCAAGACTGAGAAGCCTTAAACCCTGTACTTTCATTTTTTTTTTAATAAAATCACATGAGTTGGAGATATGGGAGTTAGAGAAATTCCCAACATATGGGGATAATAAGTCCGCCAGCCATTTAGCATTTAGAAAGCATTCCCCTCAGGCCCATCATATCGAACCGCGGCTCCTGCACCAGCAAATTTGCTAAATGGCTGGCGGACTTATTATCCCCATATGTTTGGAATTTCTCTAAATAAAATAACACGGGTTGGATATATGGGAGTTAAAGAAATTCCCAACATATGGGGATAATAAGTCCGCCAGCTATTTAGCAAGTAGTCACACACTCGTCTCCGTAACCGATAGTTCTCCTTTGTATCTGTACACTGAGCACTCTAGGCTATGGCTTCGGACACCTTTAAGAAGAGAAGCATCTTTGACGATTCGGATGAAGATCAGGAGGAGCCACAAGAAGGAAAACGTATACGACCAGAAACCTCCCCAGAAACACCATCATGAGACTCAGGATGGACAGAAGTTGGCAAAGCGAAGAAATCCAAAGCAAAAACCCCTTCGAATATGAACCCCACTAACTTAATGGAAGCTTCGACATCAGCGACGAGCGGACCCGGAACAAGCACACACCCCAAGGTCAAGCCCAAGCTCAAATTAGTACCACAAAAGGAAACCCCATATCAAATAATCAGAACACTGGAGAAGAGACACCCGAACCTGGCCATGAAAGCCTGGCCAAACCTGGAAGGCCAATGGACAATCATGCCTCTGAACGACGTAGCACTGGACGCACTTCGGCGATCTCCTGCCCTTCAGGAGCTAGATCCTGCCCAGAAACCAATTAGGGGATCATAAGGGGATATCCCCTCGAACTCTGCCTAGAACCGATACTAGAACTATCGAACGTCAAAGTTGCAGATAGGGCCTTGGACAAACAGAAGAAGCCCACCACCTCCATACTTATCACCTTTCTAGGACCCCTTCCGAACAGAGTGACATTGGGAACATGGGGATCCTACACCGTCAGGACATGGTACCCAGAGCCCCTACGCTGTTATGTGTGTCAGAGGTTTGGCCATCATCAGGCACGCTGCAGATTTAAGAAGACATGAGCCGTTTGCAGCAAGCAACACGAAACGGAACAATATATTTCCAAGTTGGAACAAAGCCAACCGGTAAAACCATGTTGCCCAAATTGCAAACAAACCTACCATGCATGGAACCCAAGATGCCCTGCAAGGCTAGAATAGATATATATCCGGCCGCACGCAAAGCAGCCGGAGAAGGCGCCAACTACCCAAACAATAGCCCCACCGCCAGCCTCAAGAAGAAAGAGATGGGAAACCAACAAAGAACAAATCAACTACTCCCAGACACAGACCACACGTACTGCAAACAGGGACCAACAGCTTCATTTTCAGCAGACCAGGAAACCACACCCTCCATCACACCAGACCAGGGAACCACAACCTCCATCACAGCAGACCAGAAAACCACAGCACCGACTACCCACGAAATCACTGAAGAAGGAAGGGCGCACCAACCAGAAGGATACACGACAGAGACAGGTCCGGAACCGGTTCAGCTCACGCAAAGATCCGAAAAGAGTACCCCAGAGAAACCAAAACCCATAGACACAAGAAAAACACACAGTTACCATGGAAGTATCAACTCTCAAGAATCTTCTGAAGGACCTGGCTACACAACTAGCTGCAGCACTATATGCTTCCCTGGACAAACATGTGACGGAAACCATTGTCACCCAAGTCATGAAGAACAATCTGCCGCCACGCGAAACTTCGCCAGCAACCAACAGACAAAGATCATACCACACACCGGGCAGCAATGAAGGAATCCAAGAAGACAGACCAGGACGAATTTTCACCTCTGCACCAACATCCAACAGCGACATGGAACCCTCAAGCAGAACTCACGGCGCAGCAGTAACACAGCCAACTAATACCTCAACAAGATCATGGAGGCCAGAGACCAACCCTCCCAGACCCACTGATGGAATGCTGAGCATACTTCAGTGGAATGCAGGGGGTATCCACCCGAAAATGGCATCTCTTCTTGCCACGATCCAAGAAGATCAAATAGACGTAGTCCTACTGCAGGAAACCCTACTACAAGACCATCACACCTTCCGAGTCCCAGGATACACATGCTACAGGAAAAATATCGGAAGCACAGGGTGGGGACTTGCCACTCTGGTGAAAAATAAAACACCAAGTGTTCAAATCAAGGACTACCTTGAGTGTGGGGAAGCCACAGAGGTGCTTGCGGTCCAAATACAACTTGCTGGGGTCACCCTCCAATGTTACAATCTGTACTCCCGGCCTGCGGAGAACATTGATCTCTCACAAATGTTTGGAAATTGCGACAGCCACAACATCGTATTTGGGGGAGATATAAACGCTCACCACCCCATACTCTCCTCTCCTTCAACAACCAACGAGAACGGTCACCAGGTCGCGCATCTTCTCAGCGAGTTTCAGGACGTCTGCCTCTTCAACAGCGGAGCACCAACCCATATAAGGGGAGGGCGGCTTGATCTAACCTTCCTTCCCGCGAAATTTCGAGGCCTTGCACAGTGGATGGTCCACCCAGTCCTGACCAGTGACCATTACGCCACAGTAACGAAGATCAAAGTTCCCCGAATTCAGCTGCTCCCTAGCCCACCAAAAGGCTGGAACTCTGCCTTTGCAAATAGGGGTAAATTTGCACAAAATCTGACAGAGTGGTTTGAAGACCACACTCCCCCACTGGACATCGACGACCAAGAAAGGGACCTTGTGACTGCCTTTCACACCGCGGCGGACGCTGCAATGCCACGGAAGAAGAAGCCCAGCAGGGAGTGCAAGGATACGTGGTACTACTGTCCCAGAGTCAAGACCCTAAAACACAGAGTCAACCGCCTCAGGAAAATTCACAACACGAGGCCCAACGCAGACAACAGGAAGCACCTCCAAGAAGCCATACGACACATGCATGAGAAATTACAAGAAATAAGACAGAGAAAATGGCTAGAATGGTGATCCCGGAATCTATTTCCGGACAGTTTGAGACCATTGTTTCTTGTCTGGTTCTCATTCAGTGTGAAAATTTTGTCAATTTCGATGTCATCAATTCCCTTTAGAATTTTAAAGTAGAATTTTAAAGACCTGTATCAAGTCACCTCAGAGCCTGCGCTTTTTTAAGGGAAAACAGATTCATATGTTTTAGTCGATTTTCGTATGATTTATTTTTGATATTTGGAATCAGTTCTGTGGCTCGCCGTTGTACTTTTTCCAGTCTGTCAATGTCTTTAATGAGATTCGGTGACCATACGGAAACAGCATATTCTAAATGTGGACGAACTAACGATTTATACAGCTTGTTGATGAGTGATGGACTTTTGAAATCAAAAGATCGCGCAATCAGTCCCAGAATCTTATTTGCTTTCTCAGAGGCTGAAATACACTTCTTGGATGATTTGAGATCGTTACTGATAATTACTCCGAGATCTTTTTCACTATTCACTTTTGTTAACTTGTAATCGTACTTACTGTTATTTTTACCTATGTGTATTACCTTGCATTTACTTGTGTTAAATTTCACTAGCCACTTTTCACACCATTGCTGTAATTTATCTAAATCTTCTTGAATATTTAATTGATTAAAGTGATCATTTGCCATTCCGCACAGTTTTGTATCATCAGCAAATTTGGAAACAGTAGATTTTAGTTCATGGTCTATATCATTTATATATACTATGAATAGAAGTGGCCCATGAACGGAACCCTGAGGAACTCCACTTGTAACATTTTTCTACCTAGAAGTTTTTCCATTTAAAACAACTCTGTTTTCGATCATTCAACCAATTACTAGTCCAACTTAATAGGCCACCACTTATTCCGTGTGAAGCTAATTCAGTAAGTAGCCTTTCGTGGGGATGGTATCAAAAGCTTTTGCAAAGTCTAGATATATTAAATCTATAGTGTTTCTTTTGTCATAATTCGATATAACTGTGTTGTAGAATTCGAGTAAGTTAGTCACGCTAGAACGTTTCCGTCTGAAACCATGCTGGCTATCATTTATCAAACGGTTACTTTCTAAATGATGTTCGATAGCATCTCTGATGATAGTTTCCATTATTTTTCCTACGATTGAAGTCAAACTTATAGGCATGTAGTTATTTGGTTTCTTTTTGTCACCTTTTTTGAATGTGGGAGTAACGTTAGCTAGCTTTCATTCTCTTGGGACATCTCCGGATATGATGGATTTCTTGAAAATATATTCTAATGGAACAACAATCTCATTTTTCATTTCCTTTAAGAATATTGGAGGCCAACCGTCAGGCCCTGGTGTTTTATTAACTTTGAGTTTGTCTATCCACCTTTTATTTTTTCTTTTGTTATATTTACCGTAGTGAGTAAGTTTACCCTAGACTTTTCACAGGTTTTAGTTTGGAGTTCACTTTGAGGTGTTTCGTTCACGAATATCGAGCTAAAATAATTGTTTAAAATATTACACATTCCTTCATTTGAATATTCAAGTTGACCGTCAGCAGATAATAGTGGATCAATGTGATTCCTAACAACCTTTTTATCTCGAATGTAACTATAGAATTCTTTGGGATTCTCTTTGGATTTATCAGCGATATTAATTTCGTATTGTCATTTTCTTTTTTATTGTCTTTTTTAAATCTCTCTGTATTGATACATAACTTTGATAGTCACTAGATGTACACGGCTTCGATCTTCGCTGAAGCATCTTACATACAAGGCAATCCCTCGTAGCTATACCGTCCACCATCCAATTACGAAGCAAAGCCCTACTTTACAGATCCATCTTAGCTGCATCGTCCACCATCCAATTACAAAGCCAAGCCCTACTTCTACGCTGTATATCCTACAGCATCTACGACGAGAAATCCCCCTACGAGACATTCCTCCAGTACCTACTACGATGAACCCCACCCCCAAAGGCATTCTCCAACATCCACGATGCCCGCCCTCTCCTTCACGTCAACACAGACTCGTTGGACCACCCTTCTCCACCATTGTATGAGTCGAACCATCCCCCCCTTCTACAGCATCGTATCTTGCTCCGCACAATAATCTCTACGCGCCAACGATCGTCACGGCATCTAGGAGCCAATGCTCACCCACTCACCGCATCTCGCTGCGCAAGATCTCCCCATTCTTTTCTCTTATTGTTTAATATCTCTACACATTTTGATTACACATTTTCTAACTCATTTCACAACAACCATTTACCAACATCACATTGAGTAAGTAGATATTTTTCTATTCTCAGTGCCACCGAGGAGCAAAACGGTCTCCACACATTTATTCAATACAGGAACGTGTCCAAAGCTCTCTATGACTCGACATACCGACCCTATACACAAAGCCAAACTACGTTTCCGCTAACCATGTCCCTCCTACTTCTAACTCTTCAGAAAATTCATCTCCTACTCACAAAACCATGACAACACAAAATATTATCATAATCATCAATGATGAGACAACATTACCACTCTTCAACGGCAGGAACATCCCTGTACACAAGTTACTCACTGAGGTTCACTCAGAAATACTGCGTAGGAATGTCACAGAGGACAAAAAAAATATCCATCTTAACATCCAAAATAGACAAACATGACACATTAGCTGGTGACGTCATTCGGTCTGACTTATTTGAGGAAACACATTTGATCAACTTGTAGAACAATTTAAAAATTCATTTGCTGCTTTTGAGCCACTTCGAGCAATTCCCTTTTATACTCTTTGGCAAAAAGTTACAATCATGGCCCACACGGTACTAAAGAAAACGCAGTCAAAGTAGCTTCATCATTTAAGAGCGAACTCAGAGAAAGCCTAAAAAACTCAGACTGGGTCTCAGACAACACAATTTCATTGGAAAACTTAGTCTCCCTCTTTGCATACCTTCGGTTTCTCTCAGAATTACACTCCAGAAAACCAGCACCATTACATTCAAGCCAGGTATCACATTAGGCGAATTCTCCAGGAAATTCTCTGACACGGACCAAGTTATCACTCAGTCAGTACCCATAGCACCCCCACACACGACAGCACAGGTCACACGATCCCCTTCAAATAACACGAGGTCAAGACATACATCACGCACGCAAGGTCGCCCATGAAAGCGCTCTCCTTCAGGAATACAAATGTTTTGTACATACTGCCATAAACCAGGTCACCTTGTTAACACGTGTTATCACAGATACCTGTCACAACCGAATCAACACTGCGAGCATCATGGTACATGTTTCCACACAAGTGACCGTTGCCGTGTGCTTCTAGCACGAACACAACACAGAACAGAATCCCCAGATCGCTCTCCTGCTAGACATTTACGCAACACATCTCTTCGACATTTATGTAACATATGTGCTAGACATGTACGTAACACATCTACAAGGCATTCACGAACACATCTCCCTTGTGACTACAGTATACAAAAACTCAGTACAGACCCAGGACAATTACTCCATACCAAGATATTCAATTTTCAACTCTACCGGTACATATCCTGGATATCGAAGACATGTCTTCAGACTTCTTAACTTTCAATGCTAAGTCAAGTAACACCAAAATGAAAATATTTCTCGACACGGGTTTCCCAGTTAACATCATGTCACTACACAGTTTCCACAAATTCCTCACTGAAACAAGACGTGTCATTTTGGAATCCCCCGACGTCAACCTTTACAATGTAGATGGTGTACCTTCCCAATTATTGGTAAAGTCTCCGTAGACATTAGCTTCAAAGATGAGTCTCCAGTCATTCCAGTTACCACCCAAGTAGCTGAAGTCTACTTTCCTGCTGATATCCTCATAGGCTTAACATTAATGAAACAACATATCATCATTTACCCTGCTCAACATGGCATCATTTATGCTAATCATTTCCTCCCTAAATTGCCATCAGCAATTTCCAACAAAGTTAGCCACATTAACGTGGCCGAGCAGGCAAAACTTGATTTAACACTCACCGCTCAAATTCACTCTGCTTCATAACACGAGGATACACCAGCTGTTAGCTCAAATGGCACCGAGGCACACACTTTCCCACGACTCTAATTCTTCTATTTCACTACCAGCTGTGGACATGCGTTCCAAGCGTAACAGACGCACTAGCTCCTCCCGCATATCCAGATCAGCAAAATTAAGGACAAAACACCCAGTAAATAACGTTGATCTTTCACCGCCTGAGAACACCTTGCCCCTGTTAGAGGATTTCAAAACAAAATCCGCCCCAGTGTCGGAAGTGTTATCCTCATTCAAACACACTCACGCAGTGCTTGTCAGCCCAAAGACGCTGTTTCCTCATGAATATACAGATAGACACACAAGTTTTCCAAGCACAAGACACCGATGTACTCTGTGTGCCAGAAACTTACTGTGTCAATGTTATTTCCCTGTTTTCAGCCATCAGCTCTACGTCAAAGAAAGGTCACTAACGCACCCCTCCATCTCACAATTGGTGCAAAAATTTGCGATGGACGCTCAATTCCCAAATTTTCAATTTTATGCCACAATTTCCACCATTTCCAACGTGCAAACAGCACAGGAATCCATTGGTGCATCACATTTGAACCAAATTAATTTCCCTCATGCACAAGCAGACTTGGTCGCACTTTGCAACAAGTTCAGACATACCATTGCCACTCAAGGTTAACCCCTTGGAGTCACTAATCTTGTTCAGCATCATATACCCCTTCGTGGGAACTCTAAACCATGTTATATTCCCGCATACAGATTACCACAGAGCAAACGCATGATTATAGATAACCTTATCCAAGATATGATTGCGCAAGACACTACTGAACCATCAGCGAATGGAACTTCCCCTCTTTGTTGTCCCTAAACGCGATAGTTCCTTCCGCCCTGTAGTAGACTCATGCACACAGTACTTGGAGGTCTCTTAGGTCACTCAGTGTTTATGTACCTCGATGTCGTGATCATCGTTTCCAAATCCGGTAACGAACATGTATACACTCTTCTCACGACTAGAACAGGCAGGTCTCAAACTGAGGTTTAAGAAGTGTTCTTTCCATTAGAAAGAAATACGCTTCCTAGGGCATGTCCTTAATTCACAAGGAATTTTAACATCGCAAGACAATGTCAAGGCAGTCATAGATTTTCCACGTTCTGCTTCTGTTGAATACACGTTTATTCCTTGGTCTGTCAGGTTTTTACGACGTTACATTCAAGGTTACGCTAGTATAGCAGTATCTTTAACTTCACTACTTAAGAAGGACACACCCTTCATTTGGACACCTGACCAAGAGAAATCCTTTACTGACTTAAAGAAAGTCTTAATCACGGCACCTGTCTTTGCCTTCCCAAACCACAAGCTTCCTTTCACAATTCACACTGATGTGTCCTACACAGGACTTGGAGCAGTGCTTATGCAACACCACGGCACAAAACTCAGACATAGAAGCATTAGCAGTCATTTACGCTCTCAAACATTTCAAA
>NC_134816.1:7875575-7893075 GCF_046742065.1 Oratosquilla oratoria
GCCTTCCACACTTCTTTTAATAATCTTTCTTCACTCATTCTTTCCATGTGTCCAAACCATCCTAATACCCTTTCATCAACCCTATCTCCCAGTTCCCTTTCCTCCCCTGTTCTCCTCCTCACCGCCTCATTTCTCACTCTATCTAGCCTAGTAACCCCTATCATACTTCTCAGACATTTCATCTCAATTATAGGTAAAATGGTTGAATCAATAATAGTTAATAGACTCAGATATCATATCGAGGGACATAATTTGATTCGTGACTCACAGCATGGTTTAGTCATGTGTGACTAATCTTCAATCTTTTTACATTAAGGTATAAGGCGTCAGATAATTATGATAGTTACGATGTTATTTACCTTGACTTTAGCAAAACGTTCGACAAGGTGCCTCACCAGAGACTACTAAATAAAATCAAAGCCCATGCCATAGGAGGAAAATTGTTAGAATAGATCAGTGACAGAAAACAGCGGGTCACCATAAATGGTGTAAAATCCAGATGGGGGAGTATTTTTAGTGGAGCTCCCCAGGGCTCAGTTTTTGGGTCCCTTATTGTTCATTATGTACATAAACGATTTGGACAATGGGATTAATAGTGGTGTTAGTAAGTTTGCAGACGACGCTAAAATAGGACACCTAATTAGGTCAGGAGACGACGCCGATATTTTGCAGGATGATATTAACAAATTGTTCACATGGTCGGTGAAATGGCAAATGAATTTCAATATCTCAAAGTGCAGCGTGTTAAACGTAGGGCTACACAACCCCGAAAATAGATATAACTTAGATAACACGTTTTTAGAGAAAACTGAGTGCGAGAGAGACTTGGGAGTTCTAGTGAGTCCTGACCTTAAATCCAGGAAACAGTGCATTAGCGCCAGGAACCAAGCTAACAGAGCACTAGGTTTTATTACTAGGGCGGTTATGGATAGAAGTGCAGAGATAATTATTAAACTCTAACGCTAGTTAGACCTATCCTTGACTATGCGGTACAGTTTTGATCTCCGTCCTATAGAATGGACATCAATTCAATAGAATCAATACAGAGGAGAATGACCAAAATGATACATGGGCTCAGAAATTTACCTTACGAAGAGAGACTTAGGCATCTTAACTTGCACTCTCTGGAAAGACTCAGAGTGCAGGGCAATCTAATAGAAGTGACGTGGATCGAGGGCTCTAACAAGGGTGTCTCAAACAAGGTCATCATTTTAAGACAACAGGGAAGGACTCGCAGTAGATTTAAGAAGGAAATAGGAAAGAATTGGTTTACTAATCGGGTAGTCGGCAAATGAAATTGACATAGCAACCATGTAGTGAGCGCTGAAACTATCGGTTGTTTTAAGAAAGGTTTAGACATCTTTATGGATGGGGATGACAGGTGGTAATAGACATGGAACTGCCTAGTTTAGGCCTTATGATCTCTTGCAGTCTCTTTTATTTTATGATCTTATGTTCTTAAATGCCTTCGGTCTGCGTCAAACTATCATTCACACATACTCTCTCACCCCCATCCTCCATCTAATCCCTTCCATGCATCACAGCATTATCCATACGCAACCATTCTCCACTCACCCCATCTTCTGTCTTCTCCCTTTCTTCCTCAGCAGACGTTCACATCTTTCCCAATGCCCCTTTTACCCCATCCATTAATCTCATCTTTGGTCGCCCCCTCATGTTCACTCTTTCCACCTCTGCATTCCACACCTTTTTACAAGTCTTTCTTCACTCATTCTTCCCATGTGTCCAAACCACCCTAATACTCTTTCATCACTCCTATCTCCCAACTCCGTTTTCAACCCCTCTCCTCCTCACCCCCTCGTTTCTCACTCCATTCAACCTAGTAGCCCCTACCATACTCTCAGGCACTTCATCTCAAACACATTTCAACTCTTCCTCTCCTATGTTCCATGTTTCTGCCCCATATAGTGCCGTCGGCAAATCGTTCCACACAATCTGCTCTTAACATAAATTCCCAAATATCTATATCTCACTACACTTCTTAATCCTCCAAGGCATTTATTTGCTTCTCTCAATCTACATTCTACCGTCACCTCCGCTTCTCTCTTTCTCGCCACATTTACACCCAAATATCTAAAACTGTGCACTTTCTCCAGTCTCTCTCCCTTAATACTCAATTCCAATTTGCTGGCATATTCTCCCCTTGTACATCTCATCACCTTACAATTAATCACATTTATCTACAACTTCCTTCTTTCGCACCCCTTCCCAAACTCCGTCACTAAATTTCTTAATCCCTCCACCGATCCTACTACTAGCGTAGTGTCGTCAGCAAACAACCGGCTTATCTCCCACTTTTCTCCATTCCCTTTAACCATATTTAATCCCCGGCCATTACTATTGTGTCTATCTTTCGCACCACCCAATCCATGTATAAATTGAACAGGACAAAGCGACATGATATATACTTGGCGTAGTCCCACCTTTACCTCGAACCACTCACTCTCTCCATTTCTAATTCTAAGACAAGCTCTACTACTCTCGTAAAAACCCTTGACTCCTTTAATACCTTCCCTCTTATCCCATATATCTACAATACCTCCCACAATGCCTCCCTGTCTACCCTATCATAAGCCTTTTCCAAATCCATAGAGGCCCAAAAAAGCAGACTTCCTGGGTCAACCCTCTATAAAGTTCATGCCCATGATTGATATGGACTCTAGTTACCTGACCTGTCTCAACTCAATATTGCTATTTTTTACTGAACATGTAGTTCATTATGGGGCACGTTCGACCAGCCGCTGTACTACAAGGCAATGGCGATCACAGAAAATGAACAAGAGGAAAGCCAACTGAACTAATTTGTTCTTCGACTTGGTAGTTTCCATATACTCATGAGCTTTCTCGGCTGCATAGAACATCTGACGTCTGGATCATGCCTTCAAGAGTTGCTTGAGCTAGTTTACGCTGAGAATAATGTGCTGTTCGAGGATATTTCATAGTTGATGGCACCCTTAACACATTACTAACATAAAAAGAACACATAAAACTATCATCAAAGGATACAGAGCCTGATGGAATTGACAGCGAACATGTAGATAGTTATTCTAGTAGTAATTCTTAATTGCCAGACAATTTGATGAAGGCAGTGGAGTTGTATAACTCAGGAGCTACATTGGAGCTGGAGGAGTCCGAGTGTTTAAATTTAATATATGAATGCACTGAAAATGAGAAATTATAACTGAAGGGTGACCGAGCTGCACAGCTTTGGCTACATTATATGGAGATGGTGTTCCTTGTCAGGAATCTGCTACGATCTGAAATAACGGGAAATTGGGTGCTTCATCTTGATACACTGAGAAAAATTATGCTATATCTCGCTTCTGCTGGCCAAAACCTGTATGTCAAATCATTGAATGTCTACCTGTGCAAAATGGATCGGTTGCTGAAGAATCAATCAGGAATTCATAAACATTTCTTTAAAGACGGCCACCAAGTTGTCCGCAAGTCTGATGAATTATAGACAGGACTCCCACCTGATCTCATAATCGAACAGTGATGCCTAGCATCAAAACTACAGGTGGCCTCATCTGAGGACGAAGGATAAGCGAGGCTCAACGTCTAATGTGGGTGATGTCGAATCATGTTACATCCGAAGTCAACCTTGGGATGCAACTGCTGACAAAAGTGAACTATGAAAGAAGTGGACAACACCTACAATCCGCACGTCTGAAAAGGGATTTCTGACACATTGGAGATTCTGGTCCTACTAAAACTAAAGGGCCCATTGTATTATCGGTAAGTGAAGGACTGGTTAACATAATTAAGGGAGTTACAAACAACGCATCCGCAAATGTTGACATTGCAAAGGAAGTAGGTCGTAATATTAAGAAGTTGGACGAGAAAAGGTGATTGGATTTTCTTTCAAGAAGAAATCTCAGACAGTTCTCATGAGTTTAGAATCAACTTAAGAGGATGGCGGTTGTCTGAACACAAGCTGAATAACTACCTGAGGCTCTAGACTGTAGAATATGAACTTTGTGGATATCTGCCCACACTGGTTGAAGCGAAAAATGTGCTACTACTTACAAACAAGCTATAATTAGCAGCTGAGCCGATATGGGATGTAGCGACTGCAATGGATGATCTCAAGGATTGTGTGTTCTAGATGGTGGTGCCTTGCCACAAAGAATACCCTGGAGCATTGGCATGATATACAATGCAATTGCACAGAACTACTCTGACTATATTAGGGACAAGTATACCCCATTTACAATAGATAGTACACCTACAAGAAGAAATGGCTGACCTAAAACAAAGGTGGTTTTCATGGGGGGGGGGTCCTTAAAATGAAGAAGCACTAGTTCTTATCGAATTCGGAAAACAAACAGCGATTCATCAACCTCCTCACTGAGGCACTACAGGCAGAGTTCTCTTTCTTCTTGTCATTTTGGTGTGTGACACTGTATCAAAGATATTTGAGGAGGACTCAAAATTCCGAGAGCAAGTAAATTCAGACTGAAAAGGACTTTGCTACTAAATCCCTGCTATTACTAATCAGGTGTCAGCGCAAGAATGATTGTAGTGCATTAGGATGCAAGTGCCGTCGTCAAGGTCTTTGCTACTCCATGGCGTGCTCAGAGTGAACGGAAGACGGTTCAAATACATTACGAGATGAAGAATCGAAAACAGACATATAGGTTTCATTGGTCACAGGATTCTAGAGTAATTAGTTGATTAGTCTTGGTATTTTTAATCTTTACACAGGCAGAATAAACAATTGATAAACTATTTTTTCTTTGATAGTCTTATAATGAGGATATGAAATCCCAAAGATACGTAGGGTTCATGAAAAAAAAAAAAGAAAAAAAAAAGAGGCAGAGCAGTTTTGGTAAAATTTAGTTGGTTCAGGAAACAAGGAGCAATGCTATCATAAAGTGTGTTATTCTGTGCGAAAGAGCAACCCCAAAAACTCTGGAATACATATGATTTTTTTTATATAGTATGAAAACTGCTGGGATGTATTCATGGTTTTGCCTTTGAAATTAGAAGGATCGTTTTTATTCCCCCTCAAAAACTGTTCCACCAATTATATTAAAGTATGTTTTAACATAATGTTTTTATTACAAAATTAAGAAAAAACCATGATTCATCGATTTTGCTATTTCCCCGTGGTCAAACTATATACTTAAACTATTCGACGGAAGTGGTTAAAATCTATCTGGTATCGTCTGGAGGGCAGTTTTCCTTTTGTAGCATTTAAGAACACAAGAATAACAATAGTCCGCCTACGTTCACGCTAAGTCACTACCCATCTCTAAAACGCAGAACTGACACCATGAGCCCCATGCGTCGCTACAACACAGGGGGCATTTATCACAGTTTGAGAAACGCCGTTTTGCGTGGTTATGTGCACGTGGCATTAGAAATCAAGAACTTGTAGCCCGCTGCGCCGTGACGCTCCGTTGACTACAGATAAGATAACTAACTATGATTCAAAAGCGGGTCATCATTCTTATATTGTGGGAAACATTTTCATTCAGCCTAATCTTCAAGATAGATTACTGTACGCGTATTTGTCGTTGTACCTATACTTGAAAACAAGATCTTGGGCTTTCACATACAGTTACACACACATTCACACACAGTTACACACACACACCGACCACGAAACCAACAACACCTTCGTCGCTGAGCCCCAAAGAAGAGGATAAACAACGGAAAAGGAAACTTGGTTTGTATTGTATGGGGGGGGGGGGGTTAGAAATAAATCGTGGGTGTCCGAAATGATATCTCTGCAGTGCTAGTTAAATGTATTAAGACGCAATTAGCACACAAAAAATGAAGGAAAATAACGAAAAGTCTGACTCGAACGACAACTTCGAATCAGAGCCATCTAGTGACGCCATGCCGAACCCCGATGTAAACAAACTTTATGTGACTCCAGAGACCAAAAGGGAATATCACAACGATGCTTTTTCTGGATTCAGTAAGTACGACAGAAGGAGATTAAATTGAGTCTTAGAGATAGAGAGGGAAATTATATTATGGACTTAAGGAACGAAATCGTTGAACTAATGGAATGCTTAGCGTATGCAAACATTAAGATTTCCAAACTGAGGAAGACTAACTTGGATCTAAGAAACGAGATCAAGGAAATTAAAAATTATATAAGAGAGCTGAAGAATGATAATGAAAAGAAGAGAATTAATTATACTACCAATAGCGAAAACCTAAAAAAAAGAGGTAAACAACAAAAACAAGAAATGACTGAAAAAATCGAATAGAACTTAGGTGAGGAAAGTATCCAAAAGATTAAGAAATGGAAGGAAAGCATTGAAAATAAAGAAATTGTTTTCAAAGAAATAGTCCAACAACAAATGCAGGAAAATGCAAAAGACACAATTATCCAAGTAATTAATGAAAAACCAAATTGGGTCAGAGACATAGTGGATAGGAAAAATGTACTGTGGTATATGGATTAGAAGAAAAACATGGACTGGCGAGGTACATGAGAGAAAAAGAAGAAAAAGAGACAGCGATAGCAATCCTAAAAGAATTTCAGGATGGAGACCAAAACGGGAAAGACGTAGACGATGCATATAGGATTGATCACTATACTAAGATCGCAAATGGTAGTAGAAGACATATTTGAAAAAGTAGGTAACTTGACAAGGATTGAAAAGTACAATAAGATATGGATAAAAAGAGAAATAAGTATTGAGGAATTAGAAAAAGAGAAAACACTAAGAGATGAAGCAAAAAAAAAAAAAAAAAAAAAAAAAAAAAAAAAAAAAAAAAAAAAAAAAAAAAAAAAAAAAAAAAACGCGAAAAGAACGGAGACCGAAAGCAAGGAATTCTATTGGAGAATAATCGACATGGGACCGAGGAAATGTTACATCAATATGGGCAAAACAAAGACAAAAAAAAAAAAAATGGAGAAAGAAGAAATTTGAAAGTGGTCTATACCAACATCGACAGATTAATTTCAGGACTGAATGAACTTAATGATTACCTGTTAGAAGAAAAACCAGACATAATGGGAAGTGTGGCGACTAAACTAAGGGGTGAAATACCATCCATCGATGTTGGACATGGACTATACAATTACTGGATTAAAAACAGAGACAAGAAACAGGGAGGAGGAATCATGTTCTTGGCCAAGAAAATTTGAATGTGACAAAAATAGCGGAGGGCAAAGGTAATGTAGAACTGATCATGATATTAGTCAAAAGCATGAACATGAAAAGCAGAAAGTTTGTGGTGACTTATGTACCCCCAAAAACGAACGCTTAGAAAGAGAATGAGCATACGAAAATGCTAGAAGATACAAGGCAATCATTAAATGAGATATTAGTGGGCGGGGATAATCTGGTAATTATGGGGGACTTCAATTGCAAAGAAATTTGTTGGGAGAACATGACAGTGAGAGGAGGAGAAGACTTGTGGGGTAATGCACTACAGGACATGACCATGGAATATACAATGACTCAGTGGGTCAGTGAAAACACCAGATACAGAAATAACGAGAAGCCGTCGAAACTAGATTTAATATTTACAACAGAACCTTAAGTTGTGGATAAAGTCCAATACAAGACACCAATTGTAAAGAGTGACCATATACTCATTGAGACTGAACTAAAGCAAGGAATATACACGGAGAGAAATAAAAAGCATAAGAAAGGAAGATTGATGTACAACAAAACGGACTTTGCAAAACTAAAGAAATTCTTCCAGAATGCAAACTGGGAAAAATATTACATGGAAGAGACAAAAGTGAAAGAGAAATGGGATATATTGATAGATAATTACAATGAAGGGGTGAATAGGCACGTACCAAGACAGAAGCTAAAGAGAGCGTACATTAAGTGCTGATTCAACAAAAGATGCAGTGAGGCAAAAGATAGAAGGGACAGAGCTTGGAAAAGATGGAGAAATGATAAAAAAAACCTGGAAAACGACAGAAACTATAGAAATGAGTATGTTAAAGCGAGAAGAGAGGAAAAAAGGAACCATGAAAAGGATATTATAGGTAAATTCAGAGAGCAACCCAAGCTATTCTATCGATACGTGAATGGTAAACTTAAAATCAAACAGGAAATTATCAAAATACTCCAAGGGAATATAGAATACACAGAATAATTAGAAATGGCCGAAGTCATGAATAATCACTTCAAATCTGTCTTCACTAGAGAAAAAGCACAAAATTGGGACGAAGGGAATGAAAGGCGATCTCCCTCCATGAGCGAGATAACAATAACACAAAAAGAAATATTGGAACATCTATCAAACCTTGACGTCAGGAAATCACATGGCCCGGATGGAATTGCAAATTGGATTCTAAAAGAATGCAAAGAACTAACGGACAAAATACATAACATAATAAGTTGCTCACTTAAAGAAGGAAAAATACCAAAAGACTGGGAAAATGCTAACATTGTACCAATATATAAAGGAGGAAACAAGGAAGAACCAACTAACTACAGGCCAGTCTCACTAACAAGCACTATAGCCAAAATTTGGGAGAAAACCATCAAGAATAGATGGGTAAAACACATGGAAGACAACAATACAATAAATCTAAGACAACTTGGGTTCAGACAAGGAAGATTATGTACCATAAACTTGATATGTTTCTACTCAAGATTGATAGACATAGTGCAAGAAAGGAATGGATGGCTG
This sequence comes from Oratosquilla oratoria, assembly GCF_046742065.1. Classification (NCBI taxonomy): domain Eukaryota; kingdom Metazoa; phylum Arthropoda; class Malacostraca; order Stomatopoda; family Squillidae; genus Oratosquilla; species Oratosquilla oratoria. The sequence continues at coordinate 7,884,219 of NC_134816.1, forward strand.
ATTGTGCCTTCCTGGACTTACAAAAAGCTTTTGACAAAGTACCACACAAAAAATTATTAAAAAAAAAAATGGAGCATATAGAAGGGATACAAGGGAACCTACTAAAATGGATGGAGGACTTCCTGATTGATAGAAAGATGAGAGTAGTGCTCAAAGAAAAATATTCAGGTTGGAAAGAGGTGATCAGTGGGATACCGCAAGGATCTGTATTGGCTTCAATAATGTTTGCTATTTATGTGAATGACATGGATGATGGTGTGAAATGTTATATGAGCTTCTTTGCAGACGACGCCAAACTTTTAAGGAAAGTAAAAACTGAAAAGGATTGCGAATCACTGCAGGAAGACCTGAATAAGGTATGGAACTGGAGTCAAAAATGGAAAGTGGACTTCAATATTAACAAGTGTAGCATAATGGAGTTTGGAAAAAACAAAAATAGAATATCAGGATAATATAAAATTGGAACCAAGGAGGTAAAGAGAGTTCCGAAAAAGATTTGAGTGTAATTATCTCAAACAACTTGTCCTATGATAAACAGATAAACAAAATTGTCGGAAAATCCTACAACTTGCTAAGATCAATAAAAGTGGCATTTACATATTTGGACGAATAAATTATTAAAAAAAATACTGGTCACACTGATAAGGCCTAGACTAGAATATGCAGCGACACTGTGGTCACCCAGTACCAAAAAGAATATAAAGAAAAGAGAGAGAATTCAGAAAGCAGCCACAGAAATGGCACCTGCACTTGCAAACATGTCAATATAAGGAGAGATTGGCTATACTGGAGTTACCGACTCTGGAGCAAAGAAGAGAGAGAGGTGACCTACTAATCATCTGCAGAATCATGAAGGGCACAGAAATACTCGATAGAGAGGACTTGTTAAATTGGGACAATAGAAGAACAAGAGGACATGGAAAGAAAAAAAACATAGCTATAGAAGAGATCTGAAAAAACACACTCTTCCATATAGAGTGGTGGACACTTGGAACAAACTGGACAATGAAATAGTGTGCGCAAAAGTCATTCATGCAAAATACAACTAGGTAACAACAATTAGGTAAATACACACTCAAACACACACATACACACATACACGCGCGCGCGCGCTTTCGTCGGATGGACGGCGAAGATTAGAGTTCTGAAGAAAAAGTGAAATTTTCGTGGATCTCAACGCAAAGGAAGTACCTTATTGTATTTACAAGGAAGGGGAAAGCTCGTGGTGTAGTGGGAAAGTGAGGAAAAAGGAGAAGAGGAGGGATTACTGAGGGAAATGGAAGGAAATGAGGAAGGGGACGACTTGGTCCAGGAGGTCAGGCGTCTTGTAAACAAGAGAAGGACCGATGATTTTGGTGAAAGAATTAACAAAAATGTAAAGATTAGAAATATAGATAAGAGCAGAACAATGGAAGGTGAGGATAATAATTTCCAGGAATTTAATGAGGGGGGGGGTGGATACCAACCTCCCCCGATTAGCAAGACTAGAGGAAAAACTTGAACAAATGACCGAACATTGGGAGAATAGGTTCGGTAACATAGCAAAGATTGCGCAGAGAGTTGAAAAATTGGAAGAACTACAGAAGGTGAACAGAAACCTAAATAATGAAATAGAAGAATTAAAAAGACAATTAAAAGAAGTAAAAGAGGAGAATGAAGAATTAAAGAGGAATAATAAAGATAACAAAGAGCCCATAGCAAAAGAAGCACAGGGTTGGAAAAAAATCCAAGAAAACAGTAAAGTTGCATTTACTAACATAATTAAACAGCAAATGAAAGAACAAACTGAAGACTCAGTTATTAAAGTGATGAGACAGAAGGAGAATATAGTAAGAGACTTAGCAGACAAAAAGAAATGTATAATTATATTAGGAATGGAAGAGAAACATATCCTAAATAGAACCACAAGAATCAATGCGGAAAAAGAAAAATTGAGCAGTTTACTAGAATTAGTTCAGGAAGATTAACCTGAAATCATGAAACAAATTGAAGAGATGTATAGACTAAGAGAGTATAGTACAGATAAGACCAGACCAATTAAGAATAAATTCAGGTCACAAACGACGGCAGATAATATCTTAGCAAAAACAGGGAAACTAGCAGCAAGTGAACAATATAAAAAGGTATGGATAAAAAGAGAAATGAATAAAGAGGAAAGAGAGGAGGAAAAAATGAAAAGACATGAAGCTAAGGAAAAAAACGAGATGAGAACAGAGTCAGAAAAAGAGAAATTCTATTGGAGAGTAGTGAATATGAAAGTAAGGAAATACGACATACTAGAGAAAAACAAAAGGGAAACAGAATACAATGGAAGTGGCAGAAAACTAGGAGTGTCTTACACAAATATAGATGGATTAATAACAGGATTGAATGAACTGAATGATTATCTGAAGGAAAAAGAGCTGGACATAATGGGAATTGTAGAGACAAAATTAAAAGGTCCACTACCACCCAACAGTGTAGGACATGATGCATATAATTATTGGATTAGAAACAGAGAGACAAAACAAGGGTATGGAGTTATGTTCCTGACTAAGAAGGATATAAACGTGAGGTGTGTCACATATGGAAAGAATACAGTAGAGATGATTATGATCGAAGTGGAAGACAGAGATAAGAAGAGCAGAAAGTTTGTGATAAATTATGTGCCTCCAAAAACAGCCTCGTGGGAAGAGAGTGAACATAAAAGTATGTTAGAAGACACAAGGATAACATTAAATAAGATAATGGAAGATGGAGGAAGAATAGTTATGATGGGCGACTTTAATTGCAAAGAAGTCTGCTGGGAAGAGATGACAGTAAAGGGTGGAGACGGCTCATGGGGAAATGTTCTACTCGAGATGATTATTGACCATACAATGACACAGTGGATACAAGAGAACACTAGGTATAGAAATGAAGAAGAACCATCGAGACTAGATCTAATAATCACATCTGAACCTAGAATAGTGGAAAAGGTTGAATATGAAACACCAATAAGTAAAAGTGACCACATATTGATTGAACTGGAACTAGATGAGGAAAAATACATGAAAATAAATGAACAATATAGAAAAGGAAGAATGATGTATGAAAAAACAAACTTTGATAGAATAAGAGAATTCTTTCAAAAATAAAACTGGGAAGGAATATACAAAGAAGAAACAACAGTGGAAGAGAAATGGAATATTTTGACAAAAAATTATAAAGGAGTGGAAAAGCATGTCCCAAGACAAAAACACGAAAAAAAATGTAAAGTACTGGTACAACAAAAGTTGTGGGGAGTTAAAAGACAAAAGAGATAAATATTAGACAAAATGGAAAAAAGACAAAAGACCTGAAATATGGAAAATATATACTTGTTATAAAAATGAATATGTACAAGTGTGCAGAGAGGAAAAGAGAAAATATGAAAAAGATGTCATAGAAAAATGTAAAGATCAACCAAAAATATTTTACAGATTTGTAAACAACAAACTGAAAAACAAACAAGATTTGGAGAAATTAAGACAAGGAGGAGTTGAATACACAGAAGAAATAGAAATTACGGAAATTATGAACAAGCATTTTAAATCAGTGTTTACAAGGGAGAACATACAACCTGAAGAGAACGAATGGAAAGAGAAAGTCCCCCCTATGGAAGAAATAGAAGTAACAAAGAATGAAATAATGAAACACTTGAGTAATCTTGATGTCAGAAAATAACATGGACCAGATGAAATAGCAAACTGGATTCTGAAAGAATGCAAGAATGAGCTGGCAGACAAAATACATAGCATAATAATCAGTTCCTTGAAAGATGGAAAAGTTCCAGAAGATTGGAAAAAAGCAAATATAGTACCTATATATAAAGGGGGAAATAAAGAAGACCCTACCAACTATAGACCAGTCTCTATAACAAGTACAATAGCAAAAAATTGTGAAAGAATGATCAAAAGTAGATGGGTAAAATATTAAAAAAAAAAAAACAATATGCTAAATTCAAGACAATTTGGATTCAGACAAGGACGATCATGCGTCACCAATTTAATATGTTTCTATTCAAGGCTAATAGATATAATACAAGAAAGAGATGGATGCGCTGATTGTGCATTTCTAGACCTAAAAAAAGCTTTTGACAAAGTACCACATAAGAAGTTGCTTAAGAAATTAGAAACTGAAGGAGGAATACAGGGCAAACTGCTTAAATGGATGGAAGACTTTTTGCAAGAAAGAAAAATGAGAGTGGTGATAAGAGACAAACACTCAAATTGGGATGAAGTACTAAGTGGTGTTCCACAAGGAACAGTTTTGGCCCCAATAATGTTTGCTATATATATTAATGATATGGATGAAGAAATTTAAAGTTATATGAGCTTCTTTGCAGATGATACAAAACTATTAAAAAAAGTAAACACGGAAGAAGATTGTGAATCACTACACAGTGATCTAAATAAAGTCTGGGAATGGAGTAGGAAGTGGGAGATGGAGTCCAATACTAAAAAGTGTAGTATAATGGAATTTGGAAAAAGCAAAAACAGAATAACAGGAGCATACAAATTAGAAGAAGAAGGAAAAAAAAATGAAAACGAGAAGGACCTGGGAGTCATTGTTATGAACAATATGTCACCTGAGAAACACATAAATATGATTTTTGGTGAAACTTATAATTTAATAAGAACAATCAAAGTGGCATTTACATATCTGGATGAAGAAATGGTGAAGAAAATATTAATCACTCTGATAAGGCCAAGATTGGAATATGCAGCAACGATGTGGTCACCAAGTACATAAATATGTATAAAAAAATTGAAAGAATACAAAGAGCAATTACAAAATTGGCACCAACACTCAAAACTATCATATGAAGTGAGACTAGGAAAACTTGAGCTACAGACACTAGAGCAAAGAAGAGAGAGAGGAGATTTGATAGCTATTTACAGAATCATGAAAGGCATAGAAATTATTGATAGAGAAGATCTAATAAAATGGGATGATAGAAATACGAGAGGACACGGAAAGGAAATCAAGAGAGACAGCTATAGAAAAGATCTGAAAAATAATAGCTTTCCTCACAGAGTAATAGACAGCTGGAACAAGTTAGATGAGAAAGTAGTGTGTGCAAAAACAATACATGAATTTAAAATAGTTTAGATAAAATGAGATATGAAGACGGGATCCCACGAGCATAGCTCCCCTTCCCGTAAAATACAACTAGGTAAATACACACACACACCGACACCGACACACACACACACACACACACACACACACACACACACACACACACACACACACACACACACACACACACACACACACACACACACACACACACAATTAAATGAAATTACAAAGTTTAGTACAGTACTCACCATCACAATTCTTACTTTTTTAATGTGAAGGGTGAACTTCTTTTTGGCAACAGAGGCCATCAAAGTCTGGAACTATGTTAAATGCAGACGCATATCAGGTGCTGCATCCAACTTGTTTCGGAATTTGTTTTTGGATGCAATATAGCGAGAGAAAGCCGATTCACACATGTACTGTATGTTGTTGTAAAGGGCAAAAGATGTTTCAATGCTCGTTTTCCTAATTCCGGGTACTCATGCAGTAGATTTATCCAGAAAGTAATGAGAGAGTCCTTGTTGTATTTAGTTTTCAAAGTAAGGTCAGTTGAAATGTCAATTAGCTGTTCTTTTGCAGTCACTGATAGATTCGGCTTCATTACATTATCTGCATCCATGAATGGATTGCGTAGCCATGTCAGAGGGTCTGACTGTTTTGGAAAGTACTCTCGTAAATCATCCTTTACTGTTAGGAGTTTTCGTTCACGAATGCATGGCAATTTGGCAAACACTCGGTCTGGTTTTCCTTTACACAGCCAATCCAGAACGCAATCTTAAGAAGAATACTTTTTTCAGTTTCTTTGTCAAGACATTTTGGGCTAGCCTGATTTCGGGGGCGTCTGTCCTTAAACGGGATGTAAGTATTTTGAAATATTTCCCACAACTGATCTACATGTCTTTCGCTTAATTTTGCCTTCCAATCTGTAAGCTGAAACTCCTGACGTAATCCTATGAACTGAGCTTTACTAAAATTAGGTACTTTAGGTACACAAGTGTCTATTCCAAAAAAATTTAGCATTTTGAATCTAACTAACCTGTGATCGCTATTTGCAATAGTTTATCCAAATTCTACACCGATTATACACAGAACAACAAAAAAAATGTACTGGAGATGTGTAAAGTGATTTAGACTAATTTGGGTACGCTGATTTCAAAAATCATAACCGTTTTGCTGTATCACGTCAGGATTTTCAGTGACAGAAATATTCCCATTGCCTAGAAGTCAGGATTTCAATGAAATTTACAAAAATTCATTTATTCATTTATTTCATCATGAATGCTTCAAAATTATAGAAATTACAAAAAAAAAAACTCCACTAGAATGTAATTAAAAATGCTTTAGGCATTTGGCTTTGCGGTTGTGCTGCTCTGTGTCAGTTTCACGATGCAGAAACCAGCAGAAGTCGCCCATCATGTTCGGGTTGTGCCGCCCTTGGTAACGCGTCTCCATGAGTGAAATCTCTTGGTGGAATCGCTCGCTGTGCTCGTCCGAGACAGCTCCCAAGTTGTCAGGGAAGAAGTTTAGGTGCTGGTGTAGGAAATGGATTTTCAGGGACATCCTGGAGCCAAGTTTCCTGAAGGACTCCAGCAGCTGCTGCACTCTTTCTTCATAGTTGTCCGCGCGCTCGTTCCCTAAGAAGTTGTCCGTCACAGCTTTGAAGCTCCTCCACGCTGCCAGCTCTTTGGGGTTTAGAGTTGTCGGAAAATTTTCGTCCTTCATAATCTGTCGGATTTGCGGTCCAACAAAGACACCAGCCTTGATCTTGGCCTCCGACAAGGTGTTGCCAAACTTCTCCTTGAGGTATAAAAACCCACGCCCATTCAGATCCATTGCCCGTACAAAGCTTTTCATCAAGCCGAGCTTTATGTGGAGTGGTGGAAGGAAAATATTGGCTGGGTCGACAAGGGCGACATGCTTCACGTTGTGTCGACCAGGTACATGCTCCTTTCGCTCTTCCCAATCTTTCTTCGTCCAGTGATTCTTGTCGTCTCTGCTATCCCAGAGACAAAGGAAGCACATGTATTTCGTGTAGCCTGACTGCAGCCCTAACAACAGCGCCACCACTTTCAAGTCTCCGCAGATGTGCCAGTTGAAGTCATTGTACTTGATGGAATCAAGCAGCTGCCGCATAGTCTCATAGGTCTCTGTCATGCCGAACGCGTGAGCCAGTGGGACTGATGGTTTCTCGTTGCCATTGTGGAGCAAAACAGCCTTCAAGCTGTTCTTCCCCGAGTCGATGAAGAGGCGCCAGTCTGCAGGATCGTGATCACACCCATGTTCTTCCAACAGACGGCTAGTAATCAATAGATCGAGTAAGTTTCTATGTCTTGTGGGCTCTTTTACATGCTGAACTAAGTCATTGTTACCGAGAAAATCAATGAAGCTACTACCTATATGGACATGTTCAAGGGTCATCCAATCACTGTCAGTAAAATTGAAATCACCCATTATCAATAAGTCCCGGTTGCAGAACCTAGACAGTTCTTGAAACAACCGTTTGTCGTCTACTAATGATACTGTTTTTGGCCTATATATTACACCTACATTAACTTTTTGCCCATTTATTTGGGTTAATTCTACCCACAAACTATCATCCTGTTTTACTTTCTCTAAAACATAGGCACGGACATTGCTTTAAACGTGCAACAGAACACCCCCACCTTTCTTGTGGTTTCTATCCAGTTAAAAGTGTTTAAATCCCGCAATATCTAGTGACACAGCGAGTATGTATTTGGAGAAAGAGTGCGAAGATCTCAAGTATGAGATAGCAGAGATTAAAGCTTCTTTATCTCATGTTTACTTACCGCACAGCCTAGTGACTAAACTGAAGGACGAAGACCTAATTCAAAAAGAATTTCACAAATCGAAGCTCATATCTCTCTGCACAGACAGTAAATGGAAACATGTAGGGAGGATGGACCTTATGAACAACCTATCTTCCCACACTCTGACATCAACATAGCAGGAAGCATTGTCCCTGTGGATGAAGTTTAACACCGGTATGAATAACAAGAATTATTTGGATTATGTGTTGAAGAACAGCCGTTGGGACGACAGCGACATCGAGAAAGGCTTCAAGCAAGGTATCATTTTAAGTTGCACTGCGTCCGCCTCTTCGAGGAGACCACCCATTCCGATATGTCAAGGCGCTTGATGAGTTAAAGAAAATGGACGATATCATCATTACCATTGCGGGCAAAGGAGGAGGCATTGTGATCCTAGATCGCGACGACTACAACAAGAAGATGCTTGATCTCTTAGCCAACAGGAACACATATTCTAGACAACCCCCTAGCCAACCAGTAAAGGAGACGGAGATATTCAATAAAGAAGCCAGACACCTGTTGAACAAGGCGGAACGAGGAAAGAAGTTAATACACCTGTTGGAAGAGGCCCCAAAAACTCCATCCATACAAGGTCTGCCCAAGATACACAAGCCAAATATCCCATTACGACCCATCACCTCCGGGATTGGCAGTGCACCACATCGTTTAGCCAAAATTCTAGCCGCCCCACTTTCCGCGGCTCTGGGTAGACTTATCCAGGCACATCTTTGAAATTTATCAGATCTGAAAGAAAGGTTACAAGAAGTGAGTTTTAGGGCAAATATATTGGTGAGTTTCGATGTGAAAAATCTGTTTACTAATGTCTCAATTAATGGAGCCCTAGAAGTAGTAGAGGAAGTACTAGAAATGTTCGATGATAATGAATTACCCGTGTGGAAACGCGATTATAAGAAATCATTATCAATGTGCGTCAGGTTCGGTAC
>NC_134816.1:7895575-7905575 GCF_046742065.1 Oratosquilla oratoria
AGATGGGGCTTTAATGGACTCTATAGTGGTAACCAGGAGAAGAATGGGAAGATTTTTGGATGTACATGTTCTAAGGAGGAGTGGTGGAATATGAGATAATTTTTTGGTGGAAGGTAAGATTAGAGTGAAGGATAGATGGTATAAGAAGAAAAAGACAGAAGGTAGGGAGGTGCTTAGAGTAAACTATTTCAATGAGAAAGAAAAGGAGGAGTACAAAAAGAACCTGAGAGAGGCGTCGGAGAGAGAGAAGTAAGAATAGAAGAGAAGTAAGAGTAGTAGAAGAAGAAGAGTAGAAGAAGGAGAAGAGTAGAAGTAAGAGTGGAGGAGGAATGGGGATAGTTCAAGGAGGGAGTCACAAGGTGTGCAAAGATGGTGTGTGGAAGAAGGAGGATGGGAGGAAACAGAAGAAAGGGTAGTGAGTAGTGGGATGATGAAGTAAAGAAGATTGTAGAAGAGAAGAAACAATAGGCATTTATATATTGGTCACAAAGTAGGACGAGGGACTCATGTGAGAAGTACAAAGAAAAAAGAAGAGACGTAAAGCATAAGGTAAAGAAGGCAAAAAGTAGAGCAGATGTGAAATGGAGCAAGTGCATAATTGAAAATATTGAAAATAATAAAAATATGTTTTCGAAGGAAATTAAGGGAGGAAGGGGAGGCGAATCAAGTAAAGAAGAAAAGATAAAAGGTGCAGATGGAGAGATGATAATGGAAGAGGTTGCAGTAAGAGGAAGATGGGCAGGGCATTTTAGGGATTTACTAAATGTGAAGGGGGATAGGGAAGTAGTTGTAGTTGAATGCGCTAAGAAAAGGACAGTGATGAGTGAGGAAAATGGAGCAGTAATAAGAAAAGATGAAGTGAAAGCAATTATTAAAATCATGAGAGCAGGTAATAGATTTAATTTGGAAGTGGTTAGAAACAACTTTGCCTATCGTGTAGTTAATGAATGGAATAAACTTCCTGCAGAGGCAGTACAATGTAGTTCAGTTCGAAGCTTTAAGATTCGTTTAGATAAACACCTAAGCAAGATGCTGTAATGCCTGCCATTTATTGTATGTTATTTGTTTATTTGTTATTATTTGTCTGTTTATTGTTATTTACATGATTTTCATTTATTGTTAGTTAACTGTCAATTTATTGTTATTTACTATTTTCCTATTTGTTTATTATTTAACTATACCTATGCATTTATTTATTCTGTTCATTATTATTTATGTTATAATTTTATTTGTTTATTTAGTTATCATTATTATAATTTTTTTCATCCGACCTAGTTATGAACCAAGAGGTCTCCTGTCGGCATTCTCATCCTTTGTAATCCTTTGGCACCTGGGTTAGATGGGTATCATGAGGAGTGTCTAAAAAAATGGAGGTACAGTGACGGTGGACTGGTGAGGTTATTTAATGTTTGTCTAGAAGAGGGTAGAGTGCTGGAGGAATGGAGGAGTACCATTATGGTTCCACTTTACAAGGGAAAAGGGGACAAGGGAGAGTGTAGTAGAAATACAGGCGTATGTCATAAACGAAAATCTCGATATGATAGGAATAACCGAGACATGGTTAAATGGTAAAGAGTTTGAAGCTGAGTTTAATGTTGCGGGAATTAAACACTTTCATCAGGATAGAAATCACAAGAAAGGTGGTGGTGTTCTGTTGTACGTTAAAAGCAATGTTGATGCTTGTGTTTTAGAGAAGGTGAAACAGGATGCATATGATAGTTTGTGGGTAGAATTAACCCAAACAAACGGACAAAAATGAATCTAGGTGTAATATATAGGCCAAAGACATTATCATTAGCAGACGACAAATGTTATTTCAAGAACTGTCTAGTTTCTGCAACCGGGATTTATTGATAATGGTGTGATTTCAATTTTACTGACATTGATAGGATGACCCTTGAACATGGCCATATAGGTAGTCGCTTGATTGATTTTCTCGGTGACAATCACTTAGTTCAGCTTGTAAAAGAGCCCACAAGACATAAAAACTTTCTAGATCTATAGATCACTAGCCGCGAAAGCATGATAACCGATGTAGAAGTCGGTGAAACGGTTGCAAATAGCGATCACAACTTAGATTCAAACTACTAAAATATTTCAGAATAGATACTTGTGTTTCTAAAATACCCGATTTCAGTAAAGCTCACTTCATAGGACTACGTCAGGAGCTTCAGCTTACAGATTGGCAGGCAAAATTAAGCGAAAGACCTGTAGATCAGATGCGGGAAATATTTCAAAATAAACTTACTAAGATGATTCAGGCTCGCCCAAAATGGCTTGACAAAGAAACTGAAAAAAGTATTGCTAAAAAGAGACAGGCTTATAAGAAATACAAGTGCTCGGGTGCATCTAATGACTATCAAAGTTATGTATTAATACAGAGAGATTTAACAAAGAAAAAAAATGACAATACGAAATGAATATCGCTGATAAATCCAAAAAGAATCCCAAAGAATTCTATAGTTACATTCGAGATAAAAAGGCTGTTAGGAATCACATTGGTCCACTATTATCTGCTGACGGTCAACTTGAATATTCAAATGAAGGAATGTGTGATATTTAAAAAAATTATTTTAGCTCAGTATTCGTAAACAAAAAACTTCAAAGTGAACTCCAAACTGAAACCTGTAAAAAGACTAGGGTAAAATTACTCACCACGGTAAATATAACAAAAGAAAAAGTAAAAGGTGTATAGACAAATTCAAAGTTAATAAAACACCAGGGCCTGACGGTTGGCATCCAAGAATATTAAAGAAAATGAAAAATGAGATTGTTGTTCCATTAGAAATGTTCAAGAAATCCATCATATCCAGAGATGTCCCAAGAGAATGAAAGCTATCCAACGTTACTCCCATATTCAAAAAGGTGAAAAAAGAAACCAAATAACTACATGCCTATAATTTTGACTTTAATCGTAGGGAAAAATTATGGAAACTATCATCAGAGATACTGTCGAACATCAATTAGAAAGTAACCGTTTGATAAATGATAGCCAGCATGGTTTCAGACGGAAACGTTCTTGCGTGACTAATTTACTCGAATTCTACAACACAGTCATCTCGAATTATGACAAAAGAATAAATATAGATTTAATATATCTAGATTTTACAAATACTTTTGATACCGTCCCCCACGAAATAATACTTACTAAATTACCTTTACACGGAATAAGTGGTAACCTATCAAGTTGGACTAGTAATTGGTTGAATGATCGAAAACAGAGAATTGTTTTAAATGGAGAAACTTCTGGATGGAAAAATGTTACAAGTGGAGTTCTTCAGGGTTCCGTTCTTGGGCCACTTCTATTCATAATATATATAAATGGTATAGACCACGGACTAAAATCTACTGTTTCCAAATTTGCTGATGATACAAAACTGTGCGGAATGGCATATGATCACTTTAACCAATTCGATATTCAAGAAGATTCAGATAAATTACAGCAATGGTCTGAAAAGTGGCTAATAAAATTTAACACAAGTAATGTTAGGTAATGCACATAGGTAAAAATAACAATAAGTACGATTACAAGTTATTTGGAAATTCGTCAACAAAAGTGGATAGTGAGAAGGATCTCGGGGTAATTATCAGTAACTCGCCGAAATCATCCAGGAAGCAAATAAGATTCTAGGACTGATTGCGCGATCTTTTGACTTCAAAAGTCCATCGCTCATTATCAAGCTATATAAATCGTTAGTTCGTCCACATTTGGAATATGCTTTTTTTTTAGTGATTATTAGGCTGGGTAGAGTGAGAAACGAGGAAGTGATGAGAAGAGCGGGAGTGGAAAAGGAGTTGGGAAATAGGGTTGATGAAGGAGTATTGGGATGGTTTGGAAACATGGAAATAATGAGTGAAGAAATATTATTAAAAGAGGTGTGTAAGGCAGAGGTGGAAGGAGTGAACATTAGAGGGCGACCAAGGATGAGATGAATGGATGGGGTAAAAGGGGCATTGGGAAAGAGGGAAATGTCTGTTGAAGAATAAGTGAGAAGACAGAAGACAGGGGTAAATGGAGAATGGGTGTATATGGTTGTGGGTGGGGGGTGGGGGTGGGGGTGGGGTAGTATGCGTGAATGATACTTTGACACAGCCCGAAGAGATTTCTCCCCGTCCTCTATTTTTCTGCATGAGGGGATGGAGGCGGGGGGATCGCCCATTAAATGAAGCGGCTTACTGGGGATGTGTTGTGTCTTGCTACATTGTTTGTGACCCAGGGCAGTGAGCGAGATGCAGGGATGACCCGTCATCCAGGAGGGGGTGAATGAGAATGGAGAATGTGGGGATGAAATGGGTGGAAGTGGATTTATGACTTTAACTTCGGGTACCTCCCATGTAAGGGGGAAAATCCATTGGTATATGTATGTATATATGTATGTATGTATGTATGTATGTATGTATGTATGTATGTATGTATGTATGTATGTATGTATGTATGTATGTATGTGTGTGTGTATGTATGTATGTATGTATAATTTTTATTGTTACTATTATCAAAATTATTGTTATTATCTAGATCTTTATTTCCATTGTTGATGTTGCGGTTATTGTTATTACTATTATTTTTGTTGTTCCCATATTATTGTCATAAATATTTTCATTAATGTTATAATTTTTATCTCCGCAGGTCCTTTTGTGTCAGGGCTGGCTAATGCCTACGGCTTCAGGGTAGTTTGCATCCTGGGTGCCATTTTGGGGGCACTCGCATTCGGAGCCTCCTACTTCGCACCTAACATTTATTTCCTCTACATCTCCTTCGGCATTGTTGGAGGTAAGATAATGCCTTGGGCTCAAAAGAGGAATATATTTATATATATATATATATATATATATATATATATATATATATATATATATATATATATGTGTGTGTGTGTGTGTGTGTGTGTGTATTTACCTAGTTGTATTTACCTAGTTGTATTTTACGGGAAGGGGAGCTATGCTCGTGGGGTCCCGTCTTCATATCTCATTTTATCTAAACTATTTTTAAATTCATGTATTGTTTTTGCACACACCACTTTCTCATCTAACTTGTTCCAACTGTCTATTACTCTGTGAGGAAAGCTGTTCTTTTTCAAATCTCTTCTATAGCTGTCTTTTTTTATTTTCTTTCCGTGTCCTCTAGTATTTCTGTCATCCCATTTTATCAGATTCTCTCTATCAGTAATTTCTATGCCTTTCATGATTCTGTAAATAGTTATCAAATCTCCTCTCTCTCTTCTTTGCTCTAGTGTCTGTAGTTCAAGTTTTTCTAGTCTCTCTTCATATGATAGTTTTGAGAGTGTTGGTGCCAATTTTGTAATTGCTCTTTGTATTCTTTCAAGTTTTTTTATACATTTTTTTGTACTTGGTGACCATATCGTTGCTGCATATTCCAATATTGGTCTTATCAGGGTGATTAGGATTTTCTTCACCATTTCTTCATCCAGGTATGTAAATGCAACTTTGATTGTTCTTATTAAATTATAAGTTTCTCCAAAAATCTTATTTATATGTTTCTCAGGTGACATATTATTCATAACAATGACTCCCAGGTCCTTCTCATTTTCTACTTTTTTTATTCCTTCTTCTCCCAATTTATATGCTCTTGTTATCCTGTTTTTGCTTTTTCCAAATTCCATTATACTACACTTTTTTGTATTGAACTCCACCTCCCACTTCCTACTCCATTCCTGTACTATATTTAGATCTCTTTGTAGTGATTCACAATCTTCTTCCGTGTTCACTCTTTTCAGTAGTTTTGCATCATCTGCAAAGAAGCTCATAAAGCTTTCAATTCCTTCATCCATATCATTAATATATATAGCAAACATTATTGGGGCCAGAATCGTTCCCTGCGGAACACCGCTTATTACTTCATCCCATTTTGAGTGCTGGTTTCTTATCACTACTCTCATTTTTCTTTCTTGCAAAAAGTCTTCCATCCAATTTAGTAGTTTGCCCTGTATTCCTCCTTCAGTTTCTAATTTCTTAAGCAACTTCTTATGTGGTACTTTGTCAAAAGCTTTCTTTAGGTCTAAAAATGCACAGTCCGCCCATCCATCTTTTTCTTGTATTATATCTATTAGCCTTGAATAGAAACATATTAAATTGGTGACGCATGATCGTCCTTGTCTGAATCCAAATTGCCTTGGATTTAACACTTTGTTTTTTTCTAAATATTTTACCCATCTACTTTTCATAATTCTTTCACAAATTTTTGCTATTGTACTTGTTAGAGAGACTGGTCTATAGTTGGTAGGTTCTTCTTTATTTCCTCCTTTATATATAGGTACTATATTTGCTTTTTTCCAATCTTCTGGAACTTTTCCTTCTTTCAAGGAACTATTTAGTATGCTATGTATTTTGTCTGCCAGTTCATTCCTGCATTCTTTCAGTATCCAGTTTGCTATTTCATCTGGTCCATGCGATTTTCTGACATCAAGATTACTCAAGTGTGTTAATATTTTATTCTTTGTTACTTCTATTTCTTCCATACGGGGGACTTTCTCTTTCCATTCGTTCTCTTCAGGTTGTATGTTCTCCCTTGTAAACACTGATTTAAAATGTTTGTTCATAATTTCCGCCATTTCCATTTCCTCAGTGTATTCAACTCCCTCTTGTCTTAATTTCTCCAAGTCTTGTTTGTTTACAAATCTGTAGAATAGTTTTGGTTGATCTTTACACTTTTCTATGACATCTTTTTCATATTTTCTCTTTTCCTCTCTGCACGTTTGTACATATTCATTTCTATAACAGGTATATATTTTCCAATTTTCAGGTCTTCTGTCTTTTTTCCATCTGGTCCAGGCTTTGTCTCTTTTGTCTTTTAACTCCCTACAACTTTTGTTGTACCAGTATTTTACATATTCTTTTTCTTGTTTTTGTCTTGGGACATACTTTTCCACTCCTTTTTTGTAAATTTTTGTCAAAATATTCCATTTCTCTTCTACTGTTGTTTCTTCTTTGTATATTTCTTCCCAGTTTTCCTTTTGAAAGAATTCTCTTATTTTATCAAAGTTTGTTTTTTCATACATCATTCTTCCTTTTCTATATTGTTCATTTCTTTTCATATATTTTTCTTCATTAAGTTCCAGTTCAATCAATATGTGGTCACTTTTACTTATTGGTGTTTTATATTCAATTTTGTCCACTATTCTAGGTTCGGATGTAATTATTAGGTCTAGTCTCGATGGCTCTTCTTCATTTCTATACCTGGTGTTCTCCTGTATCCATTGTGTCATTGTATGGTCAGTAACCATCTCAAGTACAGCGTTTCCCCATGAGCCGTCTCCACCCTTTACTGTCATTTCTTCCCAGCAGATTTCTTTGCAATTAAAGTCGCCCATCATAACTATTTTTCCTCCCTCTTCCATTATCTTGTTTAATGTTATCTTTGTGTCCTCTAACATACTTTTATGTTCACTCTCTTCCCATGAGGCTGTTTTCGGGGGCACATAATTTATCACAAACTTTCTGCTCTTCTTATCTCTGTCTTCTACTTCCATCATTATCATCTCTACTGTATTCTTTCCATATGTGACACCCTTCACGTTTATATCCTTCTTAGTCAGGAACATAACTCCACCCCCTTCCTTTTTCACTCTGTTTCTAATCCAATAATTATATGCATCATGTCCTACACTGTTGGGTGGTAGTGGACCTTTTAATTTTGTTTCTACAATTCCCATTATGCCTGGTTCTTTTTCTTTCAAATAATCATTCAACTCATTCAATTCTGTTATTAATCCATCTATATTTGTGTAAGACACTCCTAGTTTTCTGCCACTTCCATTGTGTTCTCTGTTTCCCTTTTGTTTTTCTCTTGTATGTCGACTTTATTTAGTTTCATATTCACTATTCTCCAATAGAATCTCTCTTTTTCTGACTCCGTTCTTATCTCGTTTTTTTTCCTTAGCTTCAAGTCTTTTCTGTTTTTCTTCCTCTCTTTCCTCTTTATTCATTTCCCTTTTTATCCATACCTTTTTATATTGTTCACTTGTTGCTAGTTTCCCTGTTTTAGATAAGATATTCTCAGCCGTAGTTTGTGACCTGAATTTAATCTTAATTGGTCTGGTTTTGTCTGTACTATATTTCCCGAGCCTGAATTTCTCTTCGATTTGTTTCATTATTTCAGGTTCATCTTCCTGAACTAATTCTAGTAAATTTCTTACTTTTTCATTTTCCTCTTTGATTCTTGTGGTTCTATCTGGGTTATGTTTCTCTTCCATTCCTAATATAATAATACATTTCTTTCTGTCTGCTAAGTCTCTTATTATATTCTCCTTCTGTCTCATCACTTTAATAACTGAGTTTTCAGTTTGTTCATTCATTTGCTGTCTGATTATGTCAGTGAATGCAACTTTGCTATTTTCTTGGATTTTTTTTCAACCCTCCTTGTTCTCCTTATTATTCTCCTTTAAGACTTTATTCTCATATTTTACTTCTTTTAACTGTTTTTTTAATTCTTCAATTTCCTTAGTTAAGTTTTTGTTCGCCCTCTCTAGTTCTTCCAATTTTTCAACTCTCCGTATAATGTTGTTAACATGACCGAACCTACGCTCCAAGTCCTCGATCATCTTATCGACCTTCTCTTCTAGTCTTGTCAGTCGGGGGGGGGGGGTCCCCCCCACCCTCTTTAAATCCCTGGAAAATATTCTCATCACTTTCTACTGTATTGCTCTTATCTATACTTCTAATCTTTACATTTTTATTAGGCATTTCATCGTCGCTCAGCAGGTTGGGGGGCCGTTTGTTTACCTTTCGCCTGTCTGCCTGGGCCAAGTCCTCTCCTTCCTCATTTCCTTCCATTTCCCTCAGCAATCCCTCCCCTTCTCCTCTTTCCCTACTTTCCTACTACCCCACGAGCAATTTCCCCCCACCCTGTAAATACAATAGGCACTTCTCTTTGCGTTGGGATCCACGAAACTTCAATTTTCTTCAGAACGTCTTCTAAGCCGTCCGTTCGTTGAAGTGTGTGTGTGTGTGTGTGTGTGTGTGTGTGTGTATGTATATATATATATATATATATATATATATGTGTGTGTGTGTGTGTGTGTGTGTGTGTGTGTGTGTGTGTGTGTGTGTGTGTGTGTGTGTGTGTGTGTGTGTGTGTGTGTGTGTGTGTGTGTGTGTGTGTGTGTGTGTGTGTGAGTGTGCGTGTGTGTGTGTTTGTGTGTGTGTGTGTGTTTGTGTGTGTGTGTGTGTGTGTGTGTGTGTGTGTGTGTGTGTGTGTGTGTGTGTGTGTGTGTGTGTGTGTGTGTGTGTGTGTGTGTGTGTGTGTGTGCGTGCGTGTGGGTGGGTGTATTTACCTAGTCCCGTCTTCATATCTCGTTTTTGCAAACACCATATTTTCATCTAACTTGTTCCAGACGTCTTTTACCCTGTGGAGAAAGCTGTTCTTTTTCAGGTCTCTTCTATAACTGTCTTTCTTGTTATTCTTTCCGTGTACTCTTGTATCTCTACTATCCCATTTTATTATCTCCTCTCTATCAATAGTTTCTATGCCTTTCATGATTCTATAAATAGTTATCAAGTCTCCTCTCTCTCTCTTCTTTGCTTTAATGTCTATAGCTCAAGTTTTGCTACTCTGTCTTCATATGATAGCTTTGAGAGTGTTGGTGCCAATTTCGTAATTGCTCTTTGTATTTTTTCAAGTTTTGTTATACATTTTTTTTTTTGCACTTGGTGACCAAGTCGTCGCTCCATAATCCAATCTTGTTCTTACCAAAGTGACTAGTATTTTCTTTACTGTTTCTTCGTCCAGGTATGTAAATGCCACTTTGATTGTTCTTATTAGATAATAAGTTTCTCAAAAAAAAAAATTGTATATCTGTTTCTCAGGGGACATATTATTCATAATAATGACTTCCAGGTCCTTCTCATTTTCTACATTTTTTAATCTCTTCCTCTCTCAATTTATGTGATCCCACTATTCTTTTTTTTTTTTTTTTGCTTCTTCCAAATTCCATTATGCTACATTTCTTAATGTTGAATTCCATCTCTCACTTCCTACTCCATT
>NC_134816.1:7913075-7915575 GCF_046742065.1 Oratosquilla oratoria
TTTTGCAAGGAATTTTATGAATGCATCCTTTTTTAATTCCAATACTATTGTTGATAAGTTTATGTTTTACTGTACTATCATGTTTAAAAACTACCTTTACGTTAAATCTTTTTAATAATTCTGTGATACTTAACAAATTTTCTTGAAATGGTAAAATTAAAACATTATGATAATTGAAATGTGATATTGTCTGAGAAGTTAAAAATTATTTCCTTGCAAAATTGTAAGCAATATCAAGGAATTGCTTACAATTTTGCAAGGAAATAATTTTTAACTCCTCAGCCTAAATCACCTTTCAATTATCATAATGTTTTAATTTTACCATTTCAAGAAAATTTGTTAAGTATCACAGAATTATTAAAAAGATTTAACGTAAAGGTAGTTTTTAAACATGATAGTACAGTAAAACATAAACTTATCAACAATAGTATTGGAATTAAAAAAGGATGCATTCATAAAATTCCTTGCAAAATGTGTAATCAATTTTACATAGGTCAAACTGCCAAACCCTTAAACATTAGAATTGAACAACACAAGAAAAATGTTTGGGATGGCAATCATTCTAGTGGTATATTCAAGCATATTGAATTAAATAATCATCCAGTTGATTGGGGTAATGCCCAGGCAATCTATTATACCAACAACATAATAGCAAGAAATTTAATAGAGTGCAGTTTGATTCATACCACCAGTAATCAAAATACCAACCTACATAAAGGCTTGTACAAACTTGATAATTTCATTTGTCAAGAAATTAGTAAGATAATATCAGGTAAAATGTAATCCAACGAATTGACTTAATGTCGCCCTATATAATTAGTAGAAACAGTGACCCTTGGCGACTATGACCTGATGTCGCCCGACCATCGTAAGATAATTGACAATGACCTTCCGCTCTCCAGGGGGTAATTGGTCGCTACGCTTATTCAAACTGTCCTTGTTCCTTTGTATCATGTATATATTGTCTATGTATTCCTATCACTATGTACTTGTTGCACTGAAGATGTAATATACGAAAGCGCTCTGCTTCGTTAGTTTCTTTTTTCCAAGTGGTCTACTTTGCATAAGTGAACACACGCACCCGTGTTCTTATTAGCATATGCATATACATATACATATACATACATCTATACATATATGCATATACATATGTATATATATATATATATGCAAAGTAGACCACTTGGAAAAAGAAACTAACGAAGCAGAGCGCTTTCGTATATTACATCTTCAGTATATTACATCTTCGTGCTTGTTGCACTGAAGATGTAATATACGAAAGCGCTCTGCTTCGTTAGTTTCTTTTTCCAAGTGGTCTACTTTGCATAAGTGAAGACACGTACCCGTGTTCTTATTAGCATATATATATATATATATATATATATATATATATATGTGTGTGTGTGTGTGTGTGTGTGTGTGTGTGTGTGTGTGTGTGTGTGTGTGTGTGTGTGTGTGTGTGTGTGCGTGTATGTGTGTGTGTGTGTGTGTACATATATGTACACACACACACACACACACACACACACACACATATATATATATATATATATTTATACACACACACACACACACACATATATATATATATATATATATATATATATATATATATATATATACAGTCGTACCTCGGTACTCGACCATAATCCGTTCTGAGGTGGTGGTCGAGCACCGATTTGTTCGAACACCGAAACCAATTTTCCCCTTATCACTGTCTTTCTTTGGACCCATTATTAAGGGCTAGAGCAACACGAAAAAGTTTAAATCTGGGAAGAAATACTCGAACAAACTGCGTACGTCTTACTCCGCTGGCGGTCTGAGTCGAACTGACGCTTACCCGCTGTTCGAGCTAGTCGAGTACCGAAAATCTGTTCGAGGTCCAATGCATTTTCTACTCGAATTTTTTGGTCGAGCACCGATTTGGTCGAGTATAGAGGCGGTCGAGTACCGAGGTATGACTGTATATATATATATATATATATATATATATATATATATATATATATATATATATATATATATATATATATATATGTATATATATATGTATATATATACATTTATATATATATATATATATATAACTATTACAAATAAACGCTTTCGAAACCGTGCCCAGATGACGATTCAAGTTTGTGTGGACGTGCCCGGTATAAGGGATTTTTCATGTGCGGTTGTACCCCAATAGTGGTCAAGGTTGGAAGTTGGACACAATGCCTCTGCCCGTAGCAGCTCGATTGAAAAGACGTAATATGCATTATTGGAAGCGGGTTGCGGATGAAAAGAAAATCAGTAAGATAGAGATCAATATGTCAGCGTCTTTAAAAGGTTTGTTACGGAAAGAGCACCGTGAAAATTTTCCTTCTTTTTACGATGAAAAGGTTAAAGAACCCCGTGATAGTGAAGCCGCCATGAAATGGCGACAGCGACATTTCTGGGCTTGGGTGACAAAACAAAAAAAGATTGACAAATCCACTATTGACAAAGTTCTCAGAGC
>NC_134816.1:7920575-7973075 GCF_046742065.1 Oratosquilla oratoria
TTGAACTGGAACAAAAGAAGAATGATCAAAATATTAGAAGCTATCTATATATATGGAAGTGAAAATGGTTATACATGGTTTACGCAAGTTCACATTTGTACAATTTCGTTAACCTCAAATTCCACACAAACTAGAGCTTGTAGAGAAAAAATAATTTCAGATTTGAAATCAGCGCCTAAAACTCCTTCAGAATCAATGAAAATATCCAATGCAACTCAAAGTTACTGAAAAATGTTCCCCAGTTTGTTTAATCCTGTTATTAATCCATCTATATTTGTTTAAGACACTCTTAATTTTCTACTACTTCCATTGTTTTTTCTGTTTCCCTTTTGTTTTTCTCTGTTATGACCCATTTCCTCACTTTCATATTCACTACTCTCCAATAGAATTCCTCTTTTTCTGACTCTGTTCTCATCTCGTTTTTTTCCTTGGCTTCTTGTCTTTTTGTTTTCTCATCCTCTCTTTCCTCTTTATTCATTTCTCTTTTTATCCATCCCTTTTTATTTTGTTCACTGTCTGCTAGTTTCCCTGTTTTTGCTCAAATATTCTCTGCTGTCGTTTGTGACCTGAATGTAACCTTAATTGGTCTGGTCTTATCTGTACTATATTTTTCGAGCCTATACATTTCTTCAATTTGTTTCCCTATTTCAGGTTCATCTTCCTGAACTAATTCTAATAAACTGTTTACTTTTTCTTTTTCCTCTTTGATTCTTGTAGTCCTATTTAGATTATACTTCTCTTCCATCCCTAATATAATTATACATTTCTTTTCAAAGGATTACAAAGGCGGAGCATGCCAACAGGAGACCTTTTGGTCCATATCTAGGTCGGATGCAAAAAAATCATAATAATGATAATAAATTAATAAATAAAAACTATAATGTAAATAACAAATAAAATACATAAATAAATGCATAGGTATAGTTAAATAATAAACAAACAGGTAAATAACAAATAATAATAAATTGACATATAACTAATAATAAATGATAATCAAACAGACAAATGTGGTCTGTATAAACTGTGGTATGATAACAAAAGATGATGTCACGAAAATACATTAGAGCCCACACTACTGCTAAAACTTTTAAATGTGAAACGGAATAGCGTAACTCAGCATGATTGAGAATTCGGCTAGCATATGCAATGACATGTGGGCGACGACCATCTACTTGCTGCATTAGGACAGCTCTAATACCTAAACCAGAAGCATCAATGCAAAAGGTAAAAGGAAGACGATAATCTGGGAATGCCACCACAGGCGCTTGAGTAAGTTCCTACTTCAAGGAGTCAAAACTTTTCTGATGAGTATCATGCCACTGGAAAGAAATAACCTCTTTGAGGAGACGAGTAAGAGGTGATGCAATAGAAGCAATGTCTTTTACAAAAGCACGATAGTATCCTGCAAATACTAGGAAGGAACGTGCTTAGTCAACTGTCTTAGGTTTAGGAAAGTTTCTGACAATCTTGATCTTATCATCTGTAGTATAAATGCCACCTTTGTCTACTACATTACCTAAGAATTGGATGCTGGACTTAAAAAATTAAGATTTGTGTAAATTGAACTTTAACTCAGCTTCAGTAAAACGTTGTAAGACTAAAGACACATTATGAAAATTACTTTCCACATCCTTGGAAACTAGAATAAAGTCATCCAGATAGACAAAAAGTCCATTAACAAGGCGCTGGTAAGTTAAAGGAGCATTCCGCAACCCCATGGGGCAGCGGAGCCATTCATAATGACCTGGCGGAGTCGAAAAAGCCGTGATCTTACGAGAATTTTCTTCCAAAGGAATCTGCCAAAAGCCAGTCTTTAAGTTCAAGGTGGTGAACACTGTGTTACCGGATCCTATAGACTGAAGAAGATCACACAACACAGTTAAAGGGTAATGATCTGGAACTGTGACATCGTTGACACGCCTATAATCCACAACAGGGCGGAATGATCCGTTCTTCTTGGGCACAAGAAGCAGGGAATGAGACTCCTGGATGACACGCTCAACTTAGCAACTCGTCAACTAAAGACTGAGCTGCAAATCTACGAGAGTGAAGCAACCTGTAAGAAGGTACGTAGACTGGAGGCACCCCTGGCTTAAGATAAACGCTATGGACAACACGATCCGTAATTTCCAGTCGTTACCCAGGTAAGGCCAAAGCTTGATGATGTGTTAGTAACAATTCGACGAGACGGTCTCCTGCCTCAGGAAAATCAATGTTACCTACATATGTCGTATACTGAGAGGCTAAATGTGCTGCGTTATTTGCATGTGTAGACGAATGAATAGAAGCTGCTATGATAGTGAGTGAATCCTGGACAGCGTCAACATCAACGACATCAAAAGAATCTGAGTGAATACCAGAAGAGAGTGTAATGGGAGCACCAGTAACGTTGGTTATCATGGCCGTATTAACATGGTCCTCACGAACAGTGAAAAGAGTACCTTCTAATGCAAGATGTCTTACATGAACAGGGTTAGCTTGAAATAAGACGACATAACCAATTGGAGCATCTAAAATGCTCACCGGAACTCGATCTGCACTAGGACTAGTATAATGCTCGCATACAACAACAGCAGCACAAGAAAGTATATAAGATTACATTCTGCCTCATTGTCTACTGTGACAGAAATACGTATCTAGTCCACATAACACTGAAAGGTAAGGAGTTGGGAAGAGGCAGCAGCCACTGAAGGGACGATTTTGGACTGGTCACTGTTAGTCAGTCTTTGGGGTTTTGATACGGGGGCTTGTGAAAATGGGATAGAGTTTGTTTGGGGATTTAACTATTTTCTGCTCTAAGCTTCAAAATATTGCAACTCTGATCAGAAGAATGGCTACACTGTCAATGGACATGACAGTAGCTAGATTGAGGTTGAAATAACATTCTTGAAAAATCATGTGTGATGCTAGAAGAAGAACTAGTGAAACCGTCTACGTACAGGAGTCTACTTCGAATTTTGTTCATGACGCTTACGAAGGAAACAGAAAACACTTGAATTACCTACTTTGTTACAATACGTGCATGTGAATACGGTAGATACAGATGAAGATGAAGGAGTGTTCTGCGTGGGAGTCAAAGACAGAGGAGGTGGTGAAGGTGTGTTCTATGTAGGTATCGAAGACAGAGGAGGTGGTGGAGGAGGAGTAGGAACCTCCGTATTCTGTTGTGAATAACTAGGTAGTGCAGGAACTAGCAAGGCACGAGGAGGTAATTCTTTTAACTTTCTAGAAAGCTTTGTTGCAAATGTTAGTAAAGACTCATCTTTCTGATAACTAAGAGAAGAATCAATCCTTCGTTCAGAAGAGCAAGGAACAAAATGTAAAGTAGATACTCCAAAAACAAGTCGAAGTCTATCTAGAGTGATGGTATTTTTATCTGTCTAATGTGAATGTATCAAAGAATCTAATGCTTCAGAGCACGCATAAAATATAAAGGAAGAGAGCACGTCAGCCAACCTGTAGGATCAGAGAAAATTATCACCTACCAGGTTTGATAAAACATTTTAGGAAAAATTGTCCTGAAGTGTGTGTGTGTGTGTGTGTGTGTGTGTGTGTGTGTGTGTGTGTGTGTGTGTGTGTGTGTGTGTGTGTGTGTGTGTGTGTGTGTGTGTGTATGTGTGTGTGTGTGTGTGCATAGTATATGAGTGTGTACATACTACAGATATATATATATATATATATATATATATATATATATGTATGCATATATGTATACACACACACACACACACATATATTATATATATATATATATACAATACACACACACACACACACACACATATATATATATATATGTATATATATATATATATATATATATATATATATATATATATATATATATATATATATACGTGTGTGTGTTTATCATATAACGAATCTCTAGTAACAGTTATGTAATTCAAATATTCAAACCGGCCGTCGCGAGCTTCCATCGTAAGTCCACGGAGCATGAATGCCGCTCACTACCATTAAGATACACTGAACATACAAGACGATCGTAAACCTAATGTATATACTAGCATCAAGGGTTTCAACCAGCTGAAATACTACAGCCCTGAAATCTATTTACTACAATCGCCGATGCCACTCCCTTGTAAGGTAGCCTTAAATCGCTAGCAGCAGCAATTTGATTATTTTAATTACATCGCTATTGCTAGTGATTAGTTCCGTATTAATTATAACGGCGAGGTGAATAAAAGTTTCGTGGCTGCCTTGTACACGAGTGATATTGATGTGTGTGTGTTTGTGCGGATTTACCTAGGTGTATCTTACGGGAAGGGGAGCTACGCTCGTGATGTCCCGTTTCTGTATTTCGCCATGTCTAATTTGCTCTTAAATTTCTGTCTTGTTTTCGCACACACTATTGTTTTGTTTAGTATGTTCCATACATCCACCACTCTACATGGAAAGCTGTTCTTTTTCAGGTCTCTTCTATAACTGTCCTTTCTGAGTTTCCTTCTATGTCCTCTTGCATTTCTCTTATCCCAACTTAGTAAGTCTTCTCTATCAAGGACTCCTATACCTCTCATAATTCTGTAGATGGTCAACATATCACCTCTTTATCTCCTTTGTTCCAGAGTCGGTAATTCACTTTTGACACTATCTCTTCATATGACAGGTTTGAAAGTGTTGGGGCCATCTTCGTAGTTGCTCTCTGGATTCTTTCAATTTTCCTTATATTCCTTTTAATACTGGGTGACCATAGTATCGCTGCGTACTCCAATCTTGGACTTATTAGTGTCACAAGTATTTTCTTCATCCAAGTAAAAACCACTTTTATTGATCATAGAATGTTATATCTGTTTGTCAGGGGACATATCCTTTGTGATGATTACTCCCAGGCCTTTTTCTGGTCCCACTTTTTTTTTTTTTTTTTTTTTTTAACTTCCTTTTCACCAATTTTATATTGTCCTGATATCCTTCTTTACTTTTCCAAATTCCATTATGCTACATTTCCTAATGTTGAAGTTTACTTCCCACTTCTGATTCCTTTCCCAAACCCTGTTCAGATCTCTCTGTAGTGAATCGTCCGTTTCAGTACTCCTCAACAGTTTTGCGTCAGCTGCAAAGAAGCTCATGTAACATTCCACACCCTCATCCATGTTATTCACCATGTCATTCATATAAATATCAAACATTATTGAGGCCAATACTGATCCTTGTGGAACTCCACTAATCACCTCTTCCCAAGTAGAACTCTTATCTATGAGCACTACTCTCTTTTTCCTTCCATGCAGTTTCCAGTTTTCTTATATATATATATATATATATATATATATGTGTGTGTGTGTGTGTGTGTGTGTGTGTGTGTGTGTGTGTGTGTGTGTGTGTGTGTGTGTGTGTGTGTGTTTGTGTGTGTGTGTGTGTGTGTGTGTGTGTGTTAATTTAAACTATGACAAATGTAACTGAGGGCGGAGAAAATATACGAGGAATAATGGAAGAATTTTACTGCCTTAACGTTTCGACCCTTAGGGTCTTGATCACAAAGCATAACACAAAAGTATAACATGGACATTTTATACACATACATGTCACCTCACAGGGTGCCTGGGAAAGGTCGTCGTGCTCGGAACATTTGTCCGTTTGTTTTCATCCACTACCAATAAACTTGTAGCTCTTGCCAAGCATATAAAACCATCTCTATGGTTGATGTTATTATTAGTATTAATATAGGCTGCTTCTATTGTTTTTCTTAATTTCTTTGTTGAACCTTTATTTATTATAATTGTATTGTCCCAGTTCGGAAGGTGGTCATGTGTATCTATGTGTCTTACTATAGAATTAGAAAGCCTGTGGGTTCTTGCATCATATTTGTGTTCATATAATCTTTTTTTCTAATCCACGACCTGTTTCCCCAAAATATGAGGATGGGCAATTTTTACAAGGTATTTTATAGACAATACTATTTTCATTCGTATGGTTATTATAATTACGCGTTACCAAATGTCCCACTTTGCTACCTGATGTTCTTGCTATCTTTATACCTGCTTTTAAGAGGACGTTGTCTAGAGTTGAATTAATGCTGGAATTTGGGACTGTGATATATCGTGTTTATTTGTTGCAATTATTTTTATCTTTACTCTTCTTATTTATTTCCTTAGCTTTCTTTTCTAGTTGAAGTAGGAGACCTTTGGGATATTTTAATTTGCTGAAAGTTTTTGTAATGTGATCTAGACAACGTCCTCTTAAAAGCAGGTATAAAGATAGCAAGAACATCAGGTAGCAAAGTGGGACATTTGGTAACGCGTAATTATAATAACCATACGAATGAAAATAGTATTGTCTATAAAATACCTTGTAAAAATTGCCCATCCTCATATTTTAGGGAAACAGGTCGTGGATTAGAAAAAAGATTATATGAACACAAAAATTAACACAAAAAAGCCCTTGAACAAGTTCCAAATATATATATATATATATATATATTTATATATATATATATAGTTTTATATATATATATGTATATGTTTATATGTATATATATATATATATATATATATATATATATGTATGTATGTATATTTGGAACTTGTTCAAGGGCTTTTTGTAGATCTAGGAAAACACAATTAGCCCATCCGTCTCTTTCCTGTATCATATCTAATAGTGTTGAGTAAAAACAGATCAATGCAAGGGTAGTGGGTCAGGGATTGGAGATGGTTAAGGAAAATGGAGAAAAGTGGGAGGTCAGCCAGCTGTTGTTTGCGGACGACACTGCGCTTGTGGCAGGATCGGAGGAGGGATTGAGGAAGTTGGTGACAGAGTTTGGGAGAGTGTGTGAGAGAAGAAAGCTGAAGATAAATGTGGGTAAAAGTAAGGTGATGAGATGTACAAGGGGTGAAAGTGGCAGTAATCTGGAAGTGAGCATTAAGGCAGAGCAACTGGAGGAAGTGGATAGTTTTAGATATTTGGGTGCAAATGTGGCAGGAAAAGGTGGAGTGAAGGTGGAGGTAGAATGTAGATTGAGAGAAGCGAGTAAATGCCTTGGTGGTTTAAAAAGTGTAATGAGGAATAGAAATTTGGGAATGGATGCTAAGAGGAGACTGTATGAAGGAGTGATTGTGCCAACAGCACTGTATGGAGCAGAAACATGGAACATAAGAGAGGAAGAGAGAAGGAGTTTGAATGTGTTTGAGATGAAGTGTCTGAGAAGTATGATGGGGGTTACTAGGCTTGATAGAGTGAGAAATGAGGAGGTGAGGAGGAGAACAGGGGTGGAAAGGGAGCTGGGAGATAGGGTTGATGAAAGAGTATTAGGATGGTTTGGACACATGGAAAGAATGAGTGAAGAAAGACTAGTAAAGGAGGTATGGAAGACAGATGTGGAGGGAGTGAACATGAGGGGACGTCCTAGGATGAGATGGATGGATGGGGTGAAGGGGGCTTTGGGGAAGAGGGGAATGTCTGTTGAGGACAGAAGACAGGGGTGAATGGAGAATGGTTGTATATGGAAAATGTTGTGATGCATGAGGTGGAATGGACGGGGGAATGGGGGGTGAGGTAGTGTGTGTGAGCAAAAATTTTGACGCAGCCCAAAGGGTTTCTCCCCGTCCTCTCCTTTATATGGGGGGACGGAGAGGGGGGGGTCGCCGATTTAATGAAGCGGCCTTGCTGTGGATGTGCTGTGTCCTGCGACACTGCTTCTGACCCAGGGCAGTGGACAGGGTGCGGGGATGACCCGTCATCTAGGAGGTGCTAAGATGGGAGGGAGGGTGGAGGGGTGTGGAGTGTTTTCGGGGATGGAATGGGTGGGAATGATTTTGTGCCTTGTCCTTTTTGGCTACCTCCCTGGTAAGGGGAAAAAAAGCCTTGGTTTATGTATGTATGTATGTAAAAACAGATCAAATTTGTGGCACACAGCCTTCCCTATCTAAATCAGAATTGTCTCGGATTTAGTATATTGTTCTCCTCCAGATGTTTTATCCATCTACTTTTTATAACATTTTTACACATTTTGGTTACCGTGGGTCTTCCTTGTTTCTTCCTTTATATATTGGTACGATATCAGCATTTACAAAGGATTGCAAAGGAGCTGATGATTAAAACCCCAGTTAAACATGGAGTGCACTGTCCACCATAATTATGTAATTTCAGTGTTTAATAGATATCTCCCTCAGGCGCCTTCACTTTTCAATAATAGATTTGTAACGTGGTGGGGGATCCACGGAGATGAATGAAATAAACTGGTTAAAATAAGAATACTAGGAAAAGTGCCAATTGATACGGAAGAAGTAAATCGCTACCGAATGGTTGGCGGCGATGAATGGAATAGTCTAGCGACAGCCAGTTAGAGGAAGTGCCACGTGGTTCTCAGGAAGGCCGTATCTTTATTCCAAATTTTTTATTGTGATTGGTAAGAAGTGCGCTTCGTGAAATCTGACTTTGTGTAATCTATTCGCTACAGAGTATGTTTTTCAAAGCTAGAAAAATAAATAAATAAATCAAAATGTATAGAAAATAAAAAAAATCGTGTGGTGGGAACTTGAATAAATGGCAAAGTTGTAATAACGCAGCGAAAGGATTTGAAATAAGTTGTGGAGGATCTTCAGCTTTATATATATATATATATATATATATATATATATATATATATATATATATATATATATATATATATATATATATATATATATATATATATGGTTAAACTTAATGGCAAGGTTATTATTGCAGAGTTTTTTATCTGCCTTTTCTCTTTCTCTGAGAATCTTTTTCCCTTCCACGGGAAGTTGTCTTATAATGTCACCATATGACATTGTTTTGTCAGTTACTTTGGGCATGGCTTTACCAAAGTAACCTCGTAACTGACAAAACAATGTCATATGGTGACATTATAAGACAACTTCCCGTGGAAGGGAAAAAGATTCTCAGAGAAAGAGAAAAGGCAGATAAAAAACTCTGCAATAATAATCTTGCCATTAAGTTTAACCATACATGCTTGAGAGAAAATCTCCTGCCCATATATACAATGAATATATATATATATATATATATATATATATATATATATATATATATATATATATACATATATATATATATATATGTGTGTGTATATATATATATATATATGTATATATATATGTATATATATATATATATATATATATATATATATATATATATATATATATATATTACAAAGGCAAAGGATTACAAAGGTGGAGCATGCCGACAGGAGACCTTTTGATCCATATCTAGGTCGGATGCGAAAAAAAATCATATTAATAATAAAATAATAAATAAAAACTATGATAATGTAAATAACAAATAAAATACATAAATAAATGCATAGCTATAGTTAAATAATAAACAAACAGGTAAATAGTAAATAATAATAAATTGACATATAACTAATAATGCAGGAAGTTTATTCCATTCATTAACTACACGGTTGGCAAAGTTGTTTCTACCTACTTCCAAATTGAATCTATTTCCGGACAGTTTGAGACCATTGTTTCTTGTCTGATTCTCATTCAATATAAAAATGTTGTCACTTTTGATGTTGTCAATTCCCTTTAGAATTTTAAAGACCTGTATCAAGTCACCTCTGAGTCTACGCTTTTTTAGGGAAAACAGATTCATATGTTTTAGTCGATTTTCGTATGATTTATTTTTGATATTTGGGATCAGTTTTGTGTGTATGTATGTATGTATATGTATATATAATAAAATCCGAACTGCAATACGGCCAAAGTCGTAAAACGCAGCGTAAGAAAATTATTATCTCCATATATGTGCAGTTCCCTACAATTGTTGTATCTTAACCAATTCCATACCGAGAGGTTCGTTTCTTGTATCTCAGTATGCCCTTTTGTGAAAATGGTTGCTTTTATTATGGTTGGCGCCGGACGTATCAAATGCACGCATAAGTATTTCATCAAGAAAGAAACTCTCATCATCTGATTTCATTCATTTTAGCTGCAATACAGTCTCTTTCATTATGAATTTACTAATTGAAGGTGTGGCAAGTGACACATTTCCTTCACACCCTTCACATTGCTGAGCTACCTGAATGTGAGGATGGGTTATGTGAAAAAAAAGAGTGGCTCCTATGGAAACAAGAATGAAAGCCAGTAGAGTAACTAAACATCCTTTCCTGTGACGACTAATAATATTTTTTTCTCTTTTCTCCCCACAAGGTACGGGTTTTGGCCTTATCTACGTGCCCGCGGTGATTGCGACGGGCTTCTACTTTGAGAAAAAGCGGGCACTAGCCACGGGAATTGCCGTCTGTGGCTCCGGCATCGGTACCTTTATTTTTGCGCCCCTCAACACCAATCTCCTCGCTTCTATGGGGTGGCGATGGACACTCGTCGTATACGCATGTAAGTATCTTCCATATATATATATGTATGTATGTATGTGTATATACATATATACATATTTATATACAGTACAGTTCAGATTATCCGGCTATCACGGGACTTTTCCATTGCCATTAAATCAAATATGCTGTTGTTTCGGGTCATACCCTTTAAAAAGGCATAAAAACACCCAAAAATAATTCAATTTCTTACCTAAACCTTGCAAATAACATAGATAAACACGATAGTAAACTACACTTGAATAAAATAGTGTTAATCAACAAATAAACCTACCTTAGAACCTTTAATAAAAAGAAAAATCGCATGCAAAATTCTTTTACATTTTCTGCATTATAATATTTCTTTGTCGCGGCTCGTGCCGCTTAAATTGTTTTTATCGGCTTAAGAAACCTGCACAGCGAAGCTATAGCGATAATCCCATACCACACTCCTGGTCATATGGCCACTTCCCGAAGGTTGAGTGTGGTTGGAATTTTCCGCCAGAATCATCAGAAATTTAAAATTCCCGGCTCTGTGCAGGCATACGTATTGTCAACCCCACCTCCCCCTCCCTACCCCTCCCTTCTTAGCCGGCTCGCCTGAGTCGTCACTTCAGTGAGAGATGATCCTCAGATCGGGCGCAGCGGTTGTGGGCGTCCTCCCTCCCGGAAGGATTGTATTCTGAGAGCGCCAATCATGTCGTCCGCTTGGCCGTTCCTGGCCAGGAATGTTGGTGATGGAGAGAGGGTTAGGGCCGAGCTGTCCTCCTCCAGTTTAGAGAAGGACGGGTGGCGGGTGATTGCCGCTAGCTGTGAAGCCCTGTAGTCCGTAGTCAAGGCGAGCAGAAAGACGACACGTTGAGGGAATTGTTCTTCATCCATAATGGCCTTTTCGAACGCCAGGTACTGCAGAAGACGATGCAAGGACCAGGCCAGGACCGGTTGATGTCTCGGCTCTCTCGAGGCGCTGATCCCCTTCATTAGGAGGGTTCGCGCCCTCTGTGGCACTCGGATGTTCATGCTAAAGCGTAGCGGATCAGTGAGGGCTGTATAGTGAGGCAAGATAGTCGCCGGTGCCCTGTTGGTGGAGTCAGCCGGCCAAGTCAGGAAGTGTAGAACCGTGCTGGCGGAGATGGTCCCCATCGTGTGTCTCCGAAGGCAGTTCCGAAATCTCCGTCCACAGGACCCACACTGCCGCACTGAGGACGGAAAGTGAGCTCTGAGCATCTTGTCTGCTGCCTCTGTAGAGAAGAGTTGGCTGAGAGCTCCCCGTAGAAACTCCAAGTATCAAGTTGGAGTGACGCTTGGAGGGGTGCGGTAAGGCTGTTGGCTAGGCAGGCTGACCCCAGTAGAAGGGGAGAAGGGCCCCATCTCATTAGCTCCCCGAACCACGGCTGGGTTGGCCAGTAGGGAGCTATCAGGAGGACCTGACCCTTGAAGGACCTGAGGGTCTGCATCACCTTCAGGAGGACCGGTGTTGCTGGAGGAGGAAAATGAATACGTACTTCCAGCTGTTCCAGTCCTGCGTGAAGGCGTCTGGGCCTCCTGTGCGTGTCCTTTGGATGCAGGTGAGGTAGAGGGGGAGCTGGGTCGTGTTTGGGGAGGCAAACAGGTCCACCTCAAGGGTGCCGTAGCGGAGGGAGAGCGACTCGAACACTTGTGGGCGTAGTTGCCACACCACGGAGGTCTCATGAAACCTGGATAGAGCGTCCGCTCTGTCGTTCTCCCGGCCCGGAACATACTTCGCCGAGAGTGATATGGCCTTGCGTGAGGCCTCGGCGAAGATGTCTTCCGACAGGGCTAGGAGTGGGCCTGGTCGGGCCGTACCTTGCCTCTGCACGCACTGTACTGCCGTCACATTGTCTATGTCCAAGCGGACGCTCATGCAGGAGAATTCGGGGTGTCGCTCGAGTCATTCTTTCACCACCATCAGCTCCCGAAGGTTGATGTGTAGTGACCCTCTATCTTCCGACCATCCCCGGCAAGCTTGATGTCTCCAGCTCGACTGGAAGCCCCACCCCATGTCCGAGGCGTCCGCCGCTCCTGCCATTCGAGGTGGGGGCGGGGACTATGGGACCGACCGGCGTAGGGCCCCCGACCGAAGCCAGGGACGCAACAAGCTATGGAGTGCTGAGGGTACCGGCCCGGGCAGGTCGCGCGGGAGGAGCAGTATGCTCCTGTCGACCTCCCGTACCAGCCGTCGGCGCCCCAAGCGGCTCAGTGGAAGGGCCGGGGTTGCGAAGTTGAGGCAACCCCCCCCCCCCTGGAATGCTGACCGGACCTGAGCCACCGACACCATATTGAATCGCAGGGCTTTCAAGAATTTGTTCAGTGCGCTCAGGTTCATAGACAGTCTCGTTTTTCCTGGGCCTTTTTTGGTATGGTAAAGAGAATCAAATTAGTAGGGCAAGGTGGATCCCGATCCCCAGAGGGTGTAGTGAAGTCACAAATTCGATTGTAGAACGTATAACAACATACATGCGAGGCCGAGGTCGTTTCCGAGCGACCTCGTCCGTGGGCGTTATTCAAGAGGCTTCGTCCTGGGTGAAGACGTTCCCTGAGCGTCTCCCGCTAAGACGGGCCTGGACCCTCGGTATGTATCCAACTCACCCCAAGTCTTCCCGCGGGAAGTCCTCGAAGCCCGTGGCGAGCGTCCTCATCCAATAGTTTGCTATGGCAGTTTGTGACGTCTCATCACCCACAAGCTGACTTCCATATGTTTAATACCTAGTGACATCATGTGATTATACTGTGACCTCACCGGATTTAATCATGGCGTCATAGGATCGCCTCGTGACGTCACAGGGACACAACCTGACGTCATAGGACAACATCGTGACGTCATTTTATCACATAATAACGTCATCTTATCACACCGTGACATCACTTTATCGAATATTGACGTTACCTGATCACATCGTGAACTACTATCACATCGTGGCATCATGTAATCATATCGTGACGACACCAATAAAATTACGTCACAGGACCCCCATCGTGACGTCATATGTTTTCATTGTAATTCCACTGGACCATACAGTAATGTTACAGAATTAGTGATGTCACATGGTCACATCGTGATGCCACAGGGTTACAACACGACGTCACAGGGTCACATTGTGATGTCACAGCATCACGTGACGTCACAGGATCACATCACGGCGTCATAGGATCACATCGTGATGTCACAGAAACACATCGTGACATCCAAGAATCATATAGTGACTTCAAATGATCACTGACGTCACAGGATCACATTGTGATATAGCGAGGTGTCATTTCCTGGGTGCCTGGACAGCCTAGTAGGGCGGAGTCCAGATCGAGACTTCAAATGATGTCATTCAGGTGATGAGAGGACCCCGTACTGAAGAGCGTTTCCACCAGGCGAGACCCCCTCTTTGCTGAATAAAATCCCTCGCCACTACACAAGGGGGATGTATGTAAGGTCATACCATGAGAAGGGGTGGATCTCGTAAGAGTCCGTCGTGGTAGAAGGATAAGGTAAAGATGAACGGAGGTGGTCCTCCACCCCGTCCCCCAACCCGACGGTCGTCTGATTGGGGGGGGGGGGGGGTTCCTCATGAGAGGGGCCTTTCAGTCCTATACCCGCCGCCGGCGCGGAGGGGCGGAGGGAAGGACCAGGAGGGAGTGTGGGAGGGGGGGCCGGAGCCGGAGGCTCGTTAGAAGGCTGCTCTGGAGGGGGGGGGGATGCTCTGGTCTGCGCGGCCTGAAAGGCCGGATAGCGAGATAGGGCAGAGTCGAAGACGGGGCCTATCAGGGACGGAAGGAGGGTGGTGCCGTGACCGGGATGTGGAGGGTGTGGACGAGCTGAGCGTCCTAGGCCTCTTGGGAGAGATAGAACTCTTTCTCGAGCGGGACTTCCTGTTGGGTCTACGTGAGCGGCTCCGGGAGGAAGGTGGGCTCACGGACCCGCCCGAAAAGGCAAGCCGAAAGGTGTTAGAGGGCCACGGCCTGAGTCTTGGCTTTGGCCTGGGCCTGGGCCTTGGCCTGGGCCTGGGCCTGGGACTGGGACTGGGACTGGGCCTGGGACTGGGCATGGGCATGGGCATGGGCCTGGGCCTGGGCCTGGGCCTGGGCCTGGGCCTGGGCCTGGGCATGGGCATGGGCATGGGCATGGGCCTGGGCCTGGGCCTGGGCCTGAGCCTGGGCCTGGGCCTGGGCCTGGGCCTGGGCCTGGGCCTGGGCCTGGGCCTGGGCCTGGGCCTGGGCCTGGGCCTGGGCATGGGCATGGGCATGGGCCTGAGCCTGGGCTTCGGCCTCGGCCTGGGCTCCGGCTTCGGCCTGGGCTTTGGCCTGGGCTATGGCCTGGGCCTGAGCATGGGCCTGTGCCTGGTCCTGGGCTTCGGTCTGGGCCCGGGAGGGGTAGGGAGGGGGAGGTGGGGTCGACAATGCGCATGCCTGCACTTAGCCGGGAATTTTAAATTTCCGATGATTCTGGCGGAAAATTCCAACCACACTCAACCTTCGAGAAGTGGCCATATGACCAGGAGTGTGGTATGGGATTATCGCTATAGCTTCGTTGTGCAGGTTTCTTTCAGCCGATAATTGCCTGCATTGTCTTTGTTTCTCTTAGCCTAAACTAAACACACTTATTCCTAGTGGGAAGAGTAAAGCTAGGGCGGGATACTGCTTCAACAGCTGATTTTGAATTTCTGGTTCCAGGGGCGTCGTCGTCTTCCATTGCTTGTGGGGGTTGCTGGGCGAAAGGCAGTAGGAGCAAAGCTTTTCCTGCGTCCTGCGTGCTCGAACAATTTCCGTCTGTTTGCCTGCAGGATATGGCCTTTTTGGTAATAAAGACAGCTAGACCTTTGTGAGCATCCTTTCATGTCACTCTCTCGTCCTCCTCCTCTTCGTCAGACTCTTGTTTAGGTGGGGTGTTGAAGGTAGGGGTACGAAGACTGCTGACTATGGCCTCATCCGTCATCTCTTCCACAATAGGCGCGTTGACACCTGCTTTAACCACTCTTCAATTTCCTCTGTCCCTACTTGGCTAATAGGATGTGATGCATGGGCGTGACGAGCCAGCTGTCTCAGATGTTCTGTTACATAAGAACATAAGCATAAAGGAGACTGCAAGAGACCATAAGGCCTACACTAGGCAGCTCCGTATCCATCACCACCTGTCATCCCCATCCATAAAGTTGTCTAATCGTTTTTTAAAACAACTGATAGTTTCAGCGCTTACTAATTCCATTCATCGACCACCCTATTAGTAAACCAATTCTTGCCTATTTCCTTCTTAAATCTAAATTTGTCCAGTTTATACCCATTACTGCGAGTCCTGCCCTGTTGTTTTATTATGATGACCTTGTTTGCATCTCCCTTGTTATAGCCTTTGATCCTCTTGAACACTTCTATTAGATCACCCCGCACTCTGTGTCTTTCCAGAGAGTGTAAGTTTAGGTGACTAAGCCTTTCTCCGTAAGGCAAATTTCCGAGTCCATGTATCATTTTGGTCATTCTTCTCTGTACTGATTCTAGTAAATTTATGTCCGTTCTGTAGGACGGAGACCAAAACTGTACCGCATAGTCAAGGATGGGTCTAACTATCGCTAGATAGAGTTTAATAATTACCTCTGCACTTCTATTCGTTACCGTCCTAGCAATGAAGCCTAATGCTCTGTTAGCTTTATTTCTGGTGCTAATGCACTGCTTCCTGGTTTTAAGGTCCGGACTCACCAGAACTCCCAAGTCCCTCTCGCACTCACATTTTTCTAAAAATGTGTTATCTAAGATGTATCTATTTTTGGGGTTGTGTAGCCCTACGTTTAACACGCTACACTTAGAGATATTGAAGTTCATTTGCCATTTCACCGACCATGTTAATAATTTGTTAAGATCATCCTGCAGAATCTCTGCGTCGTCTCCTGACCTAATTAGGCGTCCTATTTTAGTGTCGTCCGCAAACTTACTAACATCACTATTTATCCCATCGTCTAAGTCGTTTATGTACATAATGAACAACAAGGGACCCAAAACCGAGCCATGAGAAATAGGCACTGTATTGGACAGAGATATGGAATCTAAAAGAGGTAGAGAGGAAAACTTTCAATGTATGGTAGGGGTTACTAGACTGGATAGAGTAAGAAACGAGGAGGCGAGGAGGAGAGTGGGGGATAAAAAAGTAGATGGTGATAGGGTTGATTAGAGAGTATTCGGATGATTTGGACACATGGAAAGAATAAGTGAAGAAAGATTAGTAAAGGTGTGGAAGACAGAGGTGGATGAAGTGAACTTGAGGGGACGACCGAAGATGAGATGGATAGGGTGAAAGGATCGTTGAACAAGAAGGGAATGTCTGTCGATCAATGAAGAGAGCAAGCAGGAGGTAGGGATGAGTGGAGAATGGCTGTATATAGATGATACTGTAATGCAATGATAGGGGGGGGGAGTAGGGAGTGGTTATGTGTGAATAATATTTTGAGGTAGCCCAAAGGATTAAGTGAAGCAGCCGTACTGTGGATGTGCTGTGCCTTGATGCATTGTTTCTGACCCAGGACAGTGAACAGGATACAGGGATAACCGTCTTCATGAAGAGCTAAGATGAGAAGGAGGAATGGGTGGTACATGGGAGTGGAATAGGTTGGAGTTTCTTCATGCCTTTTAAATTACTCATGCAGCTCCACCTTTGCCTCAAATCACTCTCTCTCCATTTTCCAATCTAACAAATGTTCTATTACTCTTGTAAAAACTCTTGACTGCCCTTAACAGCTCTTCCCCGATCCCATATATCTTCAAAATCTCTCAGTGCCCTCTTGTCTACCCTGTCATAACCCTTTTCTAAATCCATAAAGGCCCAAAAACCATCCTTACCTTTTCCTAAAGCTTTCTCGCAGATCTACCTTACCACAAAAATCTGATCCACACAATCCTACCTTTCCTAAACTCACACTGTTTCCCACCAATTACACCTTCTGTTCCTCCCCTAACACTCTTAATCAAAACTCTCCCATATACCTTCCCAACTGCACTCAACAAAGCAATCCCCATGTAACTACTACACTCACGTTTGCCCCCCTTTAACTTGAAAAGTGGAACTACTCAGGCACTCCTTCAATCCTCTGGCACTCTACCGTCCCTTAGACACACATTAAGAACCTCACTAGCCAGTCCACTATTACTGTACCTCCCTTCTTCAGACACTCCACATAACACCTATCTAACCCATATGTTTAACCTGTTCTCATCATTTTCAGAGCTACTTGCACCCCATCATTTTTCACTTCACCTCCATTTCCCTCATCCATTAATATAATTTTCTTTGTACCTCCCATTCCTACCACTGATTCCTCCCTACCCTCCTCCACATTCAACAGCTCTCTAAAATAATCTGCCCATCTTCCCCTTACTGTCTCCTCAAACCATTAAATCTGTCAATTTGCGCCTTTTGCCTTTTCTTCTCATCTTCATTCGCCTCACCTTCCTCTCTTAACTTCCTTCCAAAAGATCTTTTAAGGACTTTCAAAATTGTTTGTCATACTTCTCCCATTTTACACTTGCTTTCCTTTTTTCTCTTTTATTTTATGCTTTCTTTCTCTTCTTATTTGTGTTTTTCTTATATTTCTCTCATCCTACTTTGCAACCAGTCCTGAACACTCGCTTCTTCGCTTCTACAACCATCTACACTTCACCATCCTACCACTCACTACTCTTCTTTGTATTCCTTTCCATCCTCCTTGTTCCACACACTATCTTTGCACGCCTTGTCACTCCCTTCTTGAAACATCTCCATTCCTCTTCCACTCCTATCTCTACTCTATCCTTCACCATCTCCTACACTTATCTCAGCTTCTCTTTGTACTCCTGCTTCTTTTCCTCCTTATTTAAGCACCTCCCTACCTTTTGTCCTTTTCCTTCTTATCTAAGCACCTCCCTGTTTTTGTCTGTTACCTCTTCTCCACCTGTCCTCCACTCTCAACTTCCCTTTCTCAATATATACATATATATATATATATATATATATATATATATATATATATATATATGTATATACACATACATACAGTATACAAAGGATTACAAAGGCGGAGCATGCCGACAGAAGCCCTTTTGATCCATATCTAGGTCGGATGCGAAAAAAAAAATCATATTAATAATAAAATAATAAATAAAAACTATAATAATGTAAATAACAAATAAAATACATAAATAAATGCATAGGTATAGTTAAATAATAAACAAACAGGTAAATAGTAATTAATAATAAATTGACATAACTAATAATAAACGAAAATCAGACAGACAAATGATAACAAAACAAAAACAAATAATATAAGATAAATTATAATCATTACAGCATCTTGCTTAGGTATTTAACTAAATGATTCTTAAAGCTTCGAACTGAACAACATTGCACTACCTGTGCAGGAAGTTTATTCCATTCATTAACTACACGGTTGGCAAAGTTGTTTCTACCTACTTCCAAATTGAATCTATTTCCGGACAGTTTGAGACCATTGTTTCTTGTCTGATTCTCATTCAGTGTGAAAATTTGGTCACTTTTGATGTTGTCAATTCCCTTTAAAATCTTAAAGACCTGTATCAAGTCACCTCTGAGTCTACGCTTTTTTAGGGAAAACAGATTCATGTGTTTTAGTCGATTTTCGTATGATTTATTTTTGATATTTTGAATCAGTTTTGTGGCTCGCCGTTGTACTTTTTCCAGTCTGTCAATGTCTTTAATGAGATTCGGTGACCATACGGAAACAGCATATTCCAAATGTGGACGAACTAACGATTTATATAGCTTGTTAATAAATGATGGACTTTTGAAATCAAAAGATCGCGCAATCAGTCCCAGAATCTTATTTGCTTTCTCAGAGGATGAAATACACTGCTTGGATGATTTGAGGTCGTTACTGATAATTACGCCGAGATCTTTTTCACTATCCACTTTTGTTAACGAATTTCCAAATAACTTGTAATCGTACTTACTGTTATTTTTACCTATGTGCATTACCTTGCATTTACTTGTGTTAAATTTCATTAGCCACTTATCAGACCATTGCTGTAATTGATCTAAATCTTCTTGAATATCTAATTGGTTTGAGTGATCATTTGCCACTCCGCACAGTTTTGTATCATCAGCAAATTTGGAAACAGTAGATTTTAGTCCATGGTCTATATCATTTATATATACTATGAATAGAAGTGGCCCAAGAACGGAACCCTGAGGAACTCCACTTGCAACACTTTTCCATCCAGAAGTTTTTCCATTTAAAACAACTCTCTGTTTTCGACCATTCAACCAATTACTAGTCCAACCTAATAGGCTACCACTTATTCCATGCAAAGCTAATTTAGTAAGTAGTCTTTCGTGTGGGACGGTATCAAAAGCTTTTGCAAAGTCTAGATATATTAAATCTATATTGTTTCTTTTGTCATAATTCGAGATAACTGTGTTGTAGAATTCGAGTTAGTCACGCAAGAACGTTTCCGTCTGAAACCATGCTGGCTATCATTTATCAAACGGTTACTTTCTAAATGATGTTCGATAGCATCTCTGATGATAGTTTCCATTATTTTTCCTACGATTGAAGTCAAACTTATAGGCCTATAGTTATTTGGTTTCTTTTTGTCACCTTTTTTGAATATGGGAGTAACGTTAGCTAGCTTCCATTCTCTTGGGACATCTCCGGATATGATGGATTTCTTGAAAATAATTTCTAATGGAACAACAATCTCATTTTTCATTTCCTTTAAGATTCTTGGATGCCAACCGTCAGGCCCTGTTGTTTTATTAACTTTGAGTTTGTCTATACACCTTTTAATTTTTTCTTTTGTTATATTTACCGTAGTGAGTAAGTTTACCCCAGACTTTTCACAGGTTTCAGTTTGGAATTCACTTTGAGGTGTTTCGTTTACGAATACCGTGCTAAAATAATTGTTTAAGATATTACACATTCCTTCATTTGAATATTCAAGTTGACCGTCAGCAGATAATAGTGGACCAATGTGATTCCTAACAACCTTTTTATCTCTAATGTAACTATAGAATTCTTTGGGATTCTCTTTGGATTTATCAGCTATGTTCATTTCGTATTGTCGTTTTCTTTTTCTTATTGTCCTTTTTAAATCTCTCTGTATTGATACATAACTTTCATAGTCATTAGATGCACCCGAGCACTTATATTTCTTATAAGCCTGTCTCTTTTTAGCAATACTTTTTTCAGTTTCTTTGTCGAGCCACTTTGGGCGAGCCTGATTTGGGGGACGTCTGTCCTTAAAAGGAATGTAAGTTTGAATCATCTTAGTGAGTGTATTTTGAAATATTTCCCACATCTGATCTACAGGTCTTTCGTTTAATTTTGTCTCCCAATCTGTAAGCTGAAGCTCCTAACGTAGTCCTATGAACTGAGCTTTACTGAAATCGGGTATCTTAGATACACAAGTATCTATTCTAAAATTGTTTAGGAGTTTGAATCTAACTAAGTTGTGATCACTATTTGCAACAGATTCACCGACTTCTACATCAGTTACCATGCTTTCGCGGCTAGTGATCAAAAGATCGAGTAAGTTTCCATATCTTGTGGGCTCTTTTACATGCTGAATTAAGTAATTGTCACCAAGAAAATCAATCAAGCGACTACCTATATGGCCATGTTCAAGGGTCATCCAATCAATGTCAGTAAAATTGAAATCACCCATTATTAATAAATCCCGGTTGCAGAAACTAGACAGTTCTTGAAATAACTGTTTGTCGTCTGCTAATTATAATGTCTTTGGCCTATATATTACACCTATATTCATTTTTTGTCCATTTGTTTGGGTTAACTCAACCCACAAACTATCATATGCATCCTGTTTCACTTTCTCTAAAACACAAGCATGAACACTGTTTTTAACGTACAATAGAACACCCCCACCTTTCTTGTGGTTTCTATCCTGATGAAAGTGTTTAAATCCCGCAATATTAAATTCAGCTTCGAACTCTGTACCATTTAACCATGTCTCAGTTATTCCTATCATATCGAGATTTTCGCTTTTGACATACGCCTGTATTTCTTGAAATTTGTTCCTAATACTACGAGCATTAAAGTACATGGTTTTAAAAAACTCGTGATTATTTCTTTTTGACACATTTTGACATCCCATTGCGACATTTTGTCCTATGACATTACATCCTAATGTGACATTTCGTCCTCTAGCGACATTACATCCTATCATGATATTTTGGGCTTCATTGACATTCTGTCCGGTATCCCTTCCTAAAATTATATTTTGTCCGTCACTGACATATCCTACCGTGATATTTTCTCCTCCATTATCATTACATCCTATCGTGATATTATGTTCTCCACTATCACTGACATTATATCCTACCGTGATATGTTCTCCTCCATTATCATTACATCCTATCGTGATATTTTGTTCTCCACTATCATTACTTCCCATCGTGATCTTTTGTCCTCCACTGTCATTATATGCCATTGCGACATTTTGTCCTATGACATTACATCCTAATGTGACATTTCGTCCTCTGGCGACATTACATCCTATCATGATGTTTTGGCCTTCATTGACATTCTGTCCGGTATCCCTTCCTAATATTATGTTTTGTCCTTCACTGACATTATATCCTACCGTGATATTTTCTCCTCCATTATCATTACATCCTATCGTGATATTTTGTTCTCCACTATCATTACTTCCCATCGTGATCTTTTGTCCTCCACTGTCATTATATCCCATTACGATATTTTCTCCTATGACATTACATCCTAATGTGACATTTCGTCCTCTAGCGACATTATATCCTAAAATTATATTTTGTCCTATACTGGCACATTGTTCTACATTAATACAATACTCTACACTGTTTTCCCAAATACATTCTATTTCCCCTTCCCTTTGGGCTTCTACCCTAAAAAAGGAGCTAATTCATTACAAACTCCCACAATGAGTTTGTAAGAACATATTTGCCTCTGCGGGTAAGGTGGATCCCATCAGAAGCGTAAAGGTCATGGCGCCTAGAAAAGAGATACCAAGGATCAAGAAAGTGGTATCCCAATTGTGTGCACAACTGCGATATCCTATCATTGATCCCTATGGCTCTACTGTTCCAACACGAGCCTGCGTAGATCCTCGGGAGGATCCCACAGACTACGTGACGACTCCCACGTTCCGTCATCTCCTGAAGGAGGACCGTGTACTTCCGAACAAGCTCCTCTAATCTCACCCTACCTACATATTTACTAATCTCTTCGACTTCACTGTCATCTGCACATCTCTTGTTGACATTCCTTCTTATTTCCGGGGCCCGTTCGTCCCCTTCCTCATTTCCTTCCATTATCCTCAGTAATCCCTCCCCTTCCCCATTTTCTTCACCTCCCCCTACACCGCAAGCTTTTCCTTTCCCTACTAATACAACACAGGTACTCCCACATAGTTGAGATCCGCTTTTTTTTCCAATCTTCGCTGTCACTTCGACACTCATGTGTGTGTGTTTGTGTGTGTGTGTGTGTGTGTGTGTGTGTGTGTGTGTGTGTGTGTGTGTGTGTGTGTGTGTGTGTGTGTGTGTGTGTGTGTGTGTGTGTGTGTGTGTGTGTGTGTGTGTGTGTGTGTGTGTGTGTGTGTGTGTGTGTGTGTGTGTGTGTGTGTGTGTGTGTGTGTGTGTGTGTATTCACCTTGGATCTGCTGCAGCCTCTTTTCGAGACAGCCAGACACCACCCTACGGCAGTGAGCTCAGAGCTCATTATTAGCAGATAACTGGGTAGGTCTGAGACCACTCACACTCCACACACCGGGAATGCAAGGTCACAACTCCTTGACTAACGTCCCGTACCTACTCGCTGCTAGGTAAACAGGGGCTACACGTGAAAGGAGACAAACCCAACTTGTCTCCGCCCGGCCGGGGAATCGAACCCCGGTTCTCCGGCTTGTGAGGCCAGTGCCTTACCAATCCGCCACCGGGCCGTGTGTGTGTGTGTGTGTGTGTGTGTGTGTGTGTGTGTGTGTGTGTGTGTGTGTGTGTGTGTGTGTGTGTGTGTGTGTGTGTGTGTGTGTGTGTGTATTTACCTAGTTGTATTTACCTAGTTGTATTTTACGGGA
This sequence comes from Oratosquilla oratoria, assembly GCF_046742065.1. Lineage (NCBI taxonomy): Eukaryota > Metazoa > Arthropoda > Malacostraca > Stomatopoda > Squillidae > Oratosquilla > Oratosquilla oratoria. The sequence goes on from NC_134816.1 coordinate 7,943,956, forward strand.
AGGGGAGCTATGCTCGTGCTCTCCCGTCTTCATATCTCATTTTATCTAAACTGTTTTTAAATTCATGTATTGTTTTTGCACACACCACTTTCTCATCTAACTTGTTCCAAATGTCTATTACTCTGTGAGGAAAGCTGTTCTTTTTCAGATCTCTTCTGTAACTGTCTTTCTTGATTTTCTTTCCATGTCCTCTTGTATTTCTATCATCCCATTTTATTAGGTCCTCTCTATTAATAGTTCCTATGCCTTTCATAATTCTATAAATAGTTATCAAATCTCCTCTCTCGCTTCTTTGCTCTAATGTCTGTAGCTGAAGCTTTGCTAGTCTCTCTTCATATGATAGTTTTGAAGGTGTTGGTGCCAATTTTGTAATTGCTCTTTGTATTCTTTCAAGTTTTGTTGTAATTTTTTTTTCACTTGGTGGCCACATCGTCGCTGCATATTCCAATCTTGGTCTTATTAAAGTGATTAGTAATTTCTTCACCATTTCTTCATCCAGGTATGTAAATGCCAATTTGATTGTTCTTATTAATTTATAAGTTTCCCCAAAAATCTTGTTTTTTGTTTTTCAGGTGACATATTATTCATAATAATGACTCCTAGGTCCTTCTCATTTTCTACTTTTATATTCCTTCTTCTCCCAATTTATATGATCCTACTATTCCTTATTTATGTCTTTCAAATTTCATTATACTACACTTCTTAGTATTAAATTTCATCTCCCACTTCCTACTCCATTCCCGTACTTTATTGAGATCACTCTGTAGCGACTCACATTCTTCTTCAGTGTTTACTTTTTTCAACAGTTTTCCATCATCCGCAAAAAGCTCATATAACTTTCAATTCCTTTATCCATATCATCAATATATATAGCAAACATTATTGGGGCCAGAACTGTTCCTTATGGAACACCACTTATTACTTCATCCCAATTAGTGTTTGTTTCTTATCACTACTTTCATTTTTCTTTCTTGCAAAAAGTCTTCCATACATTTCAGCAGTTTGCCCTGTATTCCTCCTGCAGTTTCTAATTTCTTAAGCAACTTCTTATGTGGTACTTTGTCAAAAGCTTTTTTTAGGTCTAAAATGCACAATCAGCCCATCCATCTCTTTCTTGTATTATATCTATTAGCTTTGAATAGAAACACATTAAGTTTGTGACGCATGATCGTCCTTGTCTGAATCCAAATTGTCTTGGATTTAGCACATTGTTTTTTGTTTTTGTTTTTCTAAATACCTTACCCATCTATTTTTTATATATCTTTCACAAATGTTTGCTATCATACTTGTTAGAGAGATTGGTCTATATTTAGTAGGGTCTTCTTTATTTCCCCCTTTATATATAGGTACTATATATGCTCTTTTCTAATATTTGGAACTTTTCCTTCTTTCAAGGAACTGTTTATTATGCTATGTATTTTGTCTGATAGTTCATTCCTGCATTCTCTCAAAATCCAGTTTGCTATTTCATCTGGTCCATGCGATTTTCTGACATCAAGACTACTCAACTGTTTCATTATTTCATTCTTGTTCATAATATCTGCCATTTCTATTTCCTCTGTGTATTCAACTCCTCCTTGTCGTAGTTTCTCTAATTCTTGTTTGTTTTTCAGTTTGTTGTTTACAAATCTGTAAAATAATTTTGGTTGATCTTTACATTTTTCTATGACATCTTTTTCATATTTCTCTTTTCTTCTCTGCACACTTGTACATATTCATTTCTATAACTAGTATATAATTTCTATTTTCAGGTCTTTTGTCTTTTTTCCATTTTGTCCAATCTTTATCTCTTTTGTCTTTTAACTCCCTACAACTTTTGTTGTACCAGCACTTTACATATTCTTTTTCTTGCTTTTGTCTTGGGACATACTTTTCCACTCCTTCTTTATAATTTTTTGTCAAAATATTCAATTTCTCTTCCACTGTAGTTTCCTCTTTGTATATTCTTTCCCGGTCTTCTCTTTGAAAGAATTCTCTTATTTTCTCAAGTTTTGTTTTTTCATACATAAATCTTCCTTTTCTATATTTTTCATTTCTTTTCATGTATTTTTCCTAATTTAGTTCCAGTTCAATCAATATGTGGTCACTTTTACTTATTGGTATCTTATATTCAATCTTGTCCACTATTTCAGGTTCTGATGTGATTATTAGGTCCAGTCTCGATGTTTATTCTTCATTTCTATACCTAGTGTTCTCTTGAATCCATTGCGTCATTGTATGGTCAATTATCATCTCAAGTAGAACATTTCCCCATGAGTCGTCTCCACTCTTTACTGTCATCTCTTCCCATTAGACTTCTTTGCAATTAAAGTCACTTATTATAACTATTTTTCCTCCATCTTCCATTATCTTATTTAATGTTATCCTTGTGTCTTCTAACATACTTTTATGTTCTCTCTCTTCCCACGAGGCCGTTTTTGGAGGCACATAATTTATTATAAAATTTCTGCTCTTCCTATCTCTGTCCTCCACTTCGATCATAATCATCTCTACTCTATTCTTCCCATATGTGACATTCCTCACGTTTATATCCTTCTTAGTCAGGAACATAACTCCACCACCTTGTTTTGTCTCTCTATTTCTAATCCAATATTCATATGCATCATGTCCTACACTGTTGGGTGGTAGTGGACCTTTTAATTTTGTCTCTACAATTCCCATTATGTCCGGTTCTTTCTCCTTCAGATAATCATTCAGTTCATTCAATCCTGTTATTAATCCATCTATATTTGTGTAAGACACTCTTAATTTTCTGCTACTTCCATTGTATTTTCTGTTTCCCCTTTGTTTTTCTCCGGTATGGTCCATCTCCTCACTTTCATATTCACTACTCTCCAATAGAATTTCTCTTTTTCTGTCTCTGTTCTGTTCTCGTTTTTTTCCTTACCTTCTAGTCTTCTCAATTTTTCTTCCTCTCTTTCTTCTCTATTCATTTCTCTTTTTATTCATACGTTTTTATATTGTTCACTGTTTGCTAGTTTCCCTGTTTTTGCTAAGATATTCTCTGCTGTCGTTTGTGACCTGAATTTAATCTTAATTAGGCTGGTCTTATCTGTGCTATATTTCCCGAGTCTATTCATCTCTTCAATTTGTTTCATGATTTCAGGTTCATCTTCTTGAACTAATTCTAGTAAACTGCTTACTTTTTCTTTTTCCTCTTTGATTCTTGTGGTTCTATTTAGGTTATATTTCTCTTCCATTCCTAATATAATTATACATTTCTTTATTTCTGCTAGGTCTCTTGCTATATTCTCCTTCTGTCTCATCACTTTAGTAACTGTGTCCTCAGTTTGTTCTTTCATTTGCTGTTTTATTATGTCAGTAAATGCAACTTTACTGTTTTCTTGGATTTTTTCCAACCCTGTACTTCTTTTGCTATGGCCTCTTTATTGTCTTTATTATTCCTCTTTAATACCTCATTCTCATCTTTTATTTCTTTTAACTGTCTTTTTAATTCTTCTATTTCTTTAGTTAAGTTTTTGTTCACCTTCTCTAGTTCTTCCAATTTTTCAACTCTCTGCGCAATCTTTGCTATGTTACCGAACCTACTCTCCCAATGTTCGGTCATTTTTTTCTATTTTTTCCTCTAGTCTTGCTAATCGGGGGAGGTTAGTATCCCCCCCCCTCATTAAATCCCTGGAAATTTTTATCTTCACCTTCCATTGTGCTGCTCTTATCTATATTTCTAATCTTTACATTTTTGTTAATCCCTTCATTTCCAAAATCCTCAGTCCTTCGTTTGTTTACAAGACCCCTGGCTTCCTGGACCAAGTCCTCCCCTTCCTCATTTCCTTTCATTTCCCTCAGTAATCCCTCCCCTTCTCCTTTTTTCTCGCCTTCCCACTACACCGCGAGCTCTCCCCTTCCCTATAAATACAATAAGGTACTTCCTTGACGTTGAGATCTACGCAGATTTTTATTTTTCTTCGGAACTCCAATCTTCGCCGACCATCCGACGAAAGCGAGTGTGTGTGTGTGTGTGTGTGTGTGTGTGTGTGTGTGTGTGTGTGTGTGTGTGTGTGTGTGTGTGTGTGTGTGTGTGTGTGTGTGTGTGTGTGTGTGTGTGTGTGTGTGTGTGTGTGTGTGTGTGTGTGTGTGCATTCTGATTAGTTGAAATGGGTGGGAAACAATAACCGAGAACTTTTAATCCGAATTTATTCCTTGATAGTTTCACAATGATAATTCACACTGTTTACATGTATTGGACACGTGCCGCTATCTACGAACGAAAATTGTTAAGGGAACAGTTTTCTTGCATGTATATTGTCTTCTTTTCTGTATAGCGAACCCCTTGACTGAGGTTCATTACTCATAATTGGGCTCGCACAAATAAAAGAGAAAACTTAATAGAATTAAAATTAATTGTATAGTCTTAGCCATAATGCTACCTGAAAACAAGATTATACCATGTGAGATATTGTAAGAATAAGGAGACATTTTTATGACATGAACAATTTCCCAGTAAATCTGTTCATTAGAAAGGAGACTCCTCACTGCTATTCTTTTTCATGGCTCTTATCACCCCAACCATTCTCTTTCCTTGTACGTTATGCCGAGTGTACGATCCTCTTGAAAACATAAAGTTGCAAGATGCTACCAACGTGCAAACCCAAAATTACTATCTATGCAATGGACCCATAATAGTTCATATCATGATGCGGTGCCATGGTGTTATAAGTCAGGCTCATATTGTGACAAATTTGTTATACAGCCCTATTATATAGGCTTAATTCCTTGAACAGAGTGGCATATTATATATATATATGTTTATCTTGCTAACGCCAAACGATTTCTTTAGCTGAAGAAGGCAGACTTTAATCTGAAGAAGTCTACATTATAACAAACTCCCTACAGTCTAGGATCCACTGTTTTAGCTCAAAAGAATCATCTGAAGTTAGCCAGAACAGATCTCTAAGAATGCTGGAGGATTTAGAATTCATATACTCTCTGTGGTTAAAAGTATGGTTTGATAAAAGTTATTTTCCATCAGCCTCCAGATGTGATTGCCCAAGTTAAACCTATTGTCAAAGTCAAAGTCAACCGAAAGAGATCTGTGAGGATGCTGGAAGGTTAATTTATATACTGTCCGTGATTAAAAGTGTGTTTTGTCAAACAGCAATCTTACACCAGTATGCTTCAGAAGAATGTAGAGATTTTTTTGTGAATGCATTTGACCTAATACCATTTTTTTTAAGCATAATTCTACAACAAAGTTTCATTACAAAGAAATCTGATTCTCCTTATCCCGAGGTTTGATTTCCAAAGATCTGATATGCAAAAATCAAACCTCTAGGTATGTAGATGATGGTCATGATGTGTAGGCATATACATCATGCTCACCCAGCAGTGTGCCTCTGAAAGAGCTTTAGTGCAAAACTATTATGGAATAAATTTAGAACAAGACTCTTCATTTCTTACCTCACCTTCACCGACGTAATTTCACAGCTCCATTTGATAACTAAAAATTTTAACCTTGATCCCTTGCAGGTGTGGTTTCGAGTTGCGCCATTTACGGCCTGGCATTCAGGCCTTTAGAGCCCAACAGCTTGAGGACGCCTGACGATGACGTGGACCCCCCTGGTACTCCGCTCCTCATGAGGTAATCATAACACCTTCAAAAATTACAATTTCAAGTCCTTCAATGAAAAGAAGTTCCTGTCAGCTGAATGAAATTGCCAGCTGGTGCCTAGAAAGAACAAATAAAGTGTAATCACATGGACATTTTTCTTAGCGGTAATTAAAATTAGCAACTAAAATAAAGGATACAGAAAAGATTATTGATATACTCATAGGCTAAGGATGGTTTTTAACCCTTTTATCTCTGACCAGTAGCTAGAATAACACGACAAAAATGGAGGAAAATGCTAATCCTCTCTCGACGAAGACCCTCGACAGCTATTTACTGCAGTTCACATGTTAAACTGCACTTAAGAGTGATTAAACCCTTGTGGTGTTGTGTTTGATGCTTTTGTGATGATGTACCTGATTTCTTGAAGAAGAGGTGATGAGCCTACGCCAGAAGGCGTGAAGCTGTGGCTGAAGGCATCATCCTTGCCCTATATAATTGCACTTTTGGTGCAGACAAGAGTCACTGATGGGAATAGGAGAAGAGTGCGGGATTCGAACTCATAAGTAAGCAGATGTCAGACCAGCACATTTCTGCTTAAGCCACCAATGTACATCTTGAACACATTCAGTGGCATTTTTCAAATATTCCATCTTGCGAGACAATAGCAAGGAAATAAAGGATGTATATATATATATATATATATATATATATATATATATATATATGTATATATATATATATAATATATATATATGTATATGTATATATACAGATATATATGTATATATATATATATATATATATATATATATATATAGATGTATATACGAGTATATGATATGTTGGTTAGCTTACAACATATGTATAGATTAACTGTAGCTGGTAGCGATTACGTATATGGTAATAGTGGAAGCAAGGGAATGAAACGCAACTGTCTTCGTGCCCGGATTGCTCTCCGGCTTTATTGATGAAAGGGCATATATACAAGTAGTGTGGCGAGGTTGCCAAAGAGATGTTGTTTAGAGAATACGCTGTTTTACCAGTGAAGGAGATTATTTACAGGAATCTGTTTTATATACAGAGAGAGAGAAGAAGGAGAAGAAAGAAATGGTGAGATTTACAATAGGTGGACATTTGTACAGAAGTATTTATATGATATTGTGGGAAAATATAAGATTGACGGCGATAAAGGCAATCGTTCTGAGCGCAGCTGTGTTGAGGTTCTTCGCCTCGACAATGGCGATTGACCGCGACAGACCCTTCTTAATCCTATGGGGATACCAGGTGCCTGAGGAGACAATGCAATTGGGCCGACTGTGAGGTCGCGTCCACACTCACTCGCTTGCTCGGTCGAAGGTAGAAGAAGCTGATCTACTGGTAGATTTGATAGTAGATATGTTGTCTAGTCGGCTGTAGAAGTTCAACAGGTGAAAGACAACATATCTACTATCAAATCTACCAGTATGTGTGAGATAGGGCGGATAAGAGAGATACACCAGATACGCGGCAAGTGTCTGTGATGCAAAGAACATGAGTCGGGAGCTTTGAAGATACGCACTTTGAGTTTCGTGTACTCGCGTGGATAGAGTGTTTTGTCAGTGATTACAACTGCGTGAGAGTTCATGAGAGAGATCTGTGAGACGATAGTGTATTGTGGTGATATTTCCTGGATGTTAGTGAAAACGTCGTGTTTTTTCTGTTCGCGAGTTGACTTTGACATGCGCGCTGACAGTTTACGCCTATTCCGTTTGTGTTGTGAGTTACGAGGGTGAGCGGATGGGATGGGCGTGTCTGTTACACTAGTGGGCGTGTCTGTTACAAGTGTCACCTTTTCTGTTTCGTCAATGTTTTGTTCAGTTGTTGTTGTTGCATGCTGTTGCTCGATCATGTGCAAGTGTTTGATGCGCGTGTTTGTTGTGTTTGCATGCGTGTCGGCTGTATTGAGAGCAGGTATGAAGTGATTATTGAAACCAATGCCGTTTTGAGCAGGATAGATGATGATGCGATTTCTCTGCATCCATGTGAAACCTATAAGAATTTCTGCGGGAAACACTACTTCCGCTACATATACTGTCGTTGTAATGGGAGGACAGTTGGCATGCAGGGAGATGTCTAGTTCGGTTTTTCCCATGATGGGAAAGGGAACTCCGTCTACATTTTGTAACGTGATATCCGTTGGTTCTAGAGCTGTTACTCTACGGTGTCTGAGCCTAAATTGGTTGAAAGAAACCTTGGACATTATATTAACTGGGGATCCTGTGTCCAGAAAGAGTAGTTGTGGAAAGTTGTTGACCGTGGTCTGAAGTGTCATAGCAGACGGAGATGGTCGAGAGTCAGTCATTGTGAGAATCAGTAGGGGGGGGGGTTGATTCTGTCTCGTGAGTTCGTGTGTTTTGTTCAACGTGAGACGATGGTCATAGCGTGTTTTGTTTGTTGGTGTTTCCACTAGTCGGGTGTTGGGAGGACGCGTATGACATGTAGGTTTGTGATTGTAAGACGCGACATTGTGTTGTGTCGTGAAAAGCTGGTCCGTGATATGAGCAGTAGCTAGTCGGTTGTCTGTAATAACACCTGTTTGTGCTATGTCCTGGTATGTTGCAGATTTTGCAAAAGAATGGTCTCCTTGATTGTGAACGCTGTCGTGATCGTGTGCGTGACACTTGTCTAACTCTTGTGTGATGTTCTTGTGAGATTTTTGCTACTGTGGGAGTGGGTGGGGGTATGAGTGGGGGTGTGAGGGGGATTTGTTGTTGTTGAATTTATGTTTTTGTCGTTGACGTGTCCGAAATCTTTCTAGAGAAATCAACGAGTGTTGTGTCTGGATCAAAAGGAATATTTTCTATTTTCTTCATTGTTTCTGGGTAAAGGCGCGAGATCAGTTTAATGTAAGCGAATAATGAGAGTACGTGTTATTTGAAACCCAAAGTGAAGTAATGAGTGCGTCTTTTAGTTCTTCCTTGAACTGACTCGCCTCCCTGACTGATCTTTCTTTGGTGAGATAAGGTGGTGTGTTAAAGTTTGTTCCGAGTGTGTAGGAGGGAGAGAGAGAGCCTAACTGTTCATATGGGGCGAAAGATTTCTTGAACTCATCAACGAAATTTTGAAAGGTCTGTGGCTGTTTGAATGCGTCTGACTGTATTATGTCGCTAAAGTGTCATTGAAATCGATGCGACTTTTAAGAACCGCGATTTTAGTCATATCGTCTTGCACCTGTGTGCGCTGTATCTCAGATCGTACGTCATCTAACAGAGTGTGGATGGCGATGTTTGTCCCGTTGAACTTTGGAAGAGTGTTGTCATGCTGAAGGAGTGTTAGTAGATTTGTTGCAGAGCGTTGCATGTGTGGTTGAGCGATTGTTAGGCTTGTGTTTTGATTTGGCGTGGACTGTGTGGTATTTTCGTTTGGTGCTGCCATTTTGGAACGAGTGTTGTAATGGTGTGAGACGTTTGATTGTGAATGGCTCATGCACACTTTCGTACAAAAAGGAAAAAAAAATAATTGAAAAATTTTAGGGCTTTGCAAAAAATATGAAAAAATTCACTGGATAGCTTTCACTCGAACTCACTCACACAACAATTTAGAGCTACCTAGCCCCAAGGCAAAACTGAGGTACCTACTTACGGTGGTGACGGTTGTGATGCTTTGGTGAAGGATGGTCTCGGGAGGTTGTTTTTGCAGAGACCGATGGAATGTGATGTAAATCTGAAAGAATATGAGAAGTAAGAAATAGGGAAAAATAGAGTGGGGGGGTAGCTCGTATTTGACTTCAGTTTTTAGCTGCAGGCAGAAGGGGTGGACGACACTTCCTTTGGTGGTTGACCGATGCTGCTGGGTGCTGTGGGCTGCTCAGACCGTGAGGGAGATGTGCTTGGACTGCTGCGCTGGGCTCTAGGCTGCTTTCTGGCTTGTGGGCTTGTTTCCGTCGCTGGGTAGGGCTTACAGCGAGTTTGTGTTGATGGGCTGTGATGGCGCTGGGTAGGTTGCACAGCGTTCCTGTGATATTTTGGTTGATGGGCTTGTGTTCGCTGCTCTGGGATCTTGTGCTTGCTGATTCCACTTGCTGATTTTGCTTGTTGATCCGACTTGCTGATCCGACTTGCTGCTTCCAAATATGTTGGATCCCACGCTGTCACCAGATATGTTGGTTGGCTTACAACATATATAAAGATTAACTGTAGCTGGTAGCGATTACGTATATGGTAATAGTAGAAACAAGGGAATGAAACGCAACTGTCTTTGTACCTGGATTGCTCTCCGGCTTTATTGATGAAAGGACATATATACAGGTAGTGTGGCGAGGTTTCCAAAGAGATATTATTTAGACAATACGCTGTTTTACCAGCGAAGGACATTATTTACAGGAGCGCAGCTGTGTTGAGGTTCTTCTCCTAGACAATCGCGATTGACCGCGACTGACCCTTCAAAGGATTACAAAGGATTATAAAGGCTAAGCATGCCGACAGAAGACCTTTTGGTCCATATCTAGGTCGGATGCGAAAAAATCATAATAATAAATAAATAAATGAAAATTATAATAATGTAAATAACAAATAAAATACATAAATAAATGTATAGGTATAGTTAGATAATAAACAAACAGGCAAATAGTAAATAATAATGAATTGGCATATAACTAATGATAAATGCAAATCAAAACAGACAAATTATAACAAAACAAAAACAAATAATATGAAATAAATTATAATCATTAGAGCATCTTGCTTAGGTATTTATCTAAATAATTTTTAAAGCTTCGAACTGAACTACATTGCAATACCTGTGCAGGAAGTTTATTCCATTCATTAACTACACGGTTGGCGAAGTTGTTTCTACCTACTTCCAAATTGAATCTATTTCCGGACAGTTTGAGACCATTGTTTCTTGTCTGATTCTCATTCAATGTGAAAATTTTGTCACTTTTGATGTCAATTCCCTTTAGAATCTTAAAGACCTGTATCAAGTCACCTCTGAGTCTACGCTTTTTTAGGGAAAACAGATTCATATGTTTTAGTCGATTTTCGTATGATTTATTTTTGATATTTTGAATCAGTTTTGTGGCTCGCCGTTATACTTTTTCCAGTCTGTCAATGTCTTTAATGAGATTCGGTGACCATACGGAAACAGCATATTCCAAATGTGGACGAACTAGCAATTTATATAGCTTCTTAATGAGTGATGGACTTTTGAAATCAAAAGATCGCGCAATCAGTCCTAGAATCTTATTTGGTTTCTCAGAGGCTGAAATACACTGCTTGGATGCTTTGAGGTCGTTACTGATAATTACGCCGAGATCTTTTTCACTATCCACTTTTGTTAACGAATTTCCAAATAACTTGTAATCGTACTTACTGTTATTTTTACCTATGTGCATTACCTTGCATTTACTTGTGTTAAATTTCATTAGCCACTTTTCAGACCATTGCTGTAATGTATCTAAATCTTCTTGAATATCTAATTGGTTTAAGAGATCATTTGCCATTCCGCACAGTTTTGTATCATCAGTAAATTTGGAAACATTAGATTTTAGTCCATGGTCTATATCATTTATATATACTATGAATAGAATTGGCCCAAGAACGGAACCTTAAGGAGCTCCACTTGTAACATTTTTCCATCTAGAATGTTTTTCATTTAAAACAACTCTCTGTTTTCGATCATTCAACCAATTACTAGTCCAACCTAATAGGCTACCACTTATTCCGTGCGAAGCTAATTTAGTAAGTAGTCTTTCGTGTGGGACGGTATCAAAAGCTTTTGCAAAGTCTAGATATATTAAATCTATATTGTTTCTTTTGTCATAATTCGAGATAACTGTGTTGTAGAATTCGAGTAAGTTAGTCACGCAAGAACGTTTCCGTCTGAAACCATGCTGGCTATCATTTATCAAACGGTTACTTTCTAAATGATGTTCGATAGCATCTCTGATGATAGTTTCCATTTTTTTCCTACGATTGAAATCAAACTTATAGGCCTACAGTTATTTGGTTTCTTTTTGTCACCTTTTTTGAATATAGGAGTAACGTTAGCTAGCTTCCATTCTCTTGGGACATCTCCGGATATGATGGATTTCTTGAAAATAATTTCTAATGGAACAACAATCTCATTTTTCATTTCCTTTAAGATTCTTGGATGCCAACCGTCAGACCCTGGTGTTTTATTAACTTTGAGTTTCTCTATACACCTTTTAATTTTTTTCTTTTGTTATATTTACCGTGGTGAGTAAGTTTACCCTAGACTTTTCACAGGTTTCAGTTTGGAGTTTACTTTGAGCTGTTTCGTTTACGAATACTGAGCTAAAATAATTGTTTGAAATATCACACATTCCTTCATTTGAATATTCAAGTTGACCGTCAGCAGATAATAGTGGACCAATGTGATTCCTAACAACCTTTTTATCTCTAATGTAACTATAGAATTCTTTGGGATTCTCTTTGGATTTTTCAGCGATGGTCATTTCGTTTTTTTGTTTGTTTTTTCGTTTTTAAATCTTTTTGCATTGATACATAACTTTCATAGTCATTAGATGCACCCGAGCACTTATATTTCTTATAAGCCTGTCTCTTTTTAGCAATACTTTTTTCAGTTTCTTTGTCGAGCCACTTTGGGCGAGCCTGATTTGGGGGACGTCTGTCCTTAAAAGGGATGTAAGTATGAATCATCTTAGTGAGCGTATTTTGAAATATTTCCCACATCTGATCTACAGGTCTTTCGTTTAATTTTGCCTCCCAATCTGTAAGCTGAAGCTCCTGACGTAGTCCTATGAACTGAGCTTTACTGAAATCGGGTATTTTAGAAACACAAGTATCTATTCTAAAATTGTTTAGGAGTTTGAATCTAACTAAGTTGTGATCGCTATTTGCAACAATTTCACCGACTTCTACATCAGTTAGCATACTTTCGCAGCTAGTGATCAATAGATCAAGTAAGCTTCCATATCTTGTGGGCTCTTTTACATGCTGAATTAAGTAATTGTCACCAAGAAAATCAATCAAGCGACTACCTATATGGCCATGTTCAAGGGTCATCCAATCAATGTCAGTAAAATTGAAATCACCCATTATCAATAAATCCCGGTTGCAGAAACTAGACAGTTCTTGAAATAATAGTTTGTCATCTGCTAATGATAATGTCTTTGGCCTATATATTATACCGACATTCATTTTTTATCCATTTGTTTGGGTTAACTCAACCCACAAACTATCATATGCATCCTGTTTCACTTTCTCTAAAACACAAGCATGAACATTGTTTTTAACGTACAACAGAACACCCCCACCTTTCTTGTGGTTTCTATCCTGATGAAAGTGTTTAAATCCCGCAATATTAAATTCAGCTTCGAACTCTGTACCACTTAACCATGTCTCGGTTATTCCTATCATATCGAGATTTTCGCTTTTGACATACGCCTGTATTTCCTGAAATTTGTTCCTAATACTACGAGCATTAAAGTACATGGTTTTAAGAAACTCGTGATTATTTCTTTTTGACACATTTTGAGTTTCAATATCATGTCTTACATTATCATTTTGTTTTTTATTTATACCTTGCTCTATATTATTATTTGGTCCTTCATTGACATTCAATGCCTCATTAACATTTCTCCCATCAAGAGTACATTTCCCCCATCACTGACATCTGGTCGCTCACGGTCATCCGATCTCTTTTGTACACTTTGTCCCCCTACGTCACCGTGATTCACACCGGCCTCCCGTCGTTCATTGACATTATGTCCGGCATCCCTTCCTAAAATTATATTTTGTCCTGCAGTGACATTATATCCTACCGTGATATTTTTTCCTCCACTATAATTACATCCCATCGTGATCTTTTGTCTTCCACTGTCATTACATCCCATCGTGATCTTTTGTCTTCCACTGTCATTACATCCCATCGTGATATTTTGGCCTTCATTGACATTCTTAATCTTCTGGGGATGCCAGGTGGCCTGAGGAGACAATGCAATTGGGCCGACTGTGAGATCGCGTCCACACTCACTCGCTTGCTCGGTCGAAGGGAGAAGAAGCTGCTCTACTGGTAGATTTGATAGTAGATATGTTGTCTAGTCAGCTGTAGAAGTTCAACAGATATATATGTATGCATGTATATATACATATATATATATGTATATATGTATATATATATTTATATATATATATATATATACATACGAGTATATATAAGTGTATATATATATATATGTACATATGTACATATATAAATATATATGTACATATGTATATATATATATATATATATATATATATATATATATCCTACACGAGAGTTGACACCTTGACGTGGTGGATAGGCTTGAGAATCTTAATCATTACAAAATCTATGTCGATAGAGAGAAAATCCCTGCAGGGTCACCCATATCGAACAGGTTTTGTAAGAAAGATCAGACAAAGAGCAGCTCATACACACAGTCGCAAGACCCATTGCTTACTGGCACGTCTCTCATGGCAAACAGGGGAATTCCTCATAGATATGTGAGGTATCGTCATAATGACGGCGTGGACCATTGGGCACGCTATAGATGTAGGGTTTCATCGAATATAATAAGGTGACACCAGAAAAACATCTCACCAGAAACCAGTTGGCAGGGAGGTGAGATTACTGCCAGAATCCCTTGATAGCAAACATGAACATGAATAGTACAACCAAAATAAAACCGGGCGTTCCTGTTGAATCATCGTCTCCTAAAGGTCCAAACACATTGCCTCGTGTGCTTACGGGCAGTGTGCCACTGAGTGTGATTAAGTACTGTCCAAGCAGATCCAAGTCTTGAACATTAAGCAACATGAAGCAAATGAAGATTTGTACCTACAACGTAAGAACTCTCTCAGAATAAAAATCCTGTAGAGGCAGTGCAATGTGCTTCAGTCCGAAGCTTTAAGATTCGTTTAGGGAAACATTTAAGCAGGATGCTGTAATGACTGTCATTTATTTTATATTATTTGATTGTTTGTTTTTATTGTTTGTCTGTTTATTTATGACTTGCTTGATTTCCTTTTATTATCATTTATTTGTCAGTTTATTATTATTTACTATTTACCTGTTTATCATTTAACTATACCTATATATAATTTATTTTATTTATTATTATTTATATTATTATAATGTTTATTTTATTTTATCTTTTTTTTTATATATATATTTTTTTTTCGCATCCAACCTAGTTATGGACCAGAAGGTCTCCTGTCGGCATGCTCCGCCTTTGTAATCCTTTGTAAAACCACAGGCTGAAGAGTTTAATGGAAGAACTAGACAACATCAAGTGGGACATCGTAGGATTGAGCGAAGTCCGATGAACGGGAGAAAAGCTGATATAATTACAAGATGGTCACTGTTCTACTATAGAGGTAAGGGCAAAGAATGATCCAGTGGAGTAGGATTCTTGATAAACCGAGAAGTTGCTGGTAACGTAGTCAAGTTCAGTAGTTTATCAGACAGGGTATCTTGGATTGTGATTAGACTGTGTAAAAGATACACTCTAAAAATAGTTCAGGTTTATGCACCAACTTAACAGAGTTCAGACGATGAAATTGAGTCCTTCTATGATGATTTAAGTCAGGTGATGGATCAAGAAAAAGTAAATACACGTTGGTAATAGGCGACTTTAATGCTAAAGTGGGGGAAGAGATGAAAGATGAGTCGTGCATTGGGTTAGGTGAACGGAATGACAGAGGCGAGATTTTAGTCAAATTTGCAGAGAACTACAACATGAGGATAATGAACAGTTTCTTCCAAAAGCGTGTAGGTCACAAATGGACGTGGAGAAGTCCAAATGGAACAACAAAGAATGAGTAGACTTCATATTAGGAAACGAGAGCAAGAGCGTTAGCAATGTTACTGTCATAAATAAAGTCAACATAGGTAGTGACCATAGAATGGTAGGTTGCACAGTTAAATTCAATTTCAGAGCCAAGAGAAGTAAACTAGTTTTAAAAAAGAAAATCAGCTTTGCAAAGATTAATTATAACAATAAGAAATTTCAGTTAGACATAAAAAATTTATTCAAAGCTCTAAAAACTAACGAGGACACAGTCGATGATATGAATTTGAATTTAGTGAATATCATTAGGGAATCGGCAGAGAAAGTAGGAAGTACAAAAAGCATTAGAGAAAACAAATACTCCAAAGCTACAAATGACCTAATTAAAGGAAGAAGGACCATGCAGATTAGAGTAGAACTAAACAAGTCTATCAACAAGAGAAAAGAAAAAGAAACATGGATGAAATAGAGGAAACTATTCGGAGCGCAGATATGCTTTAGGAAGACAGCAAATTATATGTTTGAAAGATAGGAGTGGAAAAATAATTAAATGTAGAGACAGAATGATAAAAAGAGTAAAAGAATTTTACCAAGAGCTTTACTTGTCGAAGACCGTAGTTGAGCCGGTGAATTCATCTGTAGACGTTGGTAGTGTACCAGAGATTACAAATGAAAAAATAGAATTTGCTCTAAACAATATGAGACGAGGAAAAGCACCTGGGGAAGATGGTTTATCGATAGATCTCTTGAAAGACGCAGGGAAAGAAGTTCATATTAGGTTGGCTCAGTTGCACACCCAGTACCTGTTGAAAGTTATGGGTATTATATAAACGTTTTGAAAAGCACTTAATTGTTTATTGTTCTTCAAAGGCACACTTACTTGACACACATAAGTTTATGTTCTGACAATAGTTTACACATCAACCTCTCCACACCGTGGCTCCACCATGACTGACTTGCAATGGCGTGGCTTCCACCTTAGCGCGGGAAAAACTCTCAGGCCTAGCAACTGAACTTTGTTATACATGCAAATTAAGTACAGATTATACAATAAATCAAACGAAAAAAATCCTATTATACATTGCATTGTACATTCAACCAAAAACAACACAATATGCACAATAACAAATATTCATATTTCAACACTCCTTCTCAGATTGTATTGTTTTTGTAAAATCTATTCATTCATTTTTTGTTCAGTCATTCCCATCCCTTTTCTAAATTTTTTAAACTTATCTAAGGGAATGCCTTGGTTAATATATCAGCCAGCATATTGTCACTTGGACAATATTTCACACCAATGGTTTTGTTATTGATCAACTCTCTCACAAAATTAAACTTTATATCAATATGTTTAGTACGAGAATGATCTTTCTGATTCTTTGCAAGGACTATAGCAGACTGATTATCCTCAAAGATAGTTATAGGACTTTGACAATCGTGTTTCAAGTCCGTTAGCAAAGATTTAAGCCAAACAGCTTCCTCTGCTGCACCAGATAGTGATACATATTCAGATTCAGCAGTTGAGAGTGCAACGCACGATTGCTTGTTTGAACGCCAAGAAATTAGTCCACTAGTCCCGAGCCTAAAACAGTAAACCTGGTGTGGATTTACGGTCAGATCAATCACCAGCCCAGTCAGCATTAGTAAAACCTACACATTCATTTACATCATCATTAGCATAGAGCAGTCCAACTGTAATGGTTCCTTTGAGATATCTGAAGATCCTCTTAACTGCTGACCAATGCTGTTGACAAGGTTTATTACAATACTTTGCAACATTACATACTGCATATGAAATGTCTGGTCTGGTTTTTGTAGACAAAAATGACAAACTGCCAACTGCAGATTGATACTTAGTAGTATCAAAGAGATCTGATTCTTCATAGTCTTTTAAAATAACATTGCTTACATCACATGGAGTGGATACAAGCTTACAGTCACCAAAGCCAAACTTGTTAAGAACACTCTTGATAAATCCAGATTGATTGATGAAGATTTTACCATTATTTTGTGCAGTTTTTACACCTAGAAAGTAGTTCAATTCTCCTAAGTCCTTCATCAAGTAACGCTCACTCAACAAATTCTTAATCTCTGGAATAATATCAAAGGACTTACAAGCTAAAGTGACATCAACATATATGGCAATTATACACAAATCATTATCATACATGCGAGTGTAAACACATGGATCACTAGGACTTTGTTCAAAATGCAAGTCTTTAAGAAATTTGTCCAAATTTTCATTCCAACATTTAGGACCGTGTTTGAGGCCGTAAATGGCCTTGTTTAGTTTGTATACTAACTCTTCTTTTCCAGGTTCATGAAAAGATTCAGGTTGAGTTAAGTAAATCTCTTCACGCAATTCTCCATTGAGAATCGTGGAAGATACATCCATCTGGTGGGTCTTTAATCCTTCTCGAGCAGCTAATGATAAGATGGTACGTATTGACTCAAACTAATCACGGGACTGAAGGTCTCATCATAGTCAATACCAGGTCTTTGTGAAAAGCCTTGAGCAACTAAGCGAGCTTTGTAAAAGGAAACTGAGCCACCAGGTCCAATTTTCTTTTTAAAAAACCCACGTTGATTTGACGGGAGTTCGTCCTTCCGGCAACTCTGTCAAATCCCAAACATCATTAGAAGAAAGAGCTGATATTTCCCTCTGCATAGCTGCTTTCCAAAGAGATTTTTCAGGTCCATTCAAAGCATCCTCAACACTTTGTGGTTCACCAAATGATGGTGTATCGCAAATTCTAACCCATTCACCAAGACGTTCTGGTGGACGTCTATCTCTATTGAACCGCCTAACATGCATTTCAGGAGCTTCATTTCCATTTTTCTCATCTTTATCTACAGGAATGGAAATATCAACTTTTTCAACTGAAACAGAATCAACATTATCCCACTCCATCTCAAGAAAATCCATTTGCGATTCATTGAATATTACATCCCTGCTGTGAATTATTTTCTTACTAGTTACATCATACAATCTGTAACCTTTAGCAATAGATCCATATCCTAACATAACACAACGATTAGATTTAGAATCTAATTTAGATCTTTCATCTTTAGTTACATGAACATATGATACACATCCAAAATTTCTTAAATCTTCAACATTAGGTTTTCTGTACTTAGACCTTCAGCCCAAGATGACTTAGGTAAGTTTGAATCTGATAGCATTGCTCTTACGGTTTCAACCAGGGTACTATTTTTCCTTTCTGCAACACCATTCTGTTCAGGAGTTTTAGGTACAATAGTTTCATGATGTATACCCTCCTTCTTAAGATAATTTTGGGACTCATTGGATGTATACTCTCCCCCGTTATCTGATCTCACAATTTTGAATTTAGCATCATATTGTTTCTCAACCAATGTCTTCCACTCTACAAACTTGTTTAAAACATCACTCTTATTTATCAAAATGCACACCCATATATACCTAGAAGCATCATCTATGAAGGTCAGAAATTAATTACCATTACCCAAAGAACTAGGGTTAAGCTTTCCACATACGTATGTATTAATTCAAACAGTTTTCTATTTCCGTCCTTCAGTAATGATCGAAATGGTTGTCTATGATTCTTACCATCAACGCAGCTTTCACAAAAAAATAGAGTCACTTCTAAGAGAACTGTTGACACCATTTATCAAATATTTCCTAACTAATTTACAAAAATTATCAATGCCAAGGTGGCCTAACCTGCGATGCCATAACATCTCTTTTGACTGTGCAACAAGTGCAGAATTGGAGACAGAGTCAAGCGTTGTTGCAGCTGCAATATCACTAACACATTCTAGAAAATACAAATTCCCTACTAAATTTGCAACAGCCAACAACTCATTTTCTTTGTTGAAATTTTCACATTTATCTTCATGGAAATTTACAGTCTTATTATGCTTAACCATCTTAGGTACTGATATCAAATTATGAGTTAAATCATGAATGAAGAGAACATCTTTAACAGTACAATTACTTATTTCATCATTAGGTATTTTCAATTTAATGCAAACATCACCTACCCCATAAGCTTTCAAAGCTCTACCATCTCCTACTTCAACAAACAAGGGCATTTCTAGTGTCTCATAACTTGAAAAAAGTTCCTTTTTATGGGACATATGTTGCGTAGCACCTGAATCAACTACCCAACTACCTGCCTTGAATACAGAGTTTACAGACAGAGCACAAGCAACCAATGTTATTTCTTTTTCATCCTTTTTATTTCCCACGGCACAGTTCACTTTTTCATTTTTACACTTCTTCAAATAAACCCAACAATTTTTCTTGACGTGCCCCATATTTTTGCACTCAAAACAGTGTCTTTTTATATGACTTTGTTTTATTAACAAGTCCACTATTATTGTTTGTTAACTTCATACGACTACACTTACTTTCCTCGTGTAGAAGACGTTCCGTCACAGTTTCCCACTTTGGTACACTTTCCGAAGCCTCTAGTGCTGTTACAAGCACTGAATAACTGTCAGGCAATGACGATAACAAGATAATTACCTTGTCTTCCTCGTTAACGGCATCGCCAACCACTGCGAGTTCACCAAATAGTTCAACGAACTTCTTCAAATGTTCCTGCATACTGTCTTCCTGGCGTAACTTTATGTTGTACAACCGTTTCTTGAGTCGTAGTTTATTTGACCAGGTTTTCTTTTGAAAAGTGTCTTGCAGTAATTTCCACACAGTACCTGGATCAGTATGATCCCCAACCAAATAAAGAATGATTTGGTCAATGGCCAATACAATATAAGCCATAGCCCTGGCTTTTTTCTTATTGTATTTTTCCAGTATCCCTTCCTCTGTCGGCACTGTCTCTGAGCCATCGATGATCCGAATAAATCCTCTTTAATCAAGTGCATCTTCATCTGCAACTTCCACGTAGGATAGTTCTTATCATTCAACGGTGTGAGGTTGATTGTACTGCGCTCCATTTTGTCAGTCTGTGTAAAAAAAAAAAAAAAATGCAAATTCACTCTTTACGTGCCTACAGCGCCATGATCGATTCTACTTCACTGTGACGCAGTGTAATTTCTAAGCACACAAAATAACGTGTCCTGGGCCCATAACCTATGTTGAAAGTTATGGATATTATATAAACGCTTAGAAAAGCACTTAACTGTTTATTGTTCTTCAAAGGCACACTTACTTGATACACATAAGTTTATGTTCTGACATCCTTCTTAGTCAGAAACATAACTCCACCACCTTGTTTTGTCTCTCTGTTTCTAATCCAATAATTATATGCATCATTTCCTACACTGTTGGATGGTAGTGGAGCTTTTAATTTTGCCTCTACAATTCCCATTATGTCCGGTACTTTTTCCTTCAGATAATCATTCAGTTCATTCAATCCTGTTATTAATCCATCTATATTTGTGTAAGACACTCTTAATTTTCCGCTACTTCCATTGTATTTTCTGTTTCCCTTTTGTTTTTCTCTGGTATGGTCCATCTCCTCACTTTCATATTCACTACTCTCTAATAAAATTTCTCTTTTTCTGTCTCTGTTCTGTTCTCGTTTTTTTTTCCTTACCTTCATGTCTTTTCATCTTTTCCTCCTCTCTTTGCTATTTATTCATTTATCTTTTTATCCATACATTTTTACATTGTTCACTGTTTGCTAGTTTCCCTGTTTTTGCTAAGATATTCTCTGCTGTCGTTTGTGACCTGAATTTAATCTTAATTGGTCCGGTCTTATTTGTACTATATTTTCCGAACCTATACATATCTTCAATTTGTTTCATGATTTCAGGTTCATCTTCCTGAACTAAGTTTAGTAAACTACTTACTTTTTCTTTTCCCTTTTTGATTCTTGTGGTTCTATTAAGATCATACTTCTCTTCCATTCCTAATATGATTATACATTTCTTGTTATCTGCTAATTCTTTTACTATATTCTTCTGTCTCATCACTTTAATAACTGAGTCTTCAGTTTGTTCTTTCATTTGCTGTTTTATTATGTCAGTAAATGCAACTTTACTGTTTTCTTGGATTTTTTTTCCAACCCTGTGCTTCTTTTGCTATGGACTCTTTATTCTCTTTGTTCTTTAATTCCTCATTCTCATCTTTTACTTCTTATAACTGTCTTTTCAATTCTTCTATTTTTTTAGTTAGGTTTTGTTCACCTTCACTTATTCTTCCAATTTGTCAACTGTCTACGCAATCTCTGCCATTTTACCGAATCTACTCTCCCAATGTTCGATCATTTTCTCATTTTTTTCTCTAGTCTTGCTAATCGGGGGAGGTTGGTATCCCCCCCCCTCATTAAATCCCAGGAGATTATTATCCTCACCTTCCATTGTGCTGCTCTTATCTATATTTATAATCTTTACATTTTTGTTAGCCCCTTCATCGTCACTAAATTCACGTTTGTTTATATGGCGTCTGCCTGCCTGGACCAAGTCCTCTCCTTTCACATTTCCTTCCATTTCCCTCATTAATCCCTCCCCTTCTCCTTTTTCCTCACCTTCCCACTACACCACGAGCTTTCCTCTTCCCTGTAAATACAATAAGGTACTTCCTTGATGTTGAGATCCACGAAAATTTCACTTTTCTTCGGAACTCCAATCTTCGCCGTCCACCCGACGAATGTGTGTGTGTGTGTGTGTGTGTGTATTTACCTAGTTGTATTTACCTAGTTGTATTTACCTAGTTGTATTTTACGGGAAGGGGAGCTATGCTCGTGATGTCCCGTTTTCATATCTCATTTTATCTAAACTATTTTTAAATTCATGTATTGTTTTTGCACACACCACTTTCTCATCTAACTTGTTCCAACTGTCTATTACTCTGTGAGGAAAGCTGTTCTTTTTCAGGTCTCTTCTATAGCTATCCTTTTTTATTTTCTTTCCATGTCCTCTTGTACTTCTGTCATCCCATTTTATCAGATTCTCTCTATCAGTAATTGCTATGCCTTTCATGATTCTGTAAATAGTTATCAAATCTCCTCTCTCTCTTCTTTGCTCTAGTGTCTGTAGTTCAAGTTTTGCTAGTCTCTCTTCATATGATAGTTTTGCGAGTGTAGGTGCCAATTTTGTAATTGCTCTTTGTATTCTTTCAAGTTTTTTTTATACATTTTTTTGTACTTGGTGACCATATCGTTGCCGCATATTCCAATCTTGGTCTTATCAGGGTGATTAGAATTTTCTTCACCATTTCTCCATCCAGGTATGTAAATGCAACTTTGATTGTTCTTATTAAATTATAGGTTTCTCCAAAAATCTTATTTATATGTTTCTCAGGTGACATATTATTCATAATAA
This sequence comes from Oratosquilla oratoria, assembly GCF_046742065.1. NCBI lineage: Eukaryota > Metazoa > Arthropoda > Malacostraca > Stomatopoda > Squillidae > Oratosquilla > Oratosquilla oratoria. The sequence goes on from NC_134816.1 coordinate 7,966,575, forward strand.
TGACTCCCTGGTTCTTTTCATTTTCCACTTTTTTTTATTTTTTCTTCTCCCAATTTATATGATCCTGTTATTCTGTTTTTACTTTTTCCAAATTCCATTATACTACACTTCTTTGTATTAAACTCCATTTCCCACTTCCTACTCCTTTCCTGTACTTTGTTTAGATCTCTCTGTAGTGATTCACAATCTTCTTCCGTGTTCACTTTTTTCAATAGTTTTGCATCATCTGCAAAGAAGCTCATATAGCTTTCAATTCCTTCATCCATATCATTAATATATATAGCAAACATTATTGGGGCCAGAACCGTTCCTTGTGGAACACCGCTTATTACTTCATCCCATTTTGAGTGTTGGTCTCTTATTACTACTCTCATTTTTCTTTCTTGCAAAAAGTCTTCCATCCAATTTAGTAGTTTGCCCTGTATTCCTCCTTCAGTTTCTAATTTCTTAAGCAACTTTTAATGTGGTACTTTGTCAAAAGCTTTTTTTAGGTCTAGAAATGCGCAATTAGCCCATCCATCTCTTTCTTGTATTATATCTATTAGCCTTGAATAGAAACATATTAAATTGGTGACGCATGATCGTCCTTGTCTGAATCCAAATTGTCTTGGATTTAGCACGTTGTTGTTTTTTTTCTAAATATTTACCCATTTATTTTTTACAATTCTTTCAAAAAATGTTGCTATTGTACTGTTTAGAGAGACTGGCCTATAGTTGTTAGGGTCTTCTATATTTCCTCCTTTATATATAGGTACTATATTTGCTTTTTTCCAATCTTCTGGAACTTTACCTTCTTTCAATGAACTGATTATTATGCTATCTGCCAGTTCATTCCTGCATTCTTTCAAAATCCAGTTTGCCATTTCATCTGGTCCATGCGATTTTCTGACATCAAGATTACTCAAGTGTTTCATTATTTCATTCTTTGTTACTTCTATTTCTTTCATAGGGGGGACTTTCTCTTTCCATTCAATCTCTTCAGGTTGTATGTTCTCCCTTGTAAACACAGATTTAAAATGTTTGTTCATAATTTCCGCCATTTCAATTTCCTCTGTGTATTCAATTCCTCCTTGTCTTAATTTCTCCAAATCTTGTTTGTTTTTCAGTTTGTTGTTTACAAATCTGTAGAATAGTTTTGGTTTATCTTTACACTTTTCTATGACATCTTTTTCATATTTTCTCTTTTCCTCTCTGCACGCTTGTACATATTCATTTCTATAACAAGTATATATTTTCCATTTTTCTGGTCTTTTGTTTTTCTTCCATTTGGCCCAAGCTTTGTCTCTCTTGTCTTTTATCTCCCTACAACTTTTATTGTACCAGTACTTGATATATTCTTTTTCCTGTTTTTGTCTTGGGACATACTTTTCTACTCCCTTTTAATATATTTTTGTCAAAATATTCCATTTCTCTTCTACTGTTGTATCTTCTTTGTGTATTCTTTCCCAGTTTTCATTTTGGAAGAATTCTCTTATTTTATCAAAATTTGCTTTTTCATACATCAATCTTCCTTTTCTATATTGTTCATTTCTTTTCATGTATTTTTTCTCATTTAGTTCTAGTTCTATCAATATGTGGTCACTTTTGCTTATTGGTGCCTGGTATTTTATCTTTTCCACTATTTCAGGTTCTTATGTGAATATTAGGTCTAGTCTCGATGGTTCTTCTTCATTTCTATACCTGGTGTTCTCTTGGATCCATTGTGTCATTGTGTGGTCAGTAATCATCTCAAGTAGAACACTACCCCATGAGTCTTCTCCACCCTTTACGGTCATCTCTTCCCAGCATATTTCTTTGCAATTATAGTCGCCCATCATAACTATTCTTCCTCCATCTTCCATTATCTTGTTTAGTGTTATTCTTGTGTCTTCTAGCATGCTTTTATGTTCATTCTCTTCCCACGAGGCTGTTTTTGGGGGCACGTAGTTTATTACAAATTTTCTGTTCTTCTTATCTCTATCTTCTACTTCTATCATAATCATCTCTACTGTATTGTTCCCATATGTGACATTCTTCACGCTTATATCCTTCTTAGTCAGGAACATAACTTCAAACCCTTGTTTTTTCTCTCTGTTTCTAATCCAATAATTATATGTATTGTGTCCTATGCTGTTGGGTGGTAGTGGACCTTTTAATTTTGTCTCAACAATTCCCATTATGTCCGGATCTTTTTCTTTCAGATATTTGTTCAGTTCATTCAGTCCTGTTATTAATCCATCTATATTTGTGTAGGATACTCTTAACTTTCTGTTATTTCCATTGTATTCTCTGTTTCTTTTTTGTTTCTCTCTGTTATGTTCCATTTCTTCAATTTCATATTCACTACTCTCCAGTAGAATTCTTGTTTTTCTGTCTCCGTTCTGGTCTCGTTTTTTTTTTCTTAGCTTCATGTCTTTTCCTTATTTCCTCCTCTCTTTCCTCTTTATTCATTTCCCTTTTTATCCATACCTTATTATATTGTTCACTTGTTGCTAGTTTCCCTGTTTTGGATAAGATACTCTCAGCCGTAGTTTGTGACCTGAATTTAAACTTAATTGGTCTGGTCGTGTCTGTACTATATTTCCCGAACCTGAATTTCTCTTCGATTTGTTTCATTATTTCTGGTTCATCTTCCTGAACTAATTCTAGTAAATTTCTTACTTTTTCATTTTCCTCTTTGATTCTTGTGGTTTTATCTGGGTTATGTTTCTCTTCCATTCCTAATATAATTATACATTTCTTTCTGTCTGCTAAGTCTCTTACTATATTCTCCTTCTGTCTCATCACTTTAATAACTGAGTCTTCAGTTTGTTCATTCATTTGCTGTTTGATTATGTCAGTGAATGCAACTTTGCTATTTTCTTGGATTTTTTTCCAACCCTGTTTGTTCTCCTTATTATTCTCCTTTAGGACTTTATTCTCTTCTTTTACTTCTTTTAACTGTTTTTTTAATTCTTCAATTTCCTTAGTTAATTTTTTGTTCGCCTTCTCTAGTTCTTCCAATTTTTCAACCCTCTGCACAATGTTGTTAACGTGACCGAACCTAAATTCCCAGTGCTCGATCATCTTATCGAGTTTCTCTTCTAGTCCTGTTAATCGGGGGGGGGGGTTTGTGTCCCCCCCCCCACACCCTCTTTAAATCCCTGGAAAATATTATCATCATCTTCTACTGTATTGCTCTTATCTATACTTCTAATCTTTACATTTTTGTTAGACATTTCATCATCGCTAAATTGGTCCGGACCTCGTTTGTTTAGATTTCGTCTGCCTGCCTGGGCCAAGTCCTCACCTTCCTCGTTTCCTTCCATTTCCCTCAGTAATCCCTCCCCTTCTCCTTTTTCCTTACTTTCCCTACACCACGAGCAATTTCCCCCCACCCTATAAATACAATAGGTACTTCCTTTGCTTTGGGATCCACGAAATTTCACTTTTTCTTCAGAACGTCTTCTAAGCCGTCCGTTCGTTGAAGTGTGTATTTACCTAGTTGTATTTACCTAGTTGTATTTTACGGGAAGGGGATCTATGCTCGTGCTCTCCCGTCTTCATATCGCATTCTATCTAAACTGTTTTTAAATTGAAGTATTGTTTTTGCACACACCACTTTCTCATCTAGCTTGTTCCAAATGTCTATTACTCTCTGGGGAAAGCTGTTCTTTTTCAGATCTCTTCTATAACTGTCCTTCTTGTTTTTCTTTCCATGTCGTCTTGTATTTCTATCATCCCATTTTATTAGGTCCTCTCTATCAATATTCTCTAAGCCTTTCATGATTCTATAAACAGTTATCAAATCTCCTCTCTCTCTCCTTTGCTCTAATGTCTGTAGCTCAAGTTTTACTAGTCTCTCTTCATATGATAGTTTTGAGTGTTGGGGCCAATTTTGTAATTGCTCTTTGTATTCTTTCAAGTTTTGTTATACATATTTTTGTACTTGGTGACCACATTGTCGCTGCATATTCCAATCTTGGTCTTATCAAAATGATTAGTATTTTCTTCACCATTTCTTCATCCAGGTATGTAAATGCCAATTTGATTGTTCTTATTAAATTATAAGTTTCTCCAAAAATCTTATTTATATGTTTCTCAGGTGACATATTATTCATAATAATGACTCCTAGGTCCTTATCATTTTCTACTTATTTTATTCCTTCTCCCAATTTATATGATCCTACTATTATTTTTTTTCTTCTTCCAAATTTCATTATACTACACTTCTTAGTATTGAATTCCATCTCCCACTTCCTACTCCATTCCCATACTTTATTGAGATCACTCTGTAGCAACTCACAATCTTCTTCAGTGTTCACTTTTTCAACAGTTTCGCATCATCCGCAAAGAAGCTCATATAGCTTTCAATTCTTTTATCCATGTCATTGATATATATATATATATATATATATATATATATATACCAAACATTATTGAAGCCAGATCTGTTCCTTGTGGAACACCACTTATCACTTCTTCCCAATTAGAGTGTTTGTCTCTTATCACTACTCTCATTTTTCTTTCTTGCAAAAAGTCTTCCATCCATTTAAGCAGTTTGCCCTGTATTCCTCCTTCAGTTTCTAATTTCTTAAGCAACTTCTAATGTGGTACTTGGTCAAAAGCTTTTTTTAGGTCTAGAAATGCACAATCAGTCCATCCATATCCTTCTTGTATTATATCTATTAGCCTTGAATAGAGACACATTAAGTTTGTGACGCATGATCGTCCTTGTCTGAATCCAAATTGCCTTGGATTTAGCACCTTTTTTTTTTTTTCTTTTTTTAATACCTTACTCATCTACTTTTTATCATTCTTTCACAATTTTTTGCTATTGTATTTGTTAGATAGACTGGTCTATAGTTAGTAGGGTCTTCTTTATATCCCCCATTATATATAGGTACTATATTTGCTCTTTCCATTTTTTTCCATTTTGTCCAGGCTTTATCTCTTTTGTCTTTTAAATCCCTACAGCTTATGTTGCACCAGCACTTTACATATTCTTTTTCTTGCTTTTGTCTTGGCCACTTTTACTTATTGGTGTCTTATATTAAATCTTGTCCACTATTTCAGGTTCTGATGTGATTATTAGGTCTAGTCTCGATGGTTCTTCTTCATTTCTATACCTAGTGTTCTATCGAATCCATTGTGTCATTGTATGGTCAATAATCATCTCAAGTAGAACATTTCCCCATGAGTCGTCACCACCCTTTACTGTCATCTCTTCCCAGCAGACTTCTTTGCAATTAAAGTCACCCATTATAACTATTCTCCCTCCATCTTCCATTATCTTATTTAATGTTATCCTTGTGTCTTCTGACATAGTTTTATGTTCTCTCTCTTCCCACGAGGCCGTTTTTAGAGACACATGATTTATTACAAACTTTCTGCTCTTCCTATCTCTGTCTTCCATTTCCATCATAATCATCTCTACTCTATTCTTTCCATATGTGACATTCCTCACGTTTATATCCTTCTTAGTCAGAAACATAACTCCACCACCTTGTTTTGTCTCTCTGTTTCTAATCCAATAATTATATGCATCATGTCCTACACTGTTGGATGGTAGTGGACCTTTTAATTTTGTCTCTACAATTCCCATTATGTCCGGTTCTTTTTCCTTCAGATGATCATTCAGTTCATTCAATCCTGTCATTAATCCATCTATATTTGTGTAAGACACTCTTAATTTTCTGCTACTTCCATTTATTTTCTGTTTTCCTTTTGTTTTTTCTCTGTTATGTGCCATTTCCTCACTTTCATATTCACTACTCTCCAATAAAATTCCTCTTTTTCTGACTCTGTTCTCTCGTTGTTATTGTTGTTGTTGTTGTTTTGTTTTTTGTTTTGTTTTTTTAGGTTCATGTCTTTTCGTTTTTCCTCCTCTCTTTCCTCTTTACTCATTTCTCTACCATTCTATATTGTTCACTTGCTGCTAGCTTCCCTATTTTTGCTAAGATATTCTCTGCTGTCGTTTGTGACTTGAATTTAATCTTAATTAGTCTGGTCTTATCTGTACTATATTTCCCGATCCTATACATCTCTTCATTTTTTCCTTATTTCAGGTTCATCTTCCTGAACTAATTCTAATATATTGTTTACTTTTTCTTTTTCCTCCTTAATTCTCGTAGTCCTGTTTAAGTTATACTTCTCTTCCATCCCTAATATAATTATATATTTCTTTTTATCTGCTAAGTCTCTTACTATATTCTCCTTCTCGGTCATTACTTTAATAACTGTATTTTCAGTTTGTTCTTTCATCTGTTGTATCACTATGTTTTTAAATACAATTTTATTGTTCTCTTGGATTTTCTTCCAACCCTTTGCTTCTTTTGCTATGGACTCTTTATTCTCTCTATTATTCCTCTTTAATTCCTTATTCACATTTTTTACTTCCTTTAACTGTTTTTTTTTTTTTTTCTAATTCTTCTACTTCTTTAGTTAGGCTTTGGTTTTCCTTCTTTAATTGTTCTAATTTATGAACTCGCTGTGCAATCTGTGTAAGTTGACCTAGCCTACTTTCCTAGTGTTGAGCCATTT
>NC_134816.1:7975575-8045575 GCF_046742065.1 Oratosquilla oratoria
GAGACAGATCTTCTACAGCTGTCCATATATCTCTTCCATAATCCTTCTGATATGTCTGTCAGGTGACATATTGTCTTTTATCAACATTCCCAAGTCTTTCAACTCTTTTGCTTTTGTAATGTGTTTATTTCCCAATGAATAGTTTAAGAATGTTCTTTTGCCACTATTGTCAAATTCCACTACTTTGCATTTTTTTAGTGTTTAAGTTCATTTCCTTCTCTTGGCTCCATGTAAAAATAGTGTCTAGATATTTTTTGCAATAATCTACCATCCTTTTTGTTTTTCACTCATTTTAAGATTTTTTTCATCATCATAAAAAATGTTGGCATAGCTTGTTGTTCCATCATGTCATTGACATAGACAAAAAACATGATTGGTGCAAGCACTGAACCCTGTGGATCTCTGCTCATTACTGCTCTTCGTCTTGTCATTGACATCTTATCCTTTACTATTGTCCTTGTGTATCTTTCCATAAAAAAATCCATTCTATTAGTTTGCCTCTCAGTCCTCAACATGATCCAATTTCCACTTAAGTTGACTGTGAGGTACTTTATTAAATGCCTCTTCAAGGTCAAGGTACACTTTACCCAAAAAACTTAAAAGGTAGGTGTGTGCATATGTGTAATTACCTAATTGTAGTATACAGGAAAGGAGCAACGCTTGTTGGGTCCTGTCTCCTATTCTCTAATTTCCTAATATACCTAGACTCAAAAATTCATGTACGGTTCCAACTAATCTATATCTTTACTTTCCAATTATCACATTTAGATTTGAACTCATGTATTGTTTGATCATGGGCTATATCACCTTCTAAGCTATTCCACATATTTGTACATCTATATTGAAAACTGTATTTCTTCACATCCTTCTGACACGTGGTCTTTCTTAATTTACTTCCATGATCTCTTAAAGCCCTACCATCTTTAATCAGGAGATCTCTTCTATCAATACAACCTATCCCCTTTATTTACCTAAACACTGTAATCATTTTACCTCTTACTCTTCTATCTTTCAAAGTTGGTAGACTTAGTACTTCTATTCTTTCCTAATATGGTTTATCTGCCAGTCTGGGGACCAGTTTGTTTGCTGCCCTTTGTATTCTCTCAATCTTTCTTGTATCCTTCGATCTGTGTGGGGCCATACTACTGATGCATGTTCCAGTCTTGGATGTATCAGGGTTTTGATGAGTTATTTCATCATCTCTTCATCAATATAATGGAATGCTACTTTAATCTTCTGCAATAGTCCTTATGTTTCTCCCACAATCCTGCTAAAATGTCTGTCATGAGACAGGTTGTCTTTTATCAATGCTCCCAAATCTTTCTCCTCTTTTATTTTTGTAATGTGCTCACTTCCCAAGGAATAGTTTAAGGATGGCCTTTTGCCACTATTGTCCATTTCCAGTACTTTCCATTTTTTGGTATTGAATTTCATTTCCCATTCTTGGCTCCATGCAAAAATAGTATCTAGATCTTTTTACAATATTCTGCAATCCTCCTTATTTTTCACTCTTCTTAGGATTTTTGCATCATCTGCAAACATGTTGGCACAGCTTGTTTCTTCCATCATATGATTAACATAGATAAGAAGCATTATTGGTGCAAGCAATTAACCTTGTGGTACCCTGGTTGTTACTGCTCTCCAGCTTGACATCTTATCCTTTACTACTGTCTTCATGTATCTTTCCTTTAAAAAGTCTTTAATCCATTATAACAATTTGCCTCTCAGTCCTCCAACATGCTCCAATTTCCACATAAGTTGACTGTGAGGTACCTTATCAAGTGCCTTCTCTAGGTCCAGGTACATGCAGTCCACCCACCCCTCTCTCTCTTGCAGCACATCAGTCGCTCTCAAGTAAAAGCTTAAAGGCTTGACACACAACCTTCCAGATTTGAGGCCAAACTGGCTGTCCGTCAGAATGTTCATCTTTCAAAATATTTGGTCCATCAGTCTTTCACAATTCTTTCACATAGTTTCACTATTGTGCTGATTGGTGATGGTGGCCTATAATTTAGCGGTGTTTCCTTGTTCCCACTTTTGTAAAATGGCACCATGTTTATCCTTTCCCAGTCAAATGACACAATGCCTTCTTTCAATGAACATGTAATAATACTGTGGATCTTGTCCTCTAGCTGTTCCCTACATTCTTTAAGTATCCAGTTTGAGATCCCATCAGGTCCTGAGGCTTTTATCACACCCAATAATCCCAGATACTTGAGCACTTCCATCATTTCTACATTTATATCTGCTAAACCTGAATTTTGCTCCCCTTGCTTTTCTCCAAAATGTTGCACTCCTTTGTGAAGACCAATTGGAAACCTTCAGTCTTTATTTCTGCCTAAGCTGAGGCCTCTTAAGATACCTCAGCATCTACTACTAATTTAGTAATTACTTCCCTGTGTCTCAATTTACCATATATGAACCTGCAAAACAGTTTTGGTTCATGTTTGCATTTTTCTACTACACCTCTTTCAAAATTACTTTCTTCCTGCAGATTCTAGAATAGACATTCCTAGCTTGTTTGTAAGCATCTTTTGTTTTATTGCTTCATTTTTTCTCCATTTACCCCAAGCCACATCCCTTGCCTTTTTTCAATCTCACACTTTTTGTTAAACCAATCCTGTTTTTGCATCTTCCTTTCTCTAGTCCTTGGCACACATGTTTGTTCACTCCTAGGTTGTAAATATCAAGAAAGATTTCCCATTTATTCCTTATTCCTGTGGGATTCATGAATTCACCCCATTTTGTTTCTTCAAAGAATTTTCTCAACCCTAAGTAATTTGCTCTCCTAAAATTAAGTCTCCCTTGCCTGTACGATTCATTCCTTGGCTCTATTTCCTCATTCTCCAGCTGAAATTCAATTGTAACATGGCCACTTTTTCCTATTGGGCAGAAGTAGTCAAGGAGCTGATGATGTCTGGCTCTTTGGTTAGTAAAATATCTAAACTTGTGGGAGTCCCGTCTTCTCTTATCCAGGTCACTTCCTTTACCCCCTGGGTCATTGTGTTCTCTACACTCAACAGTGTATTTCCCCAGGAATCTGCTTTGCCACTTGCTTCCCATTCCTCCTAGTTGACGTCACCGGAACCAAAATCTCCAATAAGGACTATGTTAATACATTTCTTGATATTCAGTTTCATCCCAACTTTTGTCTTGGGGGGAACATATGCCACCATGAAATCTCTTTTATTGTTTCCTTTAAGTGAATTGCTTCAGCCCTGCTTTCTCTCAGATTTACTTCTGGGGTATTGGCTGCTTTTTATTGTGGCAAAGTAGCATGCAGTGGATACTTTAGGGTCTATATGGGGCGCCCCTACGGATCAGAGCCACACATCATTTTGTCTATGATAGAGGAAAACTCTGTTCATAGAGAAATTATGACACTTTTGTACTACGACTGTCCCTCCGTTATGCTGTCCCCCAACCCCTTGTTGCTGTCCTGTACCATTTCTCTGATTATTCATTTTCTGTGGTGAGGGAATTCCCTGTGGTGGGGGAAAAGAATACTGCCACCAAGTATTTCCACTGGGATCGTGAGAGGCGAGAAGAAAGGGACGGGGATTGGGACTAGGCATCCTTCTCCTTGTAGCCCCACAGGGGACATTCCTAAACGAAAAAGTAAAGGCATAAGAGGGTCTGGGAGTTTTCGGACCAGCACCCTAAGGTTTGGGTCTTATAATGTGCGTGGATGTGGTACAGATGAGAGTAAAAGGGAAGATGGATGTGTTGGCTTTGAGTGAAACTAAGTTGAAAGGGAAGGGTGAGTGTAAGTGGGAGGTTATCAGGAGTGAAGAGAGGGCGAGGGAGGGAAGAGGTGGCTATTCTAGTAAGTGAAGAGATAGGTAAACGGGTAGTGGAGTGGAAGGAGGTTTCCTCAAGGATAATGTGGATGAAGGTGAAACTGGGAAAGGAGATGTGGGTCTTTGTAAGTGCATATGGCCCTGGCAGTGAGAAGAGTGTAGAAGAAAGGGAGGCTTTTTGGATAGATTTAAATGAGTGCATAGAGGATTTAGGAAGAAATATCAATGTAATAGTACTGGGAGACCTTAATGCTAGGGTAGGAAATGGTCCAATTGAGGGAGTGGTTGGGAAATGTAGAGTTCCAGGAAAGAATCGTAGTGGAGAGTTGATGGTGGAAATGTGTCTAGAAAGAGAGTTGATGATAGCAAATACAGTGTTTCGGAAGAAAGTCAAGCATAAGTACACATGGGAGAGGGTGGTGGAGGGAAGGGTGGTAGATAGAGCGTTGATGGATTATGTAGTGGTAAATAGGATTATGATAGGAAGAGTTAAGGTGTACATATGCTAAGGGGAGAGGGTGGGGGAATATCAGATAATTTTTTGGTGGGAGGTAAGTTGAGAGTGGAGGATAGATGGAGAAAGAGGAAAGAGACAAAAGGTAGGGAGGTGCTTAGAGTGAACTCTTTAAATGAAAAGGAAAAGGAGAAAGAGTACAAGAAGAAGCTGAAGGAGGAGTGGGAGGGAGTGAAGGAGAGAGTGGAGCCAGGTGTGGAGGAGGAATGGGGATGGTTCAAGGAGGGAGTCACAAAGTGTGCAAGGATGGTGTGTGGAACAAGAAGGACAGGAGGAAATAGAAGAAAGGGTAGGGAATGGTGGGATGAGGAAACAAAGAAGGTGGTAGAAGAGAAGAAGCGAGCTTTCACAGATTGGTTACAAATTAGGACGAGGGAGTCATATGAGAGGTACAAAGAAAAGAAAAGAGAAGTAAAGCAAAAGGTAAAGAGGGCAAAGAGGAGAGCAGATGTGAAGTGGGGTAAGAGTATGACAGAAAATTTTGAAAGTAATAAAAAGATGTTTTGGAAAGAAATTAAGAGAGGAAGATGAGGCGAATCAAGTAGAGAAGAAAGGATAAAAGGTGCAGATGGAGAAATGATAATGGAAGAGAAGGCAGTAAGGGGAAGATGGACAGAATATTTTAGGGAGTTGCTAAATGTGAAGGAGGATAGGGAGGGAAAGATAGTTGCAGTGGGAAATGGTAAGAAAATGACCGTGATGAGTGAGGAAAATGGAGGAGAAATAAGGAAGGATGAAGTGAAGGCAGTTGTTAAGATGATGAAAGCAGGTAAGGCACCTGGTCTGGATGGATGCCATGCAGAATGTTTAAAAAAGGAGGTATAGTGATGGTGGACTGGCTGGTGAGGTTATTTAATGTTTGCTGGAGAGAGGATAGAGTGCCGGAGGACTGGAGGAGTGCCTGTATAGTTCCACTTTACAAGGGAAAAGGGGACAAGTGTGAATGTAGTAGTTTCAGAGGGATTAGCTTGTTAAGTGTAGTTGGGAAGGCTTATGGGAGGATCTTGATTGAGAGGATTAGGAGAGGAACAGAGGGAGTAATTGGTGAGGAACAGTATGGTTTTAGGACGGGTAGAGGTTGTGTAGATCAGATCTTTGTGGTAAGACAGATATGTGAGAAAGCTATAGGTAAGGGGAGGGATGTTTTTTGGGCTTTTATGGATCTGGAAAAGGCTTACAATAGGGTAGACAGAAAGGCACTGTGGGAGGTTATGCAGATATATGGGATAGGAGGAAAGCTTCTAGTAGCTGTCAAGAGTTTTTATGAGAGTAGTAGAGCTTGTGTCAGGATTAGGAATAGAGAGAGTGAATGGTTCGAGGTAAAGGTCGGACTTCGTCAAGGATGCGTTATGTCGCCCTGGCTGTTCAACTTATACATGGATGGGGTGGTGCGAGAGGTAAATGCAAGGGAGGTGGGTCAGGGATTGGAGATGGTTAAAGAAAATGGAGAAAAGTGGGAGGTGAGCCAGCTGTTGTTTGTGGACGACACTGCGCTTGTGGCAGGATCAGAGGAGGGATTGAGGAAGTTGGTGACAGAGTTTGGGAGAGTATGTGATAGAAGAAAGCTAAAGATAAATGTGCGTAAAAGTAAGGTGATGAGATGTACAAGGGGTGAAAGTGGCAGTAGACTGGAAGTGAGCAATAAGGGAGAGCGACTGGAGGAAGTGGATAGTTTTAGATACTTGGGTGCAAATGTGGCAGGAAAAGGTGGAGTGAAGGTGGAGGCAGAATGTAGATTGAGAGATGCGAGTAAATGCCTTGGTGGATTGAAGAGTGTAATGAGGAATAGACATTTGGAAATGGATGCTAAGAGGAGACTGTATGAAGGAGTGATTGTGCCAACAGCACTGTATGGGGCAGAAACATGGAACATAAGAGAGGAAGAGAGAAGGAGTTTGAATGGGTTTGAGATGAGGTGTCTGATAAGTATGATGGGGGTTACTAGGCTAGATAGAGTGAGAAATGAGGAGGTGAGGAGGAGAACGGGGGTGGAAAGGGAGTTGGGAGATAGGGTTGATGAAAGAGTATTAGGATGGTTTGGACACATGGAAAGAATGAGTGAAGAAAGACTAGTAAAAAAGGTGTGGAAGGCAGATGTGGAGGGAGTGAACATGAGGGGACGTCCTAGGATGAGATGGATGGATGGGGTGAAGGGAGCTTTGGGGAAGAGTGGAATGTCTGTTGAGGAAGGACGGGAGAGGACAGAAGACAGGGGTGAATGGAGAATGGTTGTAATTGGATGATGTTGTGATGCATGAGGTGGAATGGGCGGGGGGATGGGGGGATGAGCTAGTATGTGTGAGCAAATTTTGACGCAGCCCGAAGGGATTTCTCCCCGTCTTCTTTTATGCATGGGGGGACGGAGATGGGGGGTCGCCGATTTAATGAAGCGGCCTTGCTGTGGATGTGCTGTCTCTTGCAACACTGCTTCTGACCCAGGGCAGTGGACAAGGTGCAGGGATGACCCGCCTTGGTATATGTATGTATGTATGTACCTTTATGACACTGCTCACCACAAACTTTACTCCTCCGCCTTTTTATCTTATGTGTCTTTTCTCCAGGAGGCGTATCTGTTGTTTCCCAACTGTATATTAAAATTTTTGGGGAATTTAGTGTCTACTAGACACAATATATCAGACCCATTTATCATTAAGTAGTCATTTATATCCACCCTTGCTGATAGTAAAACATCCACATTAGGATATGCTATTCTAAGTTTCCTTTTAGTGTTTCCTTTGCAATACTGCTTTCTTGTTTTCTTAGAAACCATTCCCTCACCATTTGATCGACAGCTTTAAGAAAAAAAAATCTTCTTTGGTACTCCTATAACTTTTTGCTTTGGCTTCCAATAAGAGCTTTCATGTCTTTGCTCATTCCTCTTTGTTAGCATTTTTCCTAATCCAAATAGTTTTTAACTTTTCTTCTCATGCTAACTTCGAAGGACTTGCTGATTACTTCTTTTGCCATGACTTGTGACTTGAACTTTATTTTCATTGGACATGCACAATTTCTCTTATACTTGCCTAATCTATGCACACTATCAATCTGATCTGTTACATCCAAGTCCTTCCCTGTAGTTGTTGATGTAATTTCCTAAAGGTGCAGACATCTTGATGAACACAATAAACATTAGTATAAACCATGCATGATGATTCAATTCAGTTTAGAGGAATTCTAGGACATGCAGGATTAAGAAAAGTTACATTTTCAAAACGAATATTATGTGATGTTAGGTTCAAAGCAGACGAGAAGTAATGGGAGAATTTCACGCTTTAACGTTTCGACCCGCAGGGTCTTGATCACAAAGCGTGAAATTCTCCCATTATTCCTCATCTGCTTCTTCCACCTTCAGTCTTATTTGTCATAATATAGTCAACATATATATATACATATATATATATATATATATATATATGAGAGAGAATGTGGGTGGGGAAGGGCAAACGAAGATGTGTAGGAATAGAGTTTAATGTCCTAACGTTGCGACCAACTTGGTCTTCTTCAGAGGACTACAGCATTACAGACGGATCACAATTCTTATATTCGTAGTGAGAGGGAACCCGCCAAGGTATGAGCGTCATGTTTTCCCTTTGGCTAACGATTTAATTATTAGGACACTTGCTGCTTTCGAGAGGCATTTAAATCCGTCTCTGTCGTTGTTGTTCTTGTTGGCGGCGATATGTGCAGCTTCCACAGTTTTTCTCATTTTCTTCTCAAATCCCTCGTGTAGAATTTCTGCGTTGTTCCAATCAGGTAGATGTCCACATTTGTCCAGGTGACGAACCAGGGAGTTAGATGTTCTATGAGCCCTGAGATCGTTTTTGTGCTCATTCAAGCGTTTATTGAACCCTCGACCTGACTCAATAAACGGTTGTCCATCATCTTATTTCGGTGAGTCAGGTCGAGGGTTCAATAAACGCTTGAATGAGCACAAAAACGATCTCAGGGCTCATAGAACATCTAACTCCCTGGTTCGTCACCTGGACAAATGTGGACATCTACCTGATTGGAACAACGCAGAAATTCTACACGAGGGATTTGAGAAGAAAATGAGAAAAACTGTGGAAGCTGCACATATCGCCGCCAACAAGAACAACAACGACAGAGACGGATTTAAATGCCTCTCGAAAGCAGCAAGTGTCCTAATAATTAAATCGTTAGCCAAAGGGAAAACATGACGCTCATACCTTGGCGGGTTCCCTCTCACTACGAATATAAGAATTGTGATCCGTCTGTAATGCTGTAGTCCTCTGAAGAAGACCAAGTTGGTCGCAACGTTAGGACATTAAACTCTATTCCTACACATCTTCGTTTGCCCTTCCCCACCCACATTCTCTCTCATTTGTCTGAAATAATCTTATATATATATATATATATATATATATATATGTACATATATATATATATATATATATATATATATAATATATATATAAAACACGTTAAAACCACTGTTGGAGTAGAAAAGACTGGAGATGGGATATCTATATATTTCGATTGCAAACTGAAGAGGATTGGCTTAGGGGAGCATTCTATGTGCGAGGGACTGGCCGATGGCCACCTCCGCTGGAGACATGTTGAGGTTGCCCCAGATGGCTTAGTGAGCGTAGGAATGTCTGGCATCAGTGACGGTGGCCATGGTTGGTTGCAATGCCGTTTGTGGCTCACTGTTGTACTTTTTCCAATCTGTCAATGTCTTTAATGAGATTCAGTGACCATACCAATACAACATATTCTAAATGTGGATGAACTGATCATTTATATAGCTTGTTAATGACGGATTTTAAAAAGTCAAAAGATTGTGCAATCAGTTCTAGAATCTTATCTGTCTTCTTAGAGGCAGAAATACACTACATAGATGACTTTTCAAATAAATTGTAATTTTACTTATTGTTATTTTTAACTATGTGCATAACTTTACATTTACTTGTGCTAAATTTCATTAGCCACTTTTCAGATCATTGCTGTAGTTTATCTAAGTCTTCTTGAATATCTGATCGGTTTAAGCTATCATTTGTCATTCCACACAGTTTTGTTGTCTTTGGCAAATTTAGAGACAATAGATTTCAGTCCATGGTCTATATCATTTATAGATACTATGAATAGAAGTGGCCCAAGAACAGAATCCTGGGGAACTCCACTTGTGATATTTTTCCACCTTGAAGTTTTGCCATTTAGAACAACTCTCAATTTATGATCATTTAACCATAAACTAGTCCAGCTACCACTTATTCCATGTGAACCTAAGTTAGCAGGTAGTTTTTTATGTTGGTCATTTGTCATTCCACACATAGTTTTGTATCCTTGGCAAATTTGGAGACAATAGATTTCAGTCCATGGTCTATATCATTTATAAATACTATGAATAGAAGTGGCCCAAGAACAGAATCCTGAGGAACTCCACTTGTAATGTTTTTCCACCTTGAAGTTTTGCCATTTATAACAACTCTCAATTTATGATCATTTAACCAATTACTAGTCCAGCTTAATAAGCTACCACTTATTCCATGTGAACCTAAGTTAGCAAGTATTTTTTTGTGTGGGTCAGTATCAGTAGACTTCTGAAAGTCCAGATATATTAAATCTGTATTGTTTCCTTTGTCATAATTTAAGATGACTGTGTTGTAGAATTCAAGTAAGTTAGTAATGCAGTAACATTTCCATCTGAATCCATGCTGGCTATCATTTATTAAACAGTTACTTTCTAAACTGTGTTCAATAGCATCTCTGAAGATAGTATCCATAGTTTTTCCTACAATTAAAGTTGAGCTTATAGGCTTGTAGAACATTGGCTTCTTTTTGTCACATTTTTTAAATATGGGGATAACATTAGCCAATTTTCATTCTCTTGGGAGATCTTTGGATATGATTTTTTTTTTTTTTATAATTTCTAACAAAACAAAATCATTTTTAATTTCCTATAAAATTATTGAATGCTAATCATCAGGCCCTGGTGTTTTATTAACTTTGAGTTTTTCTATACATAATTTTTTCCCATGTATACACAGCTCCCACCACACACCCAATCATCAATGTGTTCCTGCATTCACTTGCCTCACCATAGTGGACTGACAACATCATAGGTAAGGTAAGGTCTGCATAATCAGATTTTTGTTCTTTCTTACAGAATAAAGAAGGCACGTGATGAGCAGATGAAGCAGTGCGCATCGGCGTTGTCCATGGCCTCAATGGCATCAAACAGGTCCCCATCCCGCCTTACCATGGAAGAAACAGCCTTGGGACCAATGCCCAATGGGGATTTCAAGGTGGGTATCTACACCCTCAACTTGTGTGATGTGGCTGTTCCAAATACTAATTACACAACCGTTCCAATGACTTAGGTAGGGTTCCTCATTTATACTCCGTGAGTTATTGGACATCAACAAAAACTCTCTTGGGGGAATGGGAATGACTGCAGGGGCAGATCAATGGTGTCTTGTCTCATGGGCAATGATTGACTAATTGATTTATTGAATGAGTTGGAATTTTCTTGCATTACATCTGAGTTCATTGACACAAAAATAAGGGCTCATGCATAGGAATTATTACATATAATTACATAGACTAGAATATGCAGCGACATTGTGGTCACCCATTACCAAAAAGAATATAAAGAAAATAGAAAGAATCCAGAGAGCAGCCACAAAAATGGCCCCTGCACTTGCAAACTTGTCATATGAGGAGAGACTGGCTGAACTGGAGTTACTGACTCTGGAGACAGAAGAGAGAGAGGCGACCTACTGACCATCTACAGAATCATGAAGGGCACAGAAATACTCAATAGAGAGGACTTGTTAAACTGGGACAAGAGAACCACAAGAGGACGTGGAAAGAAAATCGAAAAACATAGTTGTAGAAGAGATCTGAAGAAAAACAGTTTTCCACATAGAGTGGTGGACACTTGGAACAAACTGGACAAAAAAAATAATGTGTGCAAAAACCATTCATTAGTTTAAGAGCAAACTAGACACTGCGAGATACAAAGGCGGGACACCACGAGCGTAGCTTCCCTTCCCATAAAATACAACTAGGTAAATTACAACTAGGTAAATATAAATTATACAACTCTGGGCGGTATGTATTTACCTAGTTGTATTTTGCGGAAAGGGGAGCTATGCTCGTGGTCTCCCGCCTTCATATCTCGTAGTGTCTAATTTGCTTTAAAACTCATGAATGGTTTTTGCGCATACTATTTCATTGTCCAGTTTGTTCCAAATATCAACTACTCTATGTGGAAAACTATTTTTCTTCAGTTCTCTTCTGTAGCTATTTTTTTTTTTCCATGCCCTCTTGTGCTTCTCTTGTCCCAGTTTAGTAAGTCCTCTCTATCAAGTATCTCTGTGCCTTTCATGATTCTGTAGATGGTCAGTAGGTCACCTCTCCCTCTTCTTTGCTCCAGAGATAGTAACTCCAGTTTAGCCAATCTCTCCTCATATGATAAGTTTGCAAGTGCAGGTGCCATTTTTGTTGCTGCTCTCTGGATTCTTTATGTTTTCTTTATATTCTTTTTGGTACTGGGGGACCACAATGTCACTGCATATTCTAGTCTAGGCCTTATCAATGTAACCAATATTTTTTCAATCATGTCTTGGTCCAAGTATGCAAATGCCACTTTTATTGATCTTAGCAAATTGTATGCCTCTCCGACAATTTTGTTAATCTGTTTATCATAGGACAAGGAGATTGTGACAGTTACCCCAAAATCATTTTCGGATCCTTCCTTCTTTACCTCCTTGGTTCCAACTGTATATTTTCCTGATATTCTGTTTTTGCTTTTTCCAAACTCCATTATACTACACTTCTTAATATTAAAGTCCACTTCCCATTTCTGACTCCAATTTCATACCTTATTCAGGTCTTCCTGCAGTGCTTCACAGTCCTTATCAGTTTCTACTTTCCTTAACAGTTTGGCGTCGTCTGCAAAGAAGCTCAAGTAACATTTCACACCCTCATCCATGTCATTCACATAAATAGCAAATATTATCGGTGCCAATACAGATCCTTGCGGTACTCCACTGATCACCTCTTTCTAGTCTGAATATTTTTCTCTGAGCACTAATCTCATCTTTCTACTAGTCAGGAAGTCCTCCATCCATTTTAGTAGGGTCCCTTGTATTCCTCCTATGTGTTCCAGTTTTTTTAGTAATTTTCTGTGTGGTACTTTGTCGAAAACTTTTTGCAAGTCTAGGAAGGCACAATCAGCCCATCCATTCCTTTCTTGCACTATGTCTATTAGTCTTGAGTAGAAGCATATTAAGTTTGTGGTGCATGATCTTCCTTGTCTGAACCCAAATTGTCTTGGGTTTATTATGTTGTTGTCTTCCAAGTGTTTTACCCATCTATTCTTGATTATTTTCTCACAAATTTTGGCTGTAGTGCTTGTTAGTGATACTAGCCTACAGTTGGTAGGTTCTTCCTTGTTTCCTCCTTTATATATTGGTACAATGTTAGTCTTTTTCCAGTCTTTGGGTACCTTTCTTTCTTTGAGTGAGCTATTTATTATGTTGTGTATTTTGTTCATTAATTCTTTGCATTCCTTTAGAATCCAATTTGCAATTCCATCCGGGCCATGTGATTTTCTGACGTCAAGTTTTGATAGGTGTTCTGATATTTCTTTTTGTGTTGTTGTAAATTCACTCATAGGGGGGAGATCAACTTTTATTATCTTCGTCCCAATTTTGTACTTTCTCTCTGGTGAAGACAGATTCAAAGTGATTGTTCATGAACTCGGCCATTTCTAATTCTTCTGTGTATTCTATATTCCCTTGGCATAGTTTCACCATTTCCTGTTTGTTTTTAAGTTTCCCATTCACATATCGATAGAGTAGTTTGGGTTGCTCTTTGCATTCATCTATAATATCCTTTTCATGATTCCTTTCCTCCTCTCTTCTCACTTTAACATACTCGTTTCTATAGTTTATATAAATTTGCCATTTTCTAGGTTTTTTATCTCTTCTCCACCTTTTCCAAGCTTTGTTCCTTCTGTCTTTTGCCTCACTGCATCTTTTGTTGAACCAACATTTAATGTACACTGTCTCTAGCTTCTGTCTTGGCACATGCCTGCTTACCCCTTCATTGTAATTTTCCATCAAGATATTCCACTTCTCTTCCACTTTTGTCTCTTCCATGTAGAATTTTTCTCAGTTTGCATTCAGGAAGAATGTTTTTAGTTTTGCAAAGTCCGTTATGTTGTATTTCAATCTTCCTTTCCTATGATTTCTCTCCATGTCTATTTCTTCCTTTAGTTCAGTTTTGATGAGTATATGGTCACTCTTTCCAATTGGTGTCTTGTAATGGATTTTATCCACAATTTCAGGTTCTGTTGTAAATATTAAATCTAGTTTCGATGGCTCTTCATTGCTTCTGTATCTGGTGTTTTCAATGGCCCATTGGGTCATTGTGTATTCCATGGACATGTCCAGCAGTACATTACCCCACGAGTCGTCTCCTCTTCGCACTGTCATGTTTTCCCAACAGATTTCTTTGCAATTGAAGTCCCCCATAATAACCAGATTACCCCTGCCCATTAGTATCTCATTTAATGATTTCCTTGTATCTTCTAGCATTTTTGTATGTTCGTTCTCTTTCCAAGCATTCGTTTTTGGAGGCACATAGGTCACCACAAACTTTCTACTTTTCATATTCTTGTTTTCGACTTTTATCATGATCAGTTCAACATTACCTTTGCCCTCCGCAATTTTTTTTTATGTTCAAGTCTTTCTTGGCCAAGAACATGATTCCACCTCCCTGTTTCTTGTCCCTGTTTTTTATCCAGTCCTTTTTTTTTTTTTTTTTATCTAGTCAGTTTTTTATCCAGTCCTTGTCATATAGTCCTTGTCCAATATCGATGAATGGTATTTCACCTCTTAGTTTAGTCTCTACAATTCCCATTATGTCTGGTTTTTCTTCTAGCAGGTAATAATTGAGTTCGTTCTGTCCTGAAATTAATCCATCGATGTTAGTATAGGCCTCTTTTAACTTTCTTCTTTCTCCATTTTTTTTTTTTTTTCCTGTCTTTGGTTCGTTCGTTTTGATGTAGCATTTCCTCAGTCTCATGTCGATTACTCTCCAATGGAATTCCTTGCTTTCTGTCTCCGTTCTCTTCGAGTTTTTTCCTTTGCTTCTTCTCTTAGTGACTTTTTTTCTAATTCCTCAATATTCATTTCTCTTTTTATCCATATCTTGTTGTACTTTTCATTCCTTGCCAAGTTACCTACTTTTTCAAATATGTCTTCTACTACCATATATGACCTTAATTTTATCTTTAGAGGTCGATTTCTATCCTCAGAATAGCAACCGATCCTAATTGTCTCGCCCAGGTCTTTGCCTGCAACTTGGTTTCCCCCCTGAATTTCATTTAGGATTTCTACTGCTGTCTCTTTTTCTTCTTTTTCTCTCATGTACCTCGCCAATCCCTGTTTTTCTTTTAGTCTATACACCACAATAAGTTTTTTGCTATCTACTGTATCTCTGAACCAATTAGCTTTTTCATTAATCACTTGGATAATTGTGTCTTTTGCATTATCCTGCATTAGCTGTTGGATTATTTCTTTGAAAGCAATTTCCTTATTTTCAATGTTTTCCTTCTACTTCCTAAATTTCTGGATACTTTCCTCACCTAAGTTCTCTTCGATTTTTTCCGTCATTTCTTGTAATTTATTGTTCACCTCTTCCTTTAAGTTTTCGTTATCACTCTTCAGCTCATTTATATCTCTTTTCTTTTCTTTAATCTCGTTTGTGAGATCCAAGTTGTTTCTTCTTAGGTTCTTTCCCTTTTGTGTCCACTTCCCCCTCCAAATATTACTAGAATAAGTTTCATAATTAAGGCAGAATTTGCCTTGTTTTGATCTGGAATTAGGTCAAACATCCAAAAGGAACCCCACCATCCTCCCCAATCATGAATGTATATGAAAAATATAATAGTTTAATTTTGCACACCTCTGCTGTGCATAAGTATCAATCAAACCAAGTTTAAGTAATACATACCTTCCCTTTATAATGAGCAGTCTATGTGGCCAAAATAGGATTAATGAAAATTAAAAACATATGTGTGGGTCAACTTAACTTGTGTTTTTTAAAGTTCCATCAGTGGGTGGCTAATAATAATAAAGTAAGAATGATAACAATGATAATAACAATAATAATTATATAATAATAATAATAATAATAATAATAATAATAATAATAATAATAATAATAATAATAAGAATAATAATAATAATAATAATAATAATAATAATAATAATAATAATAAAACAATAATAACAGTAATAACAGTAATAATAATGATAATAATAATGATAATATTAATGATAATAATTATAGTAATTATGATAATAATAACATATATAAAATAATGATAATAATAACAATAATAATAATAATAATAATAATAATAATAATAATAATAATAATAATAATAATAATAATAATAATAATAATAATAATAATAATTATAATAATAATATTAATAATAATAATAACAAAAATAATAATGATAATGATAATAATAGTATTAATAATAACAATAATGATAAAACTTCATGGCAGTATTCTTTTCCCCCTGTGGTGGGGGAAAGAATACGGCCACCAAGTCATCCCACTTGGGCCATAAGAGGTAAAAAAAAACAGGACGGGGATTAGGACTAGGCATCCTTGTCCTTTTGGACCAAAAGGGTACATTACTAAAAAAAAAAAATAATAATAATAATAATAATAATAATAATAATAATAATAATAATAATAATAATAATAATAATAATAATAATAATAATAATAATAATAATAATAATAATAATAATGATAAAATAATAATAATAATAATAATAATAATAATAATAATAATAATAATAATAATAATAATAATAATAATAATAATAATAATAATAATAACAATAATAATAATAAATAAATAGATAAGAAAAAAAAAGTAAAGACATAAGAGGGTCTAGGAGTTTTCCAACCAGCACCCTAAGGTTTGGGTCTTTTAATGTGTGTGGATGTAGTACAGATGAGAGAAAAAAGGAAGAGATAGGCAGTATGTTTGTGAGAAGAAAAAGGGATGTGTTGGCACTGAGTAAAACTAAGTTGAGAGGGAGGGGCAGGTGTGAGTTTGGGAGTGTAGTTGGGAGGTTCTCAGGAGTGAGGAGAGGACGAGATAGGTAAGCGTGTAGTGGAGTTGAAGGTTTCTTCAAGGTTAATATGGATGAAGGTGAAACTGGGAAGGGAGATGTATTTACCTAATTGTATCATACGGGAAGGGGAGCTATGCTCGTGGTGTCCCGTTTTCATATCTCGTTTTGTCTAGACTGCTTTTAAATTCGTGTATTGTTTTTGCACACACCACTTTCTCATCTAGCTTGTTCTAAACACCTATCACCCTGTGGTGAAAGCTGTTCTTTTTCAAGTCTCTTCTATAACTGTCCTTCTTGATTTTCTTTCTGTGTCCTCTTGTATCTCTAATATCCCATTATATTAGATCCTCTCTATCAATAGTTTCTATGCCTTTCATGATTCTATAAATAGTTATTAAGTCTCCTCTCTCTCTTCTTTGGTCTAATGTTTGTAGTTCAAGTTTTGCTAGTCTCTCTTCATATGATAGTTCTGAGAGTGTTGGTGCCAGTTTCGTAATTGCTCTTGGCATTCTTTCAAGTTTTGTTATACATATTTTTGTACTTGGTGACCACGTCGTCGCTGCATACTCCAATCTTGGTCTTATCAAAGTGACTAGTATTTTCACCATTTCTTTGTCCAGGTATGTAAATGCCACTTTGATTGTTCTTATAAAATTATAAGTTTCTCCAAAAATCTTATTTATATGTTTCTCAGGTGACATATTATTCATAATAATGACTCCTAGGTCCTTCTCATGTTCTACTTTTTTATTTCTTCCTCTCCCAATTTATATGATCCCACTATTCTTTTTTTGCTTCTTCCAAATTCCATTATACTACACTTCTTAATATTGAATTCCTTCTCACACTTCCTACTCCATTCCCATATTTTGTTGAGATCACTCTGTAGCGACTCACAATCTTCTTCAGAGTTCACTTTTTTCAACAATTTTGTATCATCCGCAAAGGAGCTCATATAACTTTCAATTCCTTTATCCATATCATTAATATATATAGCAAACATTATTGGGGCCAGAGCAGTTCCTTGTGGAACTCCACTCATCACTTCATCCCAATTAGAATGCTTGTCTCTTATCACCACTCTCATTTTTCTTTCATGCAAGAAGTCATCCATCCATTTCAGCAGTTTGCCCTATATTCCTCCGGCAGTTTATAATTTCTTTAGCAATTTCTTATATGGCACCTTATCAAAAGCTTTTTTCAGGTCTAGAAATGCACCATCAGCCCATCCGTCTATTTCCTGTATTACATCTATTAACCTTGAATAGAAACACATTAAGTTTGTGACGCATGATCGTCCTTGTCTAAATCCAAATTGTCTTGGGTTTAATAAGTTTTTTTTTTTTTTTTTTTTTTTAATGTCTTACCCATCTAGTTTTGATCATTCTTTCCCAAATTTTAGCTATCGTACTTGTAAGAGAGACCGGTCTATAGTTAGTAGTTTCTTCCTTGTTTCTCCCTTTATATATTGGTACTATATTTGCTCTTTTCCAATCTTCTGGAACTTTTCCTTCTTTCAAGGAACTGCTTATTAGACTATGTATTTTGTCTGTCAGTTCATTCCTGCATTCTCTCAAAATCCAGTTTGCTATTTCATCTGGTCCATGTGATTTTCTGACATCGAGATTACTCAAGTGATTCATTATTTCTTTCCTTGTTACTTCTATCTCTTTCATAGGGGGGACTTTTTTCTTCCACTCGATATCTCTAGGTTGTATGTTCTCCCTCGTAAACACCGATTTAAAATGCTTGTTCATAATTTCTGCCATTTCTATTTCCTCTGTGTATTCAACTCCTTTTTGTTGTAGTTTCTCCAACTCCTGCCTGTTTTTCAGTTTGTTGTTTACAAATCTGTAAAATAATTGTGGTGGATCTTTCCATTTTTCTATGACATGTTTTTCATATTTTCTCTTTTCTTCTCTGCACACTTGTACATATTCATTTCTATAACTAGTATATATTTTCCATTTTTCAGGCCTTTTGTCTTTTTCCCATTTTATCCAAGCTTTATCCCTTCTGTCTTTTAGCTCCTTACATCTTTTGCTGTACCAACACTTTACATATTCTTTTTCTTGCTTTTGTCTTGGAACATACTTTTACACCCCTTCTTTATAATTTTTTGTCAAAATAGTCCATTTCTCTTCTACTGTTGTTTCTTCCTTGTGTATCCTTTCCCAGTCTGCTTTTTTAAATTCTCTTATTTTATAAAAAAAAAAATCCATACATTAATCTTCCCTTTCGTTTTTTCATGTATTTTTCCTCCTTTAGTTCCAGTTCAACCACTATGTGTTCACTTTTACTAATTGGTGTCTTATATTCAACCTTGTCCACTATTTCAGGTTCTGATGTGATTATTGGGTCCAGTCTCGATGGTTCTTCTTCATTTCTATACCTTGTCCATTGCGTCATTGTACGTTCTATAATAATATCAAGTAGTACACTTCGCCATAGGTCGTCTCCACCTTTCACTGTCATCTCTTCCCAGCACATTTCTTTACAATTAAAGTCACCCATTATAACTATTCTTCCTCCATCTTCCATTATCTTATTTAGTGTTATCCATGTGTCTTCTAGCATATTTTATGTTCTCTCTCTTCCCACGGAGCTGTTTTAGGGGGCACATAATTTACTACAAACTTCCTACTCTTACTATCCTTGTCCTCCACTTCCATCATAATCATCCCTACTCTATTTTTCCATATGTAACATTCCTCACATCTATATCCTTCTTAGTCAAGAACATAACTCCACCCCTTGTTTTACGTCTATGTTTCTAATCCAACAATTATATGCACCATGTCCTACACTGTTGGGTGATAGTGGATCTTTCAATTTTGTCTCCACAATTCCCATTATATCCGGTTCTTTTTCCTTCAGGTAATCATTCAGTTCATTCAAGCCTGTTATTAAGCCATCTATATTTGTGTAAGACATTTTTAATTTTCTGCTACATCCATCGTGTTTTCTGTTTCTCTTCCGTTTTTCTCTGCTATGAACCATTTTCTCACTTTCATATTCACTACTCTCCAATAGAATTTCTCTTTTTCTGTCTTTGTTCTTTTCTCGTTTATTTTCTTAGCTTCTTGTCTTTTTGATTTCTCATCCTCTCTTTCCTCTTTATTAATTTCTCTCTTTATCCATACCTGTTTAAATTGCTCACTGTTTGCTAGTTTCCCTGTTTTTGCTAAGATATTCTCTGCTGTTGTTTGTGAACTGAATTTGATCTTCATTAGTCTGGTCTTATCTGCATTGTATTTCCCTAGTCTATATATTTCTTCTATTTCTTTCCCTATTTCTGGTCCATCTTCTTGAACTACTTCCAATATCTTATTTACTTTCTCCTCCTCCTCCTTTATTCTTGTAGTCCAATTTGTACTATACTTCTCTTCCATCCCCAATATAATTATACATTTCTTTTTTATCTGCTAAGTCTCTCACTATATTCTCCTTCTCTTTCATCACTATAATAACTGTGTCTGTTGTGCCAGTATATCCTCAAATACAATTTTGTTATTCTCTTGGACTTTTTTCCAATCCTGTATTTCTTTTGCTATGGACTCTTTATTCTCTTTATTATTCCTCTTTAGTTCCTCATTCTCATCTCTTACTTCTTTTAACTGTCTTTTTAATTCTTCTATTTATTTAGTTAAGGTCTGGTTCTCTTTCTTTAACTCTTCCAATTTATTAACTCTCTGCGCAATCCGTGTAAGTTGACCGAACCTACTCTCCCAATGTTCGGTCCTTTTCTCTAGTTTTTCTTCTAGACTTGCTAATCGGGGGAGGTTGGCATCCCCCCCCCCATTAAATCCATGAAAATTATTATTTTCATTTTCTACTGTGTTATTCTTATCTATATTTCTAACCTTAATGCTTTCACTGGTATTTTCGATTTCCCCTGCGTCGTCAGCAGACCTCTTGTGTACATTTTTTCTGCCGTCATGGGGAGCCCGTTCGTCTCCTTCCTCATTTCCTTCCATTTCCCTCAGTAATCCCTCCCTTTCTCCTTTTTCATCACCTTCCCACTACACCACGAGCTTTCCCCTTCCCTACTAATACAAAAAGGTACTCCCTCGTTGTTGAGATCCACGAAATTTTCACTTCTCCGGAGTTCCAATCTTTGCCGTGAATCCGTCTACGTGTGTGTGGGGTTTTGTAAGTGCATATGGGCCTGGTAGTGAGAAGAGTGTAGAGGAAAGGGGGGCTTTTTGGGTGGATTTAAATGAGTGCATAAAGGGATTAGGGAGAAATGTCAATGTAGTGGCATTGGGAGACCTTGATGTTAGGGTAGGAAATGAACCAATAGATGCAGTGGTTGGGAAATGTGGAGTTCCAGGAAAAAATTGTAGTGGAAAGTTGATGGTGGAGATGTGTCTAGAAAGAGAGTTGATGATAGCAAATACAGTGTTTAGAAAGACAGTCAAGCATAAGTACACATTGGAGAAGGTAGTGGAATGAAGGGTGGTAGAGCGTTAATGAACTCTATAGTGGTAACCAGGAGTATAGTAGGAAGAGTTAAGGATGTACATATTCTAAGGAGAGAGGGGAAGAATATCAGATCATTTTTGTTGGCGGAAGGTAAATTAAGAGTGAAGGATAGATGGAGAAAAAGGAAAAGGACTAAAGGTAGGGAGGTGCTTAGAGTGAACTGCTTAACTGAGAAAGAAAAGGAGTACAAGAAGAAGCTGAGAGAGGAGTGGGAGAGAGTGAAAGAAAGAGTAGAACTAGGAATGGAAGAGGAATGAGGATGGTTCAAGGAGGAAGTCACAAGGTGTGCAAAGATGGTGTGTGGAACAAGGAGGATGGGAGGAAATAGAAGGAAGGGTAGTAAGTGTTGGAATGAGAAAGCTAATAAGGTTGAAGAAGAGAAGAAGCAAGCATTCACATATTGGTTACAAATTAGGATGAGGGAATCATATGAGAGGTATAAAGAAAGAGAAGAAAAGTAAAGCATAAGATAAAGGGGGCAAAGAGGAAAGCAGAATGAAATAGGTTAAGTGTATGACAGAAAATTTTGAAAGTAATAAAAAGATGTTTTGGGAAGAAATTACGAGAGGAAAAGGAGGTGAATCAAGTGTTTCTCTTAATCTATATTCTACCCCCACCTCCACTCCTCCCTTTCCCACCATATTCACACCCAAGTATCCAAACTATCCACTTCCTCCAGTCTCTCTCCCTTATACTCACTTCCAGTTTCCTGCCACTTTCTCCCCTTGTACATCTCATCACCTTACACTTACCCACATTTATCTCCAACTTTCTTCTTTTGCACACCTCCCCAAACACTGTCACTAACTTCCTCAAACCCTCCTCTGATTCTGCTACAAGTGCAGTGTCATCAGCAAACAACAACTGGCTTATCGCCCACTTTTCTCAATTTTATTTAACTATATCTAATCCCAAACCCACAACCGTACCATTTACCTCTCGCACCACCCCATCCTTGTATAAATTGAACAACCAAGGCAACAAAACACTCTTTGGTGAAGTCCCACCTTTACCTTTCTTCATTTTTTATTCTAGCACAGGCTCTACCACTCTCATAAAAACTCTTAACTACTTAACTACTCTCTCCTTAGAATATGTACATCCTTAACTCTTCCTACTATACTCCTGGTTATCACTATATAGTTCATTAACACTCTACCACCCTTCCATCCACCACCCTTTTCCCATCTCCACCTTCTCTCCACTATGATTCTTTCCTGGAACTCCACATTTCCCAACCACTGCATCTACTGATTAATTTCCTACCCTAGCATTAAGGTCTCCCAATACCACTACACTGGCATTTCTTCCTAATCCCTCTATGCACTTATTTAATTCTATCCAAAAAGCCTCCCTTTCTTCTATACTCTTCTCACTACCAGGCCCATATGCACTTACAAAACCCACATCTCTTTTCCCAGTTTCACTTTCATCCACATTAACCTTGAAGAAACCTCCTACCACTCCACTACACGTATACCTATCTCTTCACTTACTAGTATAGCCACCCTTTCTCTCCCTCATCCTCTCCTCACTCCTGAGAACCTCCCAACTACACTCCCAAATTCACACTCGCCCCTCCCTCTCAACTTAGTTTTACTCAAAGCCAGCACATCCATCTTTCTTCTCACATATATAGAAGGTGATATGTCCCAAGCTCAAACAATACATGATTTCAAATCTAAATATGATAATTAAAAATCAAAGATATAGATTGATTTGGAACCATACATGAACTTGAGTCCAGGTATGTTAGAAAATTAGAGAATAGAAGATGGGACCCAACAAGCATTGGTACTTTACTGTATACTGTAATTAGGTAAATATATACACACATAAATGCATACATACATCTGGAAAAAATATACTGAATCCAAAACAATTTGGATTTAGACAAAGAAGATAATGTACCACAAACTTGATTTGTTTCTACTTGAGACTAATAGAAATAATACAAGAAAGGGATGGATGGGTGGACTGTGCTTTTCTAGATCTACAAAAAAGCATTTGATAAATTACCACACACAAAAAAAAAACTAATAAGAAAAATAGAATCAATAGGTGGTATTAAAGGAAAATTATTGGAATGGATGAAAGACTTCTTGACTGGAAGGAAAATGAAATTAGTAATTAGAGACAAATACTCAACCTGGGAAGAAATGATAAGTGGTGTCCCGCAAGGTTCAGTATTGGCTCCAATCATGTTTGCCATACATATAAATGACATGGATGAAAGTGTGGAATATTATATGAACTTCTTTGCAGATGACGCAAATATACTAAAGAAAGTACAGAGGAAGATTGTGAATCACTACAGATAGACCTAGATAAAATCTGGAAATGGAGTCAAAAGTGGAAAGTACACTTCAACATCAAGAAATGTAGTATAGTGGAGTTTGGAAAAATCAAAAATAGAATATCGAGGAAATATAAAATTGGTGAAGAAGTAAAAAAAATAATGAGCTCAGAAAGGGACCTAGGAGTAATAATCAGCAAGGACATGTCACCAGACAAATATATTAATAAAATAGTTGGAGAAACCTTCAATCTACTAAGGTCAATGAAAGTGGCATTTGACTATTTGGATGAGGAAATGGCCAAGAAAATATTAGTTACACTGATAATACCAAAATTGGAGTACAGTATGCTGCAACACTATGGACGCCCAGTGCTAAAATGAATACTGTATAAAGAAATTAGAAAGAATACAAATAGCAACAACAAAGATGGCACCAACACTCTCCAAATTAACATATGAACAAAGATTGTCCAAATTGGAACTACCAACTCTGGAATAAAGAAGAGAAAGAGGAGATCTATTTATAGAATCATGAAAGCAATGGAAATCCTAGATAGAGATGATTTATTACAATAGGACAGCAGAAAAACAAGAGGACATGAAAAGAAACTCAAAAAGGATGATTATAGAAGAGATTTGAAAAAAATAGCTTCCCACACACACAGTGGTGGATTCCTGGAATAAATTAGATAAGGCAACAGTGTGTGCAAATAATATTCAAGAATTTAAGAGCAAACTTGATGCTGAAAGATATAAAGACGGGTCACTACGAGCATAGCTCCTTTCCTGTATAATACAACCAGGTAAAATACTAGGTAAATAGAAATATCTATGTATACATGCATACCAAAAGACCCTTTACCCCAATTATAAATGTAAGTGAAAACAAAAGAAGCTTACAAATAAGCTAGGAATGATATACCAGAATTTGCAGGGAAGAAGAAAGCAATTTTGAAAGAGGTGTAGTAGAAAATGCAAAGATGAACCAAAACTGTTTTATAGTTTCTTAAATGGTAAATTGAGACACAGGGAAGAAATCAATAAGTTAATACTCATAGTATATGTTTAGCTGTTTGAAGAGCCCTCAACTCAGGTAGAAATAATAAATAAAGATTTCCAATTGGTCTTGGCAAAAGAGCACAACTTTTTGCAGAAAAGCAAGGGGAGCATAAAACCAGGTTTAGCAAATATAAATGTAGAAGTGAGGAAAGTACTTACCTAGTTGTATTATACGGGAAGGGAGTTATGCTTGTAGTGACCCATCTTTGTATCTCAGCATCTAGTTTGTTCTTAAATTCTCGTTTGATTTTTGCACATACTATTTTTTTTTTCCCACACATCTATCACTCTGTGTGGAAAACTATTCCTTTTCAGATCTCTTCTATAACAATCCTTTTTGAGTTTCTTTTTTGTTTCCTCTTGTTTTTCTTCTGTCCCACTTTAATAAATCTTCTCTATCAAGGACTTCTATCTCTTTCATAATTCTGTAAATGGTCAATAGATCTTCTCTTTCTCATCTTTGTTCCAGGGTTATTAGTTCCAGTTTGGACAATCTTTGTTTGCCTGTCAATTTTGAAAGTGTTGGTGATATCTTTGTCATTGCTGTTTGGATTCTTTCTAATTTCTTTATATTCATTTTTGTGTTAGGTGTCCATAGTGTCACAGCATACTCCAGTCTTGGTCTTATCAGTGTGACTAATATTTTCTTTACCATTTCCTCATCCATGTAGTTAAAGGCCACCTTTATTGTTCTTGGTAAATTATAGGTTTCTCTATTTTGTTTATATGCTTGTCCGGTGACATGTCTTTATCAATAATTACTCCTAGGTTCTTTTCTGAGCTAACTTTTTTACTTCCTTTGTACCAAACTAATATTGCCCTGATATTCTAATTTTACTTTTTCCAAATTCCATTATAATGCATCTCTTGATGTTGAATTTTTTTCCCACTTTTGGCTCCATTTCCAGATTTGGTCCAGATCTCTTTGAAATGATTCACATTCTCTCTCTGTGCTTATTTTCTTTAGTAGTTTTGTGTCATCTGCAAAGAAGTTCATATAACATTCCACACCTTCATCCATGTCATTTATATATATGGCAAACATTAACGGAGCTAATACAGAACCTTGTGGGACTACACTTTTCATTTCTTCCCAGGTCGAGTTTTATCTCTAAGTACCACCCTCATTTTTCTCCCATTCAAGAAATCTTCCATCCATTTAATTATTTTTTTCTTGTACACCTCCTATTATTTCAAGTTTTCTTATTAGTTCTTTGTGTGGTACCTTATCAAATGTCTTTTGTAAATCTAGAAATGCCAATCCGCCCCTCCATCCCTTCCTTGTATCATGTCTATTAGCTTTCAATAAAAACAAATCAAGTTGGTGGCACAAGATCTAAAACTAAATTGTTTTGGATTCAATATCTTATTTTCTTCCATCTACTTTTGATAACATTTTCGCATATTTTAGCTATTGTGCTTGTAAGGGAGACCGGCCTATAATTTGTTGGGTCTTCCTTATCTCCCCCTTTATATATATTGGTACGAAATTTGCATTTTCCCAATCTTATGGTACCTTTCCTTCCTTGCGTGAGCAATCTATTATTTTATATATCTTGTCCTCTAGCTCATCTATACATTCTTTTAGTATCCAACTTGCAATTCTGTCTGGACTATGTAATTTTCTGACATCAAGGTTTACTATTTGGTCCCTTATTTCTTTTTGTGTTACATTTCTTTCTTTCTACCTTTTTTCCTTCCCAATTATGTGTATCTTCTATTGTGAATACAGACTTCAAATGTTTGTTCATAACCTCCGCCATTTTTACATCTATATATTTCTCATTTCCTTGATGCAGTTTTACTATTGTTTATTTTCAATTTACCATTCAAATACCTGTAGAATAATCTAGGTTGATCATTACATTTATCTGTTATGTCTTTTTCATAGTTTTGTTTTTCTTCTCTGCATATTTTCACATATTCATTTCTCAGTTTGATATATATTTGCCACTTACCCTTTTTTTTTTCCATCTTTTCCAAGGTTTGTCTCTTCTATTTTTCACATCATTACATTTTTTGTTATGCCAGCACTTAATCTACACCCTTTTCTGCTTCTGCCTTTATTTGTACGACGTTTCGCTTATTACAGCTTTTCCAAGTACAAGTTGAGATACACATGCTTAAGATTAAATAAGAGGAATGGAGGGAACAGGGAAAGAAGTAGGGGGGAAGGAAGAGGAAGGGAGAGGAGGAGGAGGAGGAGAGGAGGAGGAGAAGGGGGATTGAATACTGGGAGAGGTTGAGAAGGCTGGCCCAAACGTCCGCAGGCAAATTGCTCACAAAGGGTGGTTTAAGATTTTGTTGGCCATGGGTATTAGAGGAATTATGTGGGGTGAGATGTTGAACATACCCGCATTGAGCAAAATAGGGGCATGTTCAACGTTTGGGCCAGCCTTCTCAACCTCTCCCAGTATTCAGTCCCCTTCCTCCTCCTCCTCCTCCTCTTCTCATCCTCCTCTCCTCCTCCTCCTCCTCCTCCTCCTCCTCCTCCTCCTCCTCTTCCTCCCCCCTACTTCTTTCTTTCCCCATTCCTCTTATTTAATCTCAAGCATGTGTATCTCAACTTGTACTTGAAAAAGCTGTAATGAGCAAAACGTCGTACAAATCAAGGCTGCTTCAGTCTTGTCGGCAACTGCTACTTTCATGAAAAACAAATGATCTATTCCTTCTTTATAAATTTCTTTAAATATATTCCATTTTTCTTCCATCTTTGTTTCTTCATCAAAGAATTTTTCCCAATTCACCTTTTGAAAGAATTTTCCTAATTCCTCAAAATCGATTTTGTTGTACATTAGTCTTTCTTTTCTGTGTTTCTTATTTCTTCCCAAATCAATTTCCTCTTTTAGTTCGAACTCAATTAATATGTGGTCATTATTCCCAGTTGGTGTCTTGCATACCATTTTATGCACAATTTCAGGCTCTGTTGTAAATATGAAGTCTAGTCTCAACAGTTCTTCATTATTTCTATACTCTGGTATTCTTCTTTACCCACTGAGTCCTTGTGTATTCAATAGTCATATCCAGTAGTATATTTCCCCCAAAGGTCCTCTCCATCTTTCACTGTCATCTCTTCCCAACATATTTCTTTGGAGTTAAAGTCACCCATGATTACTATGTTTCCTCCTTTCAGTAATTCATTTAATGCATGCTTTGTGTCTTCCAACATTTTGGAGTGGTCACTCTCAGTCCAAGAATATGTTTTGGGGGCACATATATTACTGCAAATGTTCTACTTTTCATGTCGCTGTTTTCAACTTTTATCATAACTAATTTCACATCATTATCTCTGTTATCTTTGTCACCTTTAAACCTTTTTATAGTCATAAACATGACTCCTCCATCCTGTTTCTCCTTTCTATTTTTTATCCAGTAGTTATATATCTGGTTTCTCTTCTTCCAGATAGTCGTTTTAATTCATTTAATCCTGAAATCATGCCATCAATGTTAGTGTACGTTATTCATAATTTCTTCCTTTCACCGTCTTTTTTTTTTTTTTATGTTTCTTTTTTATTTATACAAGCACCCGGCTGACGCCGGCCGTGGCTCCGCCACGGGTGCTTGGCCTACGGCGCCGCTTCGCCTTTTCCTCGTCTTGACGGATTTTGTTCAGTCTCCTTTGGTCACGGGAGTCTTTCATAGCTTTCCTGATGGCGTATTTGTTTCTTCGTTTTGCCTGGTTGAACGTTTTGAAGGCCTTCTCTAGATAATACATTTGATATGTTTTGTGGTCGGGTTTTTCGCCCGATTTCACAAAGTTTTTATACCCGACGAAATAATGTTTCGAGAAATTTTCAGAAACGCTGTCTTCAATTTCTCCGTCAAAAAGTTCAAAATTGTCAAACATTTCGTCGGAATACTCGAAATCTTCAAGTTCTCGTAGCGTCTCGTTGAATTTAAGCACTTTTCGTTGGAATTCTCGAACAGATGCGTTGGCACGGAAGGTTTTAACGTCTCTGTACAGATCCGGAAAAGCTTTTGTGTGTTCGTTACGTAACTGGGCATGCAGGTTCTTGTCATTCTGCAGTTCTGTTTTTTTATTTTTTCCGGTTAACGGTAATCCATTTCAAAAAGTGGCGAAGACGCCTTTTCTTGTTAGCGTCGGGTTCCCTGGCGGGCATGGTGCCTAAGATAAAAAGATAAAAAAAAAAAAAAAAAAAAAAAAAAAAAACACGACCACTATCTTAACGTGACGTGGCCCAAAAACGCCGGACCCCTTTCCGTTTTCGCTCAAGCTCACTATGGTTTTGTGAAAACTGACAATTTGAGAAAACTCCGCGCTTTATAGTAAGTAGATACAATTTTCTCAGCCTCAAGTCTAGTACTCTCAAAGAAAACTTGTTCATTTCAATCTCTGTTCTTTTCTCTTTTTCATTTGCTCCATTTCTTAGTGTCTTTTCCTTCTCATCTTCCTTATCACTCATTTCTCTCTTTATCCATTCATTTTTGTAATTTTCGCTTTTTGCCAACTTTGCTGTTTTAGATAGTACTTCTTCCGCTATCATTTGAGATCTTAGTTTAATTTTTAGTGGTCTATTTTTTTCTTTCAAGTACAGTCCCATTCTTTGTACTTCTATTTCTTTGTCTATTTCTTGCCCCTCTTCGTGTATTTCTTTTAGACTTTCTTTCTCCTCTCTTTCTCTTAGGCATATAGCTACATTATGTTTTTCTTGAATACCATAAACTACAATGCACTTTTTTTTATCCACTGTTTCTCTGACTCAATTATCTTTCTCCTTGATTACTTTAATAACTGCTTCTTTAGCATTCTCTTCCACTCGTTACTGTACTATTTCTTTAATTTTTTTTTTTTCTTGTTCCACTTTCCATTGATTTCTATTTCATGGAGATCTGTCTCTTTTATTGTTTTTCCCACTTTCTTGCTCACCGATTGTATTTGTTCTTGTACTTCTTTTTTCAAAGACTCATTTTCATTTGTATCTTCATTTTTCATTCTTTCATTCTCACTTTTGACTATGATTAATTCCTTTTTTAGATCATTAAGCTCTCTGTTGGTTTCAGCATTTTGAAGTTTTAACTGATTCATTTCTTTATACATTGCCCTGTATTCAGCTTTCAGATCTATAATCTAATTGATTAATTCTGTAATCTCCTGATTTCTTAGGATATTTCTATACCTTGATTTTCTCTCCCATTTTAAAATTTCACCTGGTATTTCACTTTCTTTTGCAAACTCAGAAAAAAGCTACCTCCCTTACGAAATGGCAAAGCTGGTTAAAAAGAATACACGTACAGCAAAACGTAATTATGAAATTAAGGTTGCTAGTCAAGCAAGATCCAACCCAAAGGGTTTTTTCATCTCTATAGAAGAAAAAATAAAGAAAGAATAGGACCAATCAAAAACGATGAAAATGTCATGATAGAATCGGAGTGAAAAATGAGTGAGGAGTTTCACAATTATTTTCTATCGGTGTTTACTAATGAGAGGTTAGATAAAGTACCTGACTGCGATCCGATTTTCAGAGGCGATGAAGAAAGTAGTCTAATATCAGCATTAGTAAAATAGTGGTCAACCAGGCTACAAAATCCCCTGGTCCAGACGAAAATTTTCCGAGAATGCTAAAGGAGTTTAAATTTGAAATCTGCGACCAGTTAACTGAAATATTTGATAAATCAGTAGACACTGGTTTTGTGCCTACTGCTTGGAGGCAAGCAAACGTTGTTCCTGTTTTTAAGAAGGGAGATAGATCGTCTATATGCAACTACAGGCCAATCAGTTTGACATCGGTTATAGGAAAAATGCTTGAATCAGTAATAGTAAATAGATTCAGAGAACACATCGAAAGACATAACTTAATTCGTGATTCACAGCATGGTTTTTCCTAGGGTAAATCATGTGTGACTAATCTTCTATCCTTTTACACTAAAGTATATAAGGCGTCAGATAACAATGATAATTACGATGTTATTTACCTTGACTTTAGCAAAGCGTTCGACAAGGTGCCACACCAGAGACTACTAAATAAAATCAAAGCCCATGGCATAGGAGGAAAAGTGTTAGAATGGATTAGAGCTTAGATTAGTAACAGAAAACAGCGGGTCACCATAAATGGATTAAAACTATATAGGGTAATGTTACTAGTGGGGTCCCACCGGGGCTCGGTTTTGGGACGACACTAAAATAGGACGCCTAATTAGGTCAGGAGACAACACAGAGATTCTGCAGGATAATCTTAAAAAGTTGTTCACATGGTCGGTGAAATGGCAAATGAATTTCAATATCTCCAAGTGTAACGTGTTAAACGTAGGGCTACACAACCCCGAAAATAGATACAGCTTAGATAACAT
This sequence comes from Oratosquilla oratoria, assembly GCF_046742065.1. Classification (NCBI taxonomy): domain Eukaryota; kingdom Metazoa; phylum Arthropoda; class Malacostraca; order Stomatopoda; family Squillidae; genus Oratosquilla; species Oratosquilla oratoria. Next base: position 8,006,176 of record NC_134816.1, read on the forward strand.
GCTTTTAGAGAAAACTGAGTGCGAGAGAGTCTTTGGAGTTCTAGTGAGTCCGAACCTTAAAACCAGGAAACAGTGCATTAACGCCAGAAATAAAGCTAACAGCGCATTAGGTTTCATTGCTAGGATGGTAACGAATAGAAGTACAGAGGTAATTATTAAACGCTATCTAGCGATAGTTAGACCCATCCTTGACTATGCGGTACAGTTTTGGTCTCCGTCATACAGAATGGACATCAATTCACTAGAATCAGTACAGAGAAGAATGACCAAAATGATACATGGACTCAGAAATTTACCTTACAAAGAGAGGCTTAGGCACCTTAACTTACACTCTCTGGAGAGATGCAGAGTGTGGGGTGATCTAATAGAGGTGTTGAAATGGATCAAAGGCTTTAAAAAGGGTGATGCAAACAAGGTCATCATAATAAAACAACAGGACAGGACTCGCAGTAATGGTTATAAACTGGACAAATTTAGATTTAAAAAAGGAAACCGGCAAGAATTGGTTTACTAATAGGGTGGTCGACGAATGGAATAAACTTAGTAACCTTGTAGTAAGCGCTGACACTATCAGTTGTTTTAGGAAACGATTAGACAACTTTGACAGGTGGTAATGGATACGGAGCTGCATAGTGTAGACCTTATGGTCTCTTGCCGTCTCCTTCATTCTTATGTTTTTATGTTCTTGTGCAGGAGGGAAAAAGCCTTGGTATATGTATATGTACTGTATGTATGTAGAAAAAGGTAGTGTTACCTAACCTTTGGTTTATTCTTGGAATTTCAATGTTACAAGTCTTTTTTGGTATGACTCCTAAGAGTGATTCCACTCTACTTACATCCAGTCTTCTCTTTATTGGTTCACTATATTTATGTCTTTCTTCTTCATCATTTTCCATTGTGTGTGATTTACTGAGTGAATTTACTCTATTTTGTCATTTCAGTCACTCAATAAACATAGCCCCCTATTCCATACACAAGCTGGATCCTTAAAGAGTGTAGGGAACAACTAGCAGATAAGATCCAGTCTTAGTACTTGTTCATTGAAAGAAGGCATTGTGCCACTTAATTGGAAAAGGGTAAATGTGGTCCCAATTCACAAAGGTGGAAACAAGGAAGCACCACTAAATCATAGGCCAATATTATTAACCAACACAATAGTGAAATTATGAGAGAATTGTAAAAGGTCAACAGACCAAATGTTTTGAAAAAAATAACATTCTGAGTCAGTTTGGCTTCAGATCAGGAAGGTCATGTGCATTGAACCTTTTAAGCTTTTACTCGAGAGTGATTGATCTGCTGCAAGAGAGAGAGGGGTGGGTGGACTGCGAGTACCTGGATATTTGATAAAGTGTCTCACAGTCAACTTATGTGGAAATTGAAGCATGTTGGCGGACTGAGAGCCAAACTATTAGAATGGATTAAAGACGTTTTGAAGGAAAGATACATGAGGACATTAGTAAAGGAGAAGATGTCAAACTGAAGAGCATTAATGAGTGGAGTGCCACAAGGTTCAGTGCTTGCACCAATAATGTTTCTTGTTTATGTTAATGACATGCTGGTATATGCATCAGTAGTATGGTCCCCACACAAAGTGAAGGGTATAAGCAAGATTAAAAGAACACAAAGGCAGCAACCAAACTGGTCCCCAATATGGCAGATAAACAGAGGAAAGACTAAAAGTACTGGTTCTGCCAACTTTGAAAGATGGAAGAGAAAGATATGACATTATTACAGTGCTCAGGTCACTAAAAGGGATATATTGCATTGGTAGAAGAGATCTGATTAAAGATAGGAGGTCATGGTTGTAAATTAACAAAGACCACATGTCGAAAGGATGTGAAGAAATACAGTTTTCCATATACACAGACATGATAGAATTGAATAGACACCAATTAAAACGCATTTCTGCTCTTATTCAACGCTTAATGTTACTCAAATTTACCTAATATGTTATATTCACCTAGATTTTTGTTTCAGATTACATACAAGATTAATCAAGCATGCCACGAACCAAAGAATCAGTAGACCTATCTGAATATCAGCGAGGTTGTATTGTGGGTCAACATGAAGGTGGACTTAGTCAACGCAAAATATCTGAAAGTCTGTCAATACCACTTTCTACTGTTAATAGAATGTACAATTCACCAGAGAGGGCAAGAAGGGCACAAAATCTTCAGGTCGTCCAGGGCTCTCAGAAAGAACCTTGCTTCTTGTCAAAAGAAATGTCAAAGAGGATCCACGTTGCAAGTCCTCTGACATAGCAGCACAAACTGATGTCAGTCCCAGAACAGCTGCCAGGTATCTCTACAAGCTGGGTTACTATGGCAGAGCTGCAAGAAGGAAACCACTCCTTCGCCCAGCCAATATCGAGCGCAGAGATTGGACTGTTGAGATAGTGGAGAGACCTGTGGCCTTTTGGAGCACTGTCATTTTCTCTGATGGAGTCATGATTCGCATTATTTTCTGACAGTGGAAGAGTGTGGGTCTGGAGACTCTGTAGTCAAGAGTTTGAGCTCAAAAGACTGCAGCCAACAGTGACACATGGGGGTATTTCAATAATGGTGTGGGGTGCAATTTGGAGTGATGGTCGATCAGAGCATGTGGAGTGTCAAAGAAACATCAGTTCAGGCAAATATGTTTCTATATTAACGGAAGGACTCATTCCAATATTCTCCAGTGGTAGAATGAGTAAAAATGTCTTCCTATTTATGGAAAATGGAACTCCTTGTCACACTGCTCAAGCAATACAAAATAGGTTGAGCCGAAATGGGATCAGGAAACTTCCATGGCCATGTCAGTCCTCGGATATGAACCCTATTGAACACCTCTGGGGCATAGTAGACCAACAACCTCGCAAAAAGAACAGGAAGCCATCTTCAAAGCTACGGGAAACATGGCAAGAAATCCCTCAATACGATATTCATGAATTAATCACTAACATGCCTAGAAGGGTCCTTGCATTGAAAAAAAAGCAAAGGGGATGTCAACCAAGTATTAGTTATTAACATTGTGACCATTTATAAGCACTTAAATTGTGTCACTTGCTTGCTTAATAAATTAAACTAATTCTCTTGATGTCTATTCAATTCTGTCATGTCTGTGTAGATGTATATATATGTGGAATATCTTAGAAGGTCATATAGCCCAAGCTTAAACAATACAAAAGTTCAAATCTAAATATGATAATTGGAAATCAAAGATATAGAGTTGGAACTGTACATGAATTTGAGTCTAGGTATGTTAGAAAATTAGAGAATGGGAGACAAGACCGAATGAGCATTATTCCTTTCCTGTATACTACAGTTAGGTAAATAGTATTAGGAAAATACTTCATCCATCCCACACCCGTTCTACTGTAACACCCATTTGTTGTCCCTTCTATCTTAGCTCCTTGTGGATGAAATATTGCCCTTGCCTCTAGTCCAGTCCTTGGGTCAGAAACAATGTAGCAAAACACAGCACCTCCACAGCAAGTTGACAGTTGAAGTTAGTTAACACGTACCGCTTCAATACGTAGTTATAATTGTCATCGACTTGATAATTTATACAGCAGACAAGAAGAAACCCCTTCGAGCCTCGTCATTTTCCCATCCATTCAGAAACTCCCCCTACGTATTAATCTCTTACTCCTTCCCCAAAGTTTCCTTCACCCTATCCATTCACCTTATTCTCGGTCTTCCATTCAAGTTCACACCATCCACCTTTTTCTTCTACACTCTTTTCATTAGTCATTCTTGGCTTATTCTTTTCATATGTCCAAACACCCCAGCGTTCTTTGAACAACCCTATTTCCCAACTCTCCAACACTGCTCTCCGCCTCACCTTATTTCTCACTTTATCAATACATGTAACCACAACCATATTTCTTAATTATTTGATCCCTAACACATTTAACCTCTTCCTTTTTGCATCCTTTAGATTGAAAGTGTAGTGTCATGGGCGCAATCACCCTTTCATATAGTGTTCTTTTTGCGTCTATCCCCATATACCTATTTTTCATGATAATTTTCCCTGCAGGACCTAGAGACAGGAGCCCTGATGGCTAAATGATATTCCAATGCTGTGGTTGTACTGAGGTGCTCCCCTGGGACTAACAACTTTCCTCTTTGGTCCTCTATTCAGGCCAGGACAGATGGCTTCTCCTGGCTCGGAAGTGTAGAATGGGTAGGCTGCCTGACTTGAACCTTTGGGTTAGACATGCCCTGAGTAAATCAGTTATCACCTGGGCCGACAGCACATGGTCAGCGGCTGTTTCCCTTGAGTGCCAACTTAGTGGGGGCATACAGTATCCCAAGACCATTGGTACTGTTGGGTGAAAATCTGTAGCCAAATTCTGGCCTCTCCATGTTGAGGTCGTTAGTGGGCGGGGGCGTGGGAAGGTAAATCATGAATATGGGGTTGGGTTTGCAGCCTACCCCTGTGAAAACCACCAAATCTGCTGTGTGGGTTGCCAGGGTGATGCGAATGAGGCACAAAAACGTCGAGCTTAGCCTTGGGTGAGCCAACGACAGGCTCTCCATGTGTGCACCTAGAATATTCTCTATATCTCAGACAGTTGACTACCATTTTTATCGGGGGAGCTTAAGAAATAAAGATTGGATATGGTGGCCTTCTCAGAGATGAGAAGATCAAGCAGTGGTGAGATCAGTAGTGATGATTACATCTACAGCTGGTCATGGCTCACAGATGGGGCCCGGATAAAGCACATTATTATGGAGGTTATGCCAGTTGATGAGTGTATAATGTTGGTGAGGTTGAAGTACACCTGGGGTTTAATATCTTATTGCAATATATACTCTTACTGAGGTGTATGAATTTGAAGAGATGTTCTATGCCAAGCTTGAATCTACAGTTCACCAGTGACCACTGTGAGACAAACTTGTTTTAGGTGACTTTGATGTGGTTATTGACATACTATAAAGTAAGTATTGTCCCCTAAGGCTTTGAAAACAGAAATGCAAACATTTCTCTACCTATAAACTTTGCAAAGTCCAGAAGGCTGAGGATTAGCTGTTCCTGGTTCGAGGCGAAAGCCATACCAATGTAATGGGTATAGCAATGCCGGAAGGGTGGCCAAGGAGATTAATCATATACTCGTTGGTATTCACTGGAAAATCCTACAGAACTGTAGGTTTTATCATAGTGCTGAAAATATTTGGGACTGATCACAGACTTGTAGTAATAACATTCAGATTGAACATCAACTCCAAGATAATCCCAAAAAGTAACCCATCTGAATTTTATATGGAGAAACTTAGGGATGATGCCTGTACCCAGGAGTATGCAATGGCAATCTCTAATTGGTTTGAACTGTTTGCCACCCTTGAGGACCCTGAGAAAATGTGGGACACTTTTAAATGTGAAACTATGAAAGCCAACGATGAGTATATTGGAGAGCATCCAAGGGCGAGAAGAGATGTGGCATCGCATAAGACATTAGAGATTATGGATTTTGGATGTGCTGCCAGAATGGCTGGAGAATAAAAAATGGCAGACTAGAACTTTCATGAGAAGTATGTCATGGGAATCACTGAGGATGTTGAGGGCCATTTTAATGCAAATGACCTCATTCATATTGAGCTTTGAAACAACTCCGTTCCAAATTTGTGACCCATGAGAACACAATCCAAACAGCTAATGTCCAGTTAGTGTTAGGCATGGAGGGCTGTAGCATCTTTGTCGAGTACCTTGTGCAGTTGCTCATGGGCGACTTTTCGAGCATACAGCTTCTTGATTATGTTCAGGTGGCGGCTGTCAACCCACCTATAGACAAATCTCCTCCCTCTCTGTCAGAGGTAAAAGTTAAAGGGTGGAAAGGCAGCTGGCATCTACATCAGTGGGAGAATTTCATAGCTGGAGGTGAGGCCATGATCTTCAGGTTGCATGCGGTACTGTCCACTGTCTGGCATTCCGATATCATTTCCTCTGACTAGAAAAAAATGTATGGTCATCCCTATCTGGAAGTGGAAATGGGACCAGCAGGACTGCAACTGCCGCTGTATTACACTGCTTAGTGTGCCAGGAAAGGTGCTTACCCATAGGTTGCTGATACAGGATCTCTTGTATATGCTAATTTTAGAGGCCTGTGCACTCTTGAATTCACGCCTGGTAAGTCGACAGCTGACTGGTTTCAAGCGCTCTGTGCACCTGTGGGCTGCCAACGTGAGTTTCAACAGTGGTTCTTGTAGCCTGTGATGATCTCAAGAAGGCGTTTGGCTCTATGTACCATGGGGTGATCTAGGATCTTTTATGGATCGGTGGGATTCCTGCAAGGATTCTTGATTTGAGGTATAGCTTATACTCCGGGACAGAGAGTACTGTAAAGTATGGATGAGGCATGTCCAGCTTATTTCCTGTCAATTCATGAGCGAGGCAAGAGTGTGTCTTCACTTCAACACTATTCAACTCTGATCATTGTTTCGGAGCATCTATTGGCAACACTAAAGTCACTGAATTTCTCTTAGCTAATGATTCTGTCTTTCCTTCGGAGTTGTTGGAGATCCTGGTTCCAAGCCCTCGAGTCAGTACACAAAGAGTTGAGACCACTTGGTCTCCATGTCTCCCAGACGAAGAGACATTCAAGCATTTAGGGGCTTTCTGTGTGACGCAGTTTAGTCTGCCCATTCATGTGGTGAGGACATTGAGTTCTTGGAAAGCTTCACATACCTCGGTAGTATAGTATATAACAGTAGCGTGTCATGTCAGGAAGTCTTTTGAAGGATTGACATTGTACGTGATGTTATGGGCTCACTCAATCTGAGTATTGTCGATATTTATGTAGGACTAAGTTCTGAACCTTTAAGTCACTTGTACTGCCTCTTTTACCATAAGGATGTGAGACATGCACATTAAATGCGAACCTGAAGATACGTCTCGATGTTTTTTGGTACTAAGTGCCTTCGGAGAATCATAGGGTATCACTGGAATGACTTCATATCAAACCAGAGACAGTTCCGTGAGACTCAGGTATCAACATAATTCAAGAACACACATTTCCCAGATATTGATCCCATTCACAAGAGACAACTCATGGTTGGGACAAGTTGATTGAACCTATCGAGAGTTGTTTGTAATGTAAAGGGTAGCTGCGTGAGAACTTATTCCAAAAAACCGTGGGGACTAGTGAAAGTGTATGAGTGAATTAAGGCACCCCTGGTGCATGCTTCCAATTAATGATAATGAAGTGAAGTATTTAAGAAATCTCTGCCTAGTTAGTATGACCGTAACCTAATTTAAGAACTTGCATTTCTATGAAAGATTGGTTTAACCCTCTAACAAGGAAATTATATTCTAACATCTCAATAAGATTGTATGCCAATATAGAAAAATCCTAATTCTCAATCAAGGGTGTATCATATCAGTGAAGGAGAAAGTAAGAAACATCCATCTCCGTTGTTATCAGCACGACCTCGAATGAGGACAACGGTTTTGATTTAGTTGCAGGGCGGCACAGTGGCCAAGACGCTGCTGGAACGCCATGGGGGTGCTGTCGGGGCCGGTGCCAAAAGGTTCAGCTTCCCCGGTATCGTGGTCACGACGGCAGAGGAGCCGATCATCGAAGAAGAAGGCGAAGGTGAGTATGTGTAGTTTACTTGTACAAGAGACTTTCAGAGGAGAAGAAGGTGGAGGAGGAGGAGGAGAAGGGAGAGGTGGAGGAAGAGAAGTAGGAAGTGGAGAAGGAAGAGGACAAGTAGCAAGAGGAGGAGGAAGAGAAGGAAAAGAACGAAGAAGAAGAAAAGAGGAGTAGAGAAGTGTGAGGAGAAGGCAAAATAAAAGTAGGAAGAACATGAAAAGAAGGTAAAAGAGAAAAAGGGAGAGGAAGAAAAGGAGGAAAAAGAGGTAATATGAGGAAGAAGAGTGAAAAGAGGAAGAATAGGAGGAAGAAGTGAAAAGAGGAAGAATAGGAGGAAAAGGAGGAGGAGAAGGAATAGGAGGAAGAAAAAATTTAGGAACAACAAAGAACCATCAAAAAACTCTGGCTTAGATTAAAAGAAAAACCTGAACTCTGTCTCTGAGTGAGAGGGGAAAAAGAGGAGCAGGAAAAGAAGAGGGGGAGGAGTAAGAGAAAAATGAGACTGAACTAGAAAAGGAGGCAAAAGAGAAGCGAGAGTTTTGTTTTCGAGTTGGAAGGAAAAAGAGGAAAAAGAGAAAAGGAAGAGAGGAGATGGGAATCCTGAGGTCGAGAAGAATAAATTGAATAAGAATTATCACCCAAATACTTTTCCAGCTTAATTTAGAAAGTCAGAATTAGATGTCAAGCAATGAATATCAGGGAGATAATTATGCCACAATACTGCTAAATCTGACCCCTGGATACCAGTTTTGTGTTAAGTTTATCATAAAGGGTGAATGTACTTTCACATTGATCCCCTTTACCTTTCAGAAGAAGGTCCTGACGGGAAGCCCAGGGTCCTTGACAAGAACGAGAACGAGACAGACCTCAAGACGCAGACTGTGGGGACAACGACTACGCCGACCACCAACACCACCGCCACAACCCCCACAGGAGAGCGGAGCCCCCGTCAGCTCACCCAGCGAGCCAGATACCCCCGTATCGAGAGTGCTCCTGTCCTTGCCAACCACTACAGCCATCACTATGGTAAGTCACATTCTTTATCCAGCATTATTCCCCACTGCTACCATCACTTGTTTAAATAGATTAATCAGAATATCGGGTCATTGTCTCTCTGTATACTTTGTCATGTTTACATATATGAAGGTTTAAAACCAAATCCGAGTTTCTATAAATGGTCACTTATCATTTCACACAAATCTGCAGAACTTCCAGTCAGTAAGATTTCGCTGCATAGACTACCATTGGTTCGGTCTGCTCCCGGTCATCCTATGTCAAACTGCTGACCTAGCATTCCTTTGTACATAGTTGCTAGCATTTAGATCTAATCTTTATACAACATTATGGTGTATTTATATTGTTGAATGAAAGTTTATACGATATTAGCAAATAAGCATTGACGTGTTGGGGTGGTCAAGCATGCACATTTAAATATTTTCATTGGAATATAGTGAACTAGTTTATAATTACTAATATTGGGCATCTACCCCGATGGTGGTGTGACCATCTTGTAGAGGTATATTAGGTGTATTGCAACCCAACTAAATTCCTTGCATGTGTCTCTATGTATACATATTCATATTATTCTGGCTACCTACAGACAATTTCATTCAAGTTAGGGGGACCTCCTTTGGTTAGGATGTACATGCATATATCTCCCCACACACACACAGTAGACAAAAAAAAAGTGTATAGTAATATATGGTCTAAAGGAAAAACATAACCCAAATTGGTTCCTGAGAGATAGAGAACAAAGAATTGTTCTAAAAGTAGTACAAGATAAAGAACAAGAATTAAAAAAAGAAATAGAGGAAATGCACAGAATTGGTAAATATGCAGAAGGAAAAGGAAAAAGTCGACCACTAAAGATTAAATCAAGGTCAAATGGCAGCGGAAGAAATCTTAGCAAGAACAAGAAAATTAGCAAGTAACGACGAACACTATACAAATATATGGATAAAAGGAGACATGAATGATGAGGAAAGAGAAAAAAAATACATAAAAGAAGCCAAAGAAAAAAAAAGAGAGAAAAGAACAGAGATCGAGACAACACAGTTCTGTTAGAGAATGTTAGATATGAGAATGAAAAAATTGTATATTCAAGAAAAAAAGATTTAGAGAACGAGATGGAGGAAATAGAAAATCAAAATTGGCTTATACCAACATAGATGGATTAATCTCAGGATTGAATGAACTAAACAATTGCTTGTCAGAAACAAAAGCAGATGTAATAGTAGTTGTGGAGACAAAATTAAGGGGTCCACTGGTACCAATGTTAGTCGTAGATTATATAATCTCTGGCTTAAAATAGGGGAAAACGAGGTGGAGGAGTCATGTTCTTGGTTAAGGAAAACTTAAATGTGACGTAAGTTACATATGGAGAGAACAGGGTAGAGATGATCTCAATAAGAGTTTAAGATAGCAACATGAAAAGCAGAAAGTTTGCAGTGATTTATATGCCCCCAAAAACGAGGTCTTGGAGAGAGATTATTCCAAAATGTTAGAGGAAATGAAAACATCATTAAACGAGATGCTGAAGGATGGAAATAATGTGGTCGTCAAGGAAGACTTTAATTCCAAAATATATTGTGAAGCGATGACAGTGAAAGGTGGAGAGGATCAATGGGGAAATGTATTACTCGACATGACTATAGAACATACAATGACACAAATAACGAAGAACCGTCTAGATTAGATTTGTTATTTATGTCAAAACCTGAAATAGATAAGATTTAATACAAGACACCAATTGCAAAGAGTGACCACATGCTACTCGAGTTAGAACTAAAGGAAAAATATATATAGAAATATATAGAAATGAGAAACACAGAAAGGGAAGACTGATGTATAGTAAAACGAACTTTGAGAAACTTAGGATTTTTTCTTAAAGCGAACTGGGAAAAATTCTACAAGGAAGAAACACAAGTGGAAGAAAAATGGATGATTCTTATGAAAATCTACAAAGAAGGAGTGGATAAATATGTCCCAAAGCAAAAACAGGAAAAGGTGTATATTAAGTGCTGGTTTAATAGAAGACGCAGCGAAGCGAAAAACAGAAGGGATAAAGCTTGGAACAGATGGAGAAAAGACAAAAAGCCTAGAAAGCGGCAAATATATATTAATCAAAGAAACGAATATGTAAAAATACGCAGGGAAGAAAAAATAAACTATGAAAAAGACATAACAGAAAAATGTAAGGAGCAGCCAAAACTATTCTATAAATAGTAAATTTCTCACCTTTCTCACCCTCCTCCTGTTAGGCCTGATAGGTCTGTCAGTTGCCACGTCTCGTTAGTAAAGTGGTAAACTAAAAAATAAACAGGAAATAGTGAAACTACACTAAGGAAATATGAAATACACAGAAGATACAGAAACGGTGGAAGTCGATGAGCAAACACTTCAAGTCGGTTTTCACTAGTGAAGAAACGCAACATCGGAATGAAGGATCAGAAGTGAAATACACCCCCCCCCTAAGGGAAATAAGAGTAACAGAGAAAGAAATAATGGATCAAATAATGGACCTTGATGTCAGGAAATTGCACAGCCCAGATGGAAAAGAAAATTGGATATTAAAAGAATGTAAAGAAGAACTAACAGACAAAATATATAACATAATAAGTTGCTCACTCCAAGAAGGAAAAATACCAGCAGACTGGGAAAATGCTGATATTGTACCAATTCATAAAGGAGGAAATAAGGAAGACCCAACTAATTACAGACCAGTTTCCCTCACAAACACAGTAGCTAAAATTTGTGAAAAATATATAAAAAGTAGATGGATAAACATCTGGAGAATAACAATATACAGTACTAAATCCAAGACAAACCGGATTTAGACAGGGAAGATCATGTACCATAAATTTGATCTCTTTTTACTCAAAACTACTAGACATAATACAAGAAAGGGATGGGTGGGCTAATTGTGCATCCCTAGATCTACAAAAAGATTTTGATGAAGTCCCTCACAAACATATATATATATGTATATATATATATATATATATATTTATATATATATATTTATATACATTTATATATATATATACATATATATATACATATATATATGTATATGTATGTATATGTATAAATATGTATATATATATATATATATATATATATATATATATATATATATATTAAGAAAAATGGAAACCATAGGAGGGATACAAGAAAAACTACTGAAATTGATGGAGGACTTTTTGCAAGGAAGAAAAATGAGAGTAGTTCTCCTCAGAGATAAGAGTTCTACTTGGGAAGATGTAATTAATGGAGTTCTACAAGGATCAGTATTGGCACCAATAATGTTTGCTATTTACGTGAATGACATGGGTGAAGGTGTGGAATGTTACATGAACTTCTTTGCAAATGATGCAAAATTTTTAAGAAAAGTGAGTACTAAAAGGGACAGTGACTCATTACAGAGAAATTTGAATAGGGTTTGGGATCGAAGTCAGAAGTGGGAAGAAATGTAGCATAATCGAATTTGGAAAAAAAAAGTAAAGAAAAAAAAAGGATATCAGGACAATATAAAATGGGTGAAAAAAAGTAACGAAAGTGGGATCTAAAAAGACCTGGGAGTGATCATCACAAAACATATGTCCCCTGACAAACATATAAACAAAATTGTCGGCAAAACCTATAACTTGTTAAGATTAATAAAAGTGTCTTTTACTTGCTTGCATGAAGAAATGGTAAAGAAAATATTAGTCACACTGATAAAACTCAAATTGGAGTATGCAGCAATACTATGGTCAGATGGCCCCAGCACTATCAAAAATGTCATATGAAGACAGATTATCAAAACTAGAATTATCGACTCTGGAACAAAGAAGAGAAAGAGGTGTCTTGTTCATCTACAAAATTATGAAAGGTGTAGAAGTCCTGGAAAGAGGCGACTTACTAAATTGGGATTAGACAAACATAAGAGGACATGGAAACTCAAAAACGACAGTTATAGAAGAGGCACGAAAAAAAAAAAATCCCCACAGAGTGGTTGATGTATGGAACTAACTGGATGAAACAATAGTGTGTGCAAGAACAATACAAGAATTTAAGAGCAAATCAGATATGGCAAGATACAGACACGGGACACCAAAACCGTAGCTCCCCTTCTCGTAAGATAGAGCTAGATAAATGCAGTTGGTAGAGCCCCCGACTGTCACTACGGCTGTCCGGGTTCGAATCCTGCCCAGGGCTAAAATAATTTCAGTACCACTGCGCTTCGAGTCGTTATTCCAACTCTCGTGGACGGGAATTTGAGTGTGTGTGTGCGTGTAAGGTCACAGCATTACCCATAGATTGGTCATACGAGCTCTGAGCTCTCTTCCGGGAGGGAAACAGCTGTTCATCACGAATCAAACACGTAATCCAAAGACCAAGGTGAATCACACACACACGCGCACACACACACGCACACACACACACACACACACACACACACTTCAACGAACGGACGGTTTACAGGACGTTCTGAAGAAAAAGTGAAATTTCGTGGATCCTGAAGCAAACGAAGTACCTATTGTACTTACAGGGTGGGGGAAATTGCTCGTGGTGTAGGGGATAGTGAGGAAAAAGGAGAAGGGGAGGGATTACTGAGGGAAATGGAAGGAAATGAGGAAGGAGAGGACTTGGCCCAGGCAGGCAGACGCCATGTAAACAAAAGAGGTCCCGACCAATTTAGTGACGACGAAATGTCTAACAAACATGTAAAGATTAGAAACATAGATAAGAACAATTCAATGGAAGGTAAGGATAACAATTTCCAAGGATTTAAAGAGGGGGAGGCGGATACCAACCTCCCCGACTAGCAAAACTGGAGGAAAGGCTTCAACAAATGACTGAACATTGGGAGGTTAGGTTCGGTGAAATGTCAAAACTTGCAGAAAAGTTTGAAAGATTGGAGGAACTAGAGAAGGCGAACAAAAACTTAACTGATGAAATAGAAGAACTAAAAAGACATTTAAGAGAAGTAAAAGAGGAGAATAAAGAATTAAAAAGGAACAATAAAGACAATAAAGAAACAATAGCAAAAGAGGCACAGGGGTGGAGAAAGATACAGGAAAATAGTAAAGTTGCATTTACTGATATAATCAAACAGCAAATGAAAGAACAATCTGAAAACTCAGTTATCAAAGTGATGAGACAGAAGGAGAATATTGTAAGAGACTTAGCAGACAAAAAGAAATGTATAATTATATTAGGAATGGAAGAGAAACATAACCCAGATAGAACCTCAAGAATCAAAGAGGAAAATGAAAAAGTAAGCAGTTAACTACAATTAGTTCAGGAAGACGAACCAGAAATAATTAAACAAATCGAAGAGAAGTTCAGACTCAGAAAGTATAGTACCGATAAGACCAGACCAATTAAGATTAAATTCAGATCACAAACGACGGCAGAGAATATCTTAACAAAAACAGGGAAACTAGCAGCAAGTGAACAATATAAAAAGGTATGGATAAAAAGGGAAATGAATAAAGAAGAATGAGAGGAAGAAAAAAAAACATAGACTTGAAGCTAAGGAAAAAACGAGAACAGAACAGAGTCAGAAAAAGAGAGATTCTATTGGAGAGTAGTGAATATGAAACTAAGGAAATTCGACACACAAGAGAAAAACAAAAGGGAAACAGAGAACACAATGGAAGTGGCAGAAAACTAAGAGTGTCTTACACAAATATACATGGATTAATAACAGGATTGAATGAGCTGAATGATTATCTGAAGGAAAAAGAACTGGACATAATGGGAATTGTAGAAACGAAATTAAAAGGTCCACTACCACCCAACAGTGTAGGACATGATGTATATAATTATTGGATTAGAAACAGAAAGACAAAACAAGGGGGTGGAGTTATGTTCCTGACTAAGAAGGATATAAACGTGAGGTGTGTCACATATGGAAAGAATACAGTAGAGATGATTATGATCGAAGTGGAAGACAGAGATAAGAAGAGCAGAAGGTTTGTGATAAATTATGTGCCTCCGAAAACAGCCTCATGGGAAGAGAGTGAACATAAAAGTATGTTAGAGGACACAAAGATAACATTAAATAAGATAATGGAAGATGGAGGAAGAATAGTTATGATGGGCGACTTTAATTGCAAAGAAATCTGCTTGAAGAGATGACAGTAAAGGGTGGAGACGGCTCATGGGGAAACTTCCTACTTGAGATGATTACTGACAATACAATGACACAGTGCATACAGGAGAACACTAGGTATAGAAATGAGAAAGAACCATCGAGACTAGACCTAATAATTACATCTGAACCTAGAATAGTGGACAAGATTGAATATATAACACCAATAAGTAAAAGTGACCACATATTGATTGAACTGGGACTAAATGAAGAAAAATACATGAAAAGAAATGAACAATATAGAAAAGGAAGAATGATGTATGAAAAAACAAACTTTGATTAAATAAGAAAATTCTTTCAAAAAGAAAACTGGGAAGAAATATACAAAGAAGAAACAACAGTGGAAGAGAAATGGAATATTTTGACAAAAATTTACAAAAAAGGAGTGGAAAAGTATGTCCCAAGACAAAAACAAGAAAACAAATATGTAAAATGCTGGTACAACAAAAGTTGTAGGGAGTTAAAAGACAAAAGAGACAAAGCCTGGACCAGATGGAAAAAAGACAGAAGGCCTGAAAAATGGAAAATATATACGTGTTATAGAAATGAATATGTACAAGCATGCAGAGAGAAAAGAGAAAATATGAAAAAGATGTCATAGAAAAGTGTAAAGATCAGCCAAAACTATTCTACAGATTTGTAAACAACAAATTGAAAAACAAACAATACTTGGAGAAATTAAGACAAGTAGGAGTTGAATACACAGAGGAAATTGAAATGGCGGAAATTATGAACAAACATTTTAAATCAGTGTTTACAAGGGAGAACATACAACCTGAAGAGATCGAATGGAAAGAGAAAGTCC
Source organism: Oratosquilla oratoria (assembly GCF_046742065.1). Classification (NCBI taxonomy): domain Eukaryota; kingdom Metazoa; phylum Arthropoda; class Malacostraca; order Stomatopoda; family Squillidae; genus Oratosquilla; species Oratosquilla oratoria. The sequence continues at coordinate 8,021,695 of NC_134816.1, forward strand.
CTCCTATGAAAGAAATAGAAGTAACAAAGAATGAAATAATGAAACACTTGAGTAATCTTGATGTCAGAAAATCGCATAGACCAGATGAAATAGCAAACTGGATTTTGAAAGAATACAGGAACGAACTGGCAGACAAAATACATAGCATAATAAACAGTTCCTTGTAAGAAGGAAAAGTTCCAGGAGATTGGAAAAAAGCAAATATAGTACCTATATATAAAGGGGGAAATAAAGAAGACCCTACCAACTATAGATCAGTCTCTCTATCAAGTACAATAGCAAAAATTTGTGAAAGAATTATCAAAAGTAGATGGGTAAAATATTTAGAAAAAAACAACGTGCTAAATCCAAGGCAATTTAGATTCAGACAAGGACGATCATGCGTCACCAATTTAATATGTTTCTATTCAAGGCTAATAGATATAATACAAGAGAGAGATGGATGGGCTGATTGTGCATTTCTAGACCTAAAAATAGCTTTTGACAAAGTACCACATAAGAAGTTGCTTAAGAAATTAGAAACCGAAGGAGGAATACAGGGCAAACTGCTTAAATGGATGGAAGACTTTTTGCAAGAAAGGAAAATGAGAGTAGTGATAAGAGACAAACACTCCAGATGGGATGAAGTAATAAAGTATGGGAATGGAGTAGGTAGTGGGAAATGGAGTTCAACACTAAAAAGTGTAGTATAATGGAATTTGGAAAAAGCAAAACAGAATAACAGGATCATATAAATTGAGAGAAGGAATGAAAAAAGTAAAAAATGAGAAGGACCTGGGAGTCATTGTTATGAATAATATGTCATCTGTGAAACATATAAATAAGATTTTTGGAGAAACTTATAATCTAATAAGAACAATCAAAGTGGCATTTACATACCTGGATGAAGAAATGGTGAAGAAAATTCTAATCACTCTGATAAGACCAAGATTGGAATATGCAGCAACGATGTGGTCACCAAGTACAAAAAAAAAATTATAAAAAAAAACTTGAAAGAATACAAAGAGCAATTACAAAATTGGCACCAACACTCTCAGAACTATCATATGAAGAGAGACTAGCAAAACTTGAACTACAGACACTAGAGCAAAGAAGAGAGAGAGGAGATTTGATAGCTATTTACAGAATCATGAAAGGCATAGAAATTATTGATTGAGAGAATCTGATAAAATGAGATGATAGAAATACAAGAGGACAAGGAAAGAAAATCAAGAAAAACAGCTATAGAAGAGATGTGAAAAAGAACAGCTTTCCTCACAGAGTAATAGACAGTTGGAACAAGTTAGATGAGAAAGTGGTGTGTGCAAAAACAATACATGAATTTAAAAACAGTTTAGATCAAATGAGATATGAAGACGGGACTCCACGAGCATAGCTCCCCTTCCCGTAAAATACAGCTAGGTAAATACACACCCTTTCGTCCAGGAAGTGCCTTATTGTATTTATAGGAAAAAGGAGAGCTCGTGGTATAGTGGGGGGGTGATAGGGAAGGAGAAAGGTAGGGATTATTGAGGGAAATGGAAGGAAATGAGGAAGAGGGGGACATGGTCCAGGAGGCCAGGCGTCTTGTAAACAAAAGGCGGACTGATGACGTTGACTTTGGTGATGACGGGATCAACAAAAATGTAAAGACTAGAAGTGTAGATAAGAGCAGCACAGTGGAAGGTGATGAAAGTAGTTTCCAGGGATTTAAAGAGGGTGGGGGGGATAGCAACCTCCCCGATTTGCAGGACTAGAGGAGAAATTTGATAAGATGACCGAGCATTGGGAAAACAGGTTCGGTAACGTAGCCAAAATTGCACACAGAGTTGAAAAATTGGAAGAACTAGAGAAGGCGAACAAAAACTTAACTTTAGAAATAGAAGAATTAAAAAGACAGTTAAAAGAAGTTAAAGATGAGAATGAGGAATTAAAGAGGAATAATAAAGACAATAAAGAGGCCATAGCAAAGGAAGCACAGGGCTTGAAAAAAAATCCAAGAAAACAGTAAAGTTGCATTTACTGACATAATTAAACAGCAAATGAAAGAAACTGAAGACTCAGTTATTAAAGTGACGAGACAGGAGAATATAGTAAGAGAATTAGCAGACAAAAAGAAATGTATAATTATATTAAGAATGGAAGAGAAATTTAACCAAAATAGAACCACAAGAATTAAAGAGGAAAAAGAAAAAGTAAACAGTTTACTAGAATTAGTTCAGGAAGATGAACCTGAAATCATGAAACAAATTGAAGGTGATGTTTAGGCTCGGAAAATATAATACAGATAAGACCACACCAATTAAGATTAAATTCAGGTCACAAACAACAGCAGAGAATATCTTAGCAAAAACAGGGAAGCTAGCAGCAAGTGAACAATATAAAAACGTATGGATAAAAAGAGAAATGAATAAAGAGGAAAGAGAGGAAGAAAATGAAAAGGAAAGAAGCTAAAGAAAAAACGAGAACAGAACGGAGTCAGAAAAGGAAGAATTCTACTGGAGAGTAGTGAATATGAAAGTGAGGAAATGGACCATAACAAAGAGAAACAAAAAAGAAACAGAAAATACAATGGAAATAACAGAAAGTTAAGAGTGTCCTACACAAATATAGATGGATTAATAACAGGACTGAATGAACTGAACGAGTATCTGAAGGAAAAAGAACCGGACATAATGGGAATTGTAGAGACAAAATTAAAAGGTCCACTACCACCCAACAGCATAGGACACAATGCATATAATTATTGGATTAGAAACAGAGAAATAAAACAAGGGGGTGGAGTTATGTTCCTGGCTAAGAAGGATATAAACGTGAAGTGTGTCACATATGGAAAGAATAAAGTAGAGACGATTATGATAGAAGTAGAAGACAGAGATAAGAAGAGCAGAAAGTTTGTAATAAACTACGTGCCCCCAAAAACAGCCTCATGGGAAGAGAGTGAACATAAAAGTATGTTAGAAGACACAAAGATAACATTAAACAAGATAATGGAAGATGGAGGAAGAATAGTTATGATGGGCGACTATAATTGCAAAGAAGTCTGCTGGGAAGAGATGACTGTAGAGGGTGGAGAAGACTCAGGGGGAAATGTTCTACTTGAGATTATTATTGACCACACAATGACACAATGGATTCAGGAGAACACTAGGTATAGTAATGAAGAAGAACCATTGAGACTAGACCTAATAATCACATCAGAACCTGAAATAGTGGAAAAGATAGAATACCAGGCACCAATAAGTAAAAGTGACCACATATTGATAGAACTAGAACTAAATGAGAAAAAATACATGAAAAGAAATGAACAATATAGAAAAGGAAAATTGAGGTATGAAAAAACAAACTTTGATAAAATAAGAAAATTCTTTAAAAATGTAAACTGGGAAAGACTACACAAAGAAGATACAACAGTAGAAGAAAAATGGAATATTATGACAAAAATTTATAAAAAAAAAAAAAAAAGAGTGGAAAAGTATGTCCCAAGACAAAAACAAGAAAAAAATATGTAAAATGCTGGTACAACAAAAGTTGTAGGGAGTTAAAAGACAAAAGAGACAAAGCTTGGACCAAATTGAAGAAAGACAAAAGACCTGAAAATGGAAAATATATACTAGTTATAGAAATGAATATGTACAAGCATGCAGAGAGAAAAGAGAAAATATGAAAAAGATGTCATAGAAAAATGTAAAGATCAACCAAAACTATTCTACAGATTTGTAAACAACAAACTGAAAAACAAACAAGATTTGGAGAAATTAAGACAAGGAGGAGTTGAATACACAGAGGAAATAGAAATGGCGGAAATTATGAACAAGCATTTTAAATCAGTGTTTACAAGGGAGAACATACAACCGGAAGAGATCGTATGGAAAGAGAAAGTCCCTCCTATGAAAGAAATAGAAGTAACAAAGAATGAAATAATGAAACACTTGAGTAATCTTGATGTCAGAAAATTACATGGACCAGATGAAATAGCAAACTGGATTTTGAAAGAATGCAGGAATGAACTGGCAGACAAAATACATAGCATAATAAACAGTTCCTTGTAAGAAGTAAAAGTTCCAGGAGATTGGAAAAAAGCAAATATAGTACCTATATATAAAGGGGGAAATAAAGAAGACCCTACCAACTATAGACCAGTCTCTCTAACAAGTACAATAGCAAAATTTTGTGAAAGAATTATCAAAAGTAGATGGGTAAAATATTTAGAAAAAAACAGCGTGCTAAATCCAAGGCAATTTGGATTTAGACAAGGACGATCATGCGTCACCAATTTAATATGTTTCTATTCAAGGCTAATAGATATAATACAAGAGAGAGATGGATGGGCTGATTGTGCATTTCTAGACCTAAAAATAGCTTTTGACAAAGTACCACATAAGAAGTTGCTTAAGAAATTAGAAACTGAAGGAGGAATACAGGGTAAACTGCTTAAATGGGTGGAAGACTTTTTGCAAGAAAGAAAAATGAGAGTAGTGATAAGAGACAAACACTCCAGATGGGATGAAGTAATAAGCGGTGTTCCACAAGGAACCGTTCTGGCCCCAATAATGTTTGCTATATATATTAATGATATGGATGAAGAAATTGAAAGTTATATGAGCTTCTTTGCAGATGATGCAAAACTGTTAAAAAAAAAAGTGAACACGGAAGAAGATTGTGAGTCACTACAGAGTGATCTAAATAAAATATGGGAATGGAGTAGGTAGTGGGAGATGGAGTTCAACACTAAAAAGTGTAGTATAATGGAATTTGGAAAATGCAAAAACAGAATAACAGGATCATATAAATTGGGAGAAGAAGGAATAAAAAAAAAAGTAGAAAATGAGAAGGACCTGGGAGTCATTGTTATGAATAATATGTCACCTGAGAAACATATAAATAAGATTTTTGGAGAAACTTATAATCTAATAAGAACAATCAAAGTGGCATTTACATACCTGGATGAAGAAATGGTGAAGAAAATTCTAATCACTCTGATAAGACCAAGATTGGAATATGCAGCAACGATGTGGTCACCAAGTACAAAGAAATGTGTAAAAAAAAATTAAAAGAATACAAAGAGCAATTACAAAATTGGCACCAACACTCTCAGAACTATCATATGAAGAGAGACTAGCAAAACTTGAACTACAGACACTAGAGCAAAGAAGAGAGAGAGGAGATTTGATGCTATTTACAGAATCATGAAAGGCATAGAAATTATTGATTGAGAGAATCTGATAAAATGAGATGATAGAAATACAAGAGGACACGGAAAGAAAATCAAGAAAGACAGCTATAGAAGAGATCTGAAAAAGAACAGCTTTCCTCACAGAGTAATAGATAGTTGGAACAAGTTAGATGAGAAAGTGGTGTGTGCAAAAACAATACATGAGATATGAAGATGGGACACCACGAGCATAGCTCCCCTTCCCGTAAAATACAACTAGGTAAATACAACTAGGTAAATACAAGATGCTTCATAACCTGGTTGGGAAGTGTTTACATTTAAGGACATTTAGTCATGTGATGTTACATCACCCGGGCCTGGTAACACTTGGAGCATTTTTTACAATATTCTTAATTATAAAATCATCAAGTTTATATAAACCTAAACTTAAATTGATATTTTCTTCAAAGGTATGCTTAATATGATTAGATTCGATAATGTTTCTTTCTAATAAAAACCTACAAGAAATTATTTTCTTAGAATTATCTCAGTCAATAGGATGGTTGTGGTCTCTTACATGAACAAAAAGGCCACTGGAAATTTGCCCACTCCTTACACTATACTTGTGTTGATTTATCCTTGTTTGTAAATCTTTGCCAGTTTGGCCAATATAAAATTTGTTACATTTAAGGCATGGAATAGAGTAAACACAACCTTCATTTACTTCAGGTGAATTTTTAATTAGCTTACTTTTTATAGTATTGTTTGTGAAAACTAAGTTGATATTAAATTGTTTGAGAATATTAGGCAGTCCGATAAATTTTTCACTATAAGGAAAAAACAGAAGGTTCTTTTTGTGAAATCTTTCCTTTCATGTGAGGTGTTATGGATTTGTAAGCCATTTTATGAGCAGTGTCTCCTAAGTGTTTTGGATATATTAACTCAGAAGCTATGTTATATATTTTCCTCAGCTCAATATCCAAAATTCAGGGCTACATATCCTGTAAGCTCTAAGAAACATGGAACTAAACACAGAAAGTTTTGTTTTTTGATGATGAGCCAAGTAAAAGTCGACTTATGATGAGACATTAGTTGGTTTACTATAAACATCATACTTAAATTGTCTACCATTATGATGAATTAAAATATCCAAAAATGGTAATTTATTTTCTATTTCTATTTCAAAAGTGAAATCCAGGAAGAATATTTTCTTGTTGACAGACGAGATTAAATGATATTGCTGTTTCTGCATTATTTATCTTTTTGTTAAGAACTCATACGGACAGCTACTCAGCAAACTATCAGTCCAACACCGTAAACTAGCAAGAGAAATTGAAGTTCTTAACAAAAAGATAAATAATGCAGAAACAGCAATATCATTTAATCTCGTCTGTCAACAAGAATATATATATATATATATGTATATACATATATATATATATATATATATATATATATATATATGTACTGTATATATATATATATATATATATATATATAAATATACATATATACACACACACACATATATATATATATATATATATATATATATATATATATATATAGATATAGATATAGATATATTATATATATATACATATATATATATATATATGTATATATATATACTTATTTATACAAATATATATATACATATATATATATATATATATATATATATATATATATATATATATATATATACATATATATATATATTTATACAAATATATACATATGTATATATATATATATATATGTATATATATATATTATATATATATATATATACTGTATATATATATATATATACATATATATACAGTATATGTATATATATATGTGTATATATATATATGATATATATATTCAGTATATATACATGTATATGTATATATATATTTATATATATATATATATATATACATATATATATGTATGTATGTATGTATATATATGTGCAGCCAGACCTCACCAAACAAGTGTTAGGTTCCTTGGCCCATCATGTGGGACGAAATTCGTGTTGGGCGAATATGTAGTACGGATCACTATGATTGCACATGTGGATGGGGTAAATAAAAGTTAAGGTTAAGTGGTATTTTGTATTATTAAGTTACAAGCAACCAACACAAGCAGTTTACTCCTTCTCACTGACCCTAAGTTGTAGGCCTGCCACATCTCTGCCCAGGCATACAGAGTTGCCACATCTAACCTATGTAGGACATACTTATTTAGTGTATACAGAATTACATTATGAACATGGTTACATATAGAGCATCTACATGCTAAGATGTTACAGGAAAAGGTAGGCTGGATATGGATAGAATATATGCATAGGTATACATAGTTATATATCATGTGGTGAGGCATTGACATACTGGCATGTTTTGCTTACTGTGCTAGAGAATGTGCATAGGTAAATATGCAGTTATAAATTATGCATTACCTTACATTACATATACCAATATGTGTTTGTAATGCATTTGTTTCCCAAGGAATAGTTTAAGGATGGCCTTTTGCCACTATTGCCCATTTCCAGTACTTTGCATACTTTGGTATTAAACTCATTTCCCAATCTTGGCTCCATGCAAAAATAGTATCCAGATCTTTTTGCAATTTTCTACCATCCTCCTCATTTTTCACCCTTCTCATGATTTTTATATCATCTGCAAACATGTTAGCATAGCTTGTTGTTCCTTCCATCATGTCATTAATATAAGAAACATTATTGGTGCAAGCACTGAACCTTGTAGAACTCTGCTCATTACTGCTCTCCAGCTTGACATCTTATCCTTTACTACTGCCTTCATGTATATTTCCTTCAAAAAGTATTTAATCCATTCTAATAGCTCCAGTTTCCAAATAAGTCAACTGTGAGGTACTTTATCAAAAACCTTTTCTACGTCCAGGTATATGAAATCCACCCATCCCTCTCTCTTTTGCAGCACATCACTCATGAGTAAAAGCTTAAAAGCTTTGATTTACATGACTTTCCAGATCTGAAGTCAAACTGACTGCCTGTCAAAATGTTCATCTTTTCAAGATATTTGGTCCATCCATCTTTCATGTATTTTCACTATTGTGCTGGTTAGTGGTACTGGCCTATAATTTAGTGGTGTTTCTTTGTTTCCACCTTTGTGAATTGGCACCACATTTGCCCTTTTCTAATCAAGTGACACAATGCCTTCTTTCAATGAATATGTAAAAAGACTATGGACCTTATTCACTAGTTGTTCCCTGCATTCTTTAAGTATCCAGTTTGATATCCTGTCAGGTCCTGAGGCCTTTGTCACATCCAATGATCTCAGGAGACTGAGCACTTCCCTCACTTCTGTTAAACCTATTTTTTTTTTTTTTTTTGCTCCACTTGCTTTTCTCAAAAAAGTTGCACTCTTTTGTGAAGACCTTTTGGAAACCTTCATTCATTATTTCTGCTTGAGCTGAGGATTCTTCAAAGACCTCACCATCTACTATCAAGCTGGTGATTTCTTCCCTGTGTCTCAATTAATTATTTATGAACCCGTAAAATTGTTTTGGTTCATCTTTGCATTTTTCTACTACACATCATTCAAAATTGCTTTCTTCTTCCCTGTGAATTCTGGTATAGTTATTCCTAGTTTGTTTGTAAGGTTCCTTTGTTTTATTGCTTCTTTTCTTTCTCCATTTTCCCCAAGCCACATCCCTGGCTTTTTTTTTTTTTTTTTTGGCAATCTCTCACCTTTTGTTAAACCAATCCTGTTTTTGCTTATTCCCTTCTCTAGTCTGTGGCACATGTTTGTTCACTCCTAGGTTATAAATATCAAGAAAGATTTCCCATTTCCTCCTTATTCCTGTGGAATTCATGAATTCCTCCCAGTTGGCTTCTTCAAAGAATTTTCCCAGCCCAAAGTAACCTGCTCTCCTAGAATTGAGTCTCCCTTGCCTGTATAATTCATTCCTTGGCTCTTTTGCCTCATCCTCCAGCTGAAATTCAATTATAACATGGTCACTTATTCCTATTAGGCAAAGGTAGTTCAAGGACCTGATGATGTATGGCTCTTTGGTTAGTAATAGATCTAATCTTGTGGGAGTATCATCTCTTACCCAGGTCACTTTCTTTACCCACAGGGTCACTGTGTTTAACATTGCTATACTTAACGGTGTATTTCCTCATGAATCTGCTTTACTGCTTGCTTCCCATTCCTCACAGTTGACGTCACCACAATTAAAATTTTCAACACGAACTATGTTACTTTGTTCAGTATGTTTCTTTAGGAAAAGAGTTGTATCCTTTAACATTTCTTGATATTCAATTTCATCCAAAGACCTTGTCTTGGGGGGGGGGGGAACATATGCCACTATGAAGCTTTATTGTGTCCTTTAGTACTGATCTTTAAGCGAGTTTCTTCAGACTTGCCTTAACTCAGATTTACTTCTTCCATCTTTATGTCATTTCTCACCACAAACATTACTCCTCCACCCTTTTTATCTTCTCTAGATGTATTTGTTTTTCCCCAACTGTATATCAAGTATTTTGGAAGTTAGTCTCTATTAGATACAATATATCAGGTTCATTTATTATCAAGTAATAATTTATCTGCAACCAAACTGATAGTAAACATTAGCATATGCTATTCTAAGTTTCCTTGTAGTGCTTACTTTGCAGTACTGCTTTCTCATTTTCTTAGAAACTATTTTCTCACCTTATGATTGACAACTCAAAAAACAAAAAAAAAACAAAAACAAAAAAATCTTCGGTCCTATCATTTTTTGCTACGGCTTCCACTAAGAGCTTTTGTGCCTTTGTTCATTCCTTTTTGTTAGTATCTTTCCTCATCCAAATATTTTTTAACCTTTCTTCTCATGCTAACTTCCAAGACTTGCTGATTATTTCTTTTGCCATGGCTTGCAACTTGATCTCTATTTTCATTGGACATGCACAATTTTTCTTATACTTGCATAACCTATATACAGATTGACCTCTCATTAACGGACTGAAAGGGGGGTAACGGTGTCCATTGATGTGAATAAACCATTGATTTGGAGTGGTTTGTATATTTACCTAGTTGTATTTACCTAGTTGTATTTTACGGGAAGGGGAGCTATGCTCGTGGGGTCCCGTCTTCATATCTCATTTGATCTAAACTATTTTTAAATTCATGTATTGTTTTTGCACACACCACTTTCTCATCTAACTTGTTCCAACTGTCTATTACTCTGTGAGGAAAGCTGTTCTTTTTCAAATCTCTTCTATAGCTGTCTTTTTTTATTTTCTTTCCGTGTCCTCTTGTATTTCTGTCATCCCATTTTATCAGATTCTCTCTATCAGTAATTTCCATGCCTTTCATGATTCTGTAAATAGCTATCAAATCTCCTCTCTCTCTTCTTTGCTCTAGTGTCTGTAGTTCAAGTTTTTCTAGTCTCTCTTCATATGATAGTTTTGAGAGTGTTGGTGCCAATTTTGTAATTGCTCTTTGTATTCTTTCAAGTTTTCTTATACATTTTTTTGTACTTGGTGACCATATCGTTGCTGCATATTCCAATCTTGGTCTTATCAGGGTGATTAGGATTTTCTTCACCATTTCTTCATCCAGGTATGTAAATGCAACTTTGATTTTTCTTATTAAATTATAAGTTTCTCCAAAAATCTTATTTATATGTTTCTCAGGTGACATATTATTCATAACAATGACTCCCAGGTCCTTCTCATTTTCTAATTTTTTTATTCCTTCTTCTCCCAATTTATATGCTCCTGTTATTCTGTTTTTGCTTTTTCCAAATTCCATTATACTACACTTTTTTGTATTGAACTCCATCTCCCACTTCCTACTCCATTTCTGTACTTTATTTAGATCTCTCTGTAGTGATTCACAATCTTCTTCAGTTTTCACTCTTTTCAGTAGTTTTGCATCATCTGCAAAGAAGCTCATATAGCTTTCAATTCCTTCATCCATATCATTAATATATATAGCAAACATTATTGGGGCCAGAACTGTTCCCTGCGCAACACCGCTTATTACTTCATCCCATTTTGAGTGCTGATTTCTTATCACTACTCTCATTTTTCTTTCTTGCAAAAAGTCTTCCATCCAATTTAGTAGTTTGCCCTGTATTCCTCCTTCAGTTTCTAATATCTTAATCAACTTCTTATGTGGTACTTTGTCAAAAGCTTTCTTTAGGTCTAGAAATGCACAGTCCACCCACCCATCTCTTTCTTGTATTATATCTATTAGCCTTGAATAGAAACATATTAAATTGGTGACGCATGATCGTCCTTGTCTGAATCCAAATTGCCTTGGATTTAACACGTTTTTTTCTAAATATTTTACCCATCTACTTTTGATCATTCTTTCACAAATTTTTGCTATTGTACTTGTTAGAGAGACTGGTCTATAGTTGGTAGGGTCTTCTTTATTTCCTCCTTTATATATAGGTACTATATTTGCTTTTTTCCAATCTTCTGGAACTTTTCCTTCTTTCAAGGAACTGTTTAGTATGCTATGTATTTTGTCTGCCAGTTCATTCCTGCATTCTTTCAGTATCCAGTTTGCTATTTCATCTGGTCCATGCGATTTTCTGACATCAAGATTACTCAAGTGTGTTAATATTTCATTCTTTGTTACTTCTATTTCTTCCATAGGGGGGACTTTCTCTTTCCATTCGTTCTCTTCCGGTTGTATGTTCTCCCTTGTAAACACTGATTTAAAATGTTTGTTCATAATTTCCGCCATTTCCATTTCCTCAGTGTATTCAACTCCCTCTTGTCTTAATTTCTCCAAGTCTTGTTTGTTTTTCAGTTTATTGTTTACAAATCTGTAGAATAGATTTGGTTGATCTTTACACTTTTCTATGATATCTTTTTCATATTTTCTCTTTTCCTCTCTGCACGTTTGTACATATTCATTTCTATAACAGGTATATATTTTCCAATTTTCAGGTCTTCTGTCTTTTTTCCATCTGGTCCAGGCTTTGTCTCTTTTGTCTTTTAACTCCCTACAACTTTTGTTGTACCAGCATTTTACATATTATTATTCTTGTTTTTGTCTTGGGACATACTTTTCCACTCCTTTTTTGTAAATTTTTGTCAAAATATTCAATTTCTCTTCTACTGTTGTTTCTTCTTTGTATATTTCTTCCCAGTTTTCCTTTTGAAAGAATTCTCTTATTTTATCAAAGTTTGTTTTTTCATACATCATTCTTCCTTTTCTATATTGTTCATTTCTTTTGATATATTTTTCTTCATTAAGTTCCAGTTCAATCAATATGTGGTCACTTTTACTTATTGGTGTTTTATATTCAATTTTGTCCACTATTCTAGGTTCAGATGTAATTATTAGGTCTAGTCTCGATGGCTCTTCTTCATTTCTATACCTAGTGTTCTCCTGTATCCATTGTGTCATTGTATGGTCAGTAACCATCTCAAGTAGAGCGTTTCCCCATGAGCCGTCTCCACCCTTTACTGTCATTTCTTCCCAGCAGATTTCTTTGCAATTAAAGTCGCCCATCATAACTATTCTTCCTCCCTCTTCCATTGTCTTGTTTAATGCTATCTTTGTGTCCTCTAACATACTTTTATGTTCACTCTCTTCCCATGAGGCTGTTTTCGGGGGCACATAATTTATCACAAACTTTCTGCTCTTCTTATCTCTGTCTTCTACTTCCATCATTATCATCTCTACTGTATTCTTTCCATATGTGACACACTTCACGTTTATATCCTTCTTAGTCAGGAACATAACTCCACCCCCTTCCTTTTTCACTCTGTTTCTAATCCAATAATTATATGCATCATGTCCTACACTGTTGGGTGGTAGTGGACCTTTTAATTTTGTTTCTACAATTCCCATTATGTCTGGTTCTTTTTCCTTCAAATAATCATTCAGCTCATTCAATCCTGTTATTAATCCATGTATGTTTGTGTAAGACACTCTTAGTTTTCTGCCACTTCCATTGTGTTCTCTGTTTCCCTTTTGTTTTTCTCTTGTATGTCGACTTTCTTTAGTTTCATATTCACTACTCTCCAATAGAATCTCTCTTTTTCTGACTCCGTTCTTCTCTCGTTTTTTTTTCCCTTAGCTTCAAGTCTTTTCTGTTTTTCTTCCTCTCTTTCCTCTTTATTCATATTGTTCATTTGTTGCTAGTTTCCCTGTTTTGGATAAGATATTCTCAGCCGTAGTTTGTGACCTGAATTTAATCTTAATTGGTCTGGTCTTGTCTGTACTATATTTCCCGAGCCTGAATTTCTCTTCGATTTGTTTCATTATTTCTGGTTCCTCTTCCTGAACTAATTCTAGTAAATTTCTTACTTTTTCATTTTCCTCTTTGATTCTTGTGGTTCTATCTGGGTTATGTTTCTCTTCCATTCCTAATATAATTATACATTTCTTTCTGTCTGCTAAGTCTCTTACTATATTCTCCTTCTGTCTCATCACTTTAATAACTGAGTCTTCATAGTGTTCTTTCATTTGCTTTAATAACTGAGTCTTCAGTTTGTTCATTCATTTGCTGTCTGATTATGTCAGTGAATGCAACTTTGCTATTTTCTTGGATTTTTTTCCAACCCTCCTTGTTCTCCTTATTATTCTCCTTTAAGACTTTATTCTCTTCTTTTACTTCTTTTAACTGTTTTTTTTTTTAATTCTTCAATTTCCTTAGTTAAGTTTTTGTTCGCCTTCTCTAGTTCTTCCAATTTTTCAACTCTCTGCACAATGTTGTTAACGTGACCGAACTTAAATTCCCAGTGCTCGATCATCTTATCGAGTTTCTCTTCTAGTCTTGTTAATCGGGGGGGGGTTGTGTCCCCCCCACCCTCTTTAAATCCCTGGAAAATATTATCATCATCTTCTACTGTATTGCTCTTATCTATACTTCTAATCTTTACATTTTTGTTAGACATTTCATTATCGCTAAATTGGTCCGGCCCTCATTTGTTTAGATTTCGTCTGCCTGCCTGGGCCAAGTCCTCACCTTCCTCATTTCCTTCCATTTTCCTCAGTAATCCCTCCCCTTCTCCTTTTTCCTTACTTTCCCTACACCACGAGCAATTTCCCCCCCACCCAGTAAATACAATAGGTACTTCCTTTGCTTTGGGATCCACGAAATTTCACTTTTTCTTCAGAACGTCGTCTATGCCGTCCGTTCGTTGAAGTGTGTGTGTGTGTGTGTATTGGGGGGGGAGATCACCTCTTAAGTTCTATAAAATCATAGTACAGTATACGTACACACATATTAATACCATAATACCTGTAATAATTTAATTAGTATGTACTGATACTAATAATATTGTACTATTGTAATTTCTATTTACCTTATGTGGGGAGAGATGAGTCTTCTTTTTGCTGTGATCGTATAGTGGGACTCAAAGTAGCAACTACTCTGAGTCAGAGGAGCTGCTATACTCCACTAACAGGTCTAGCACTGCCAGGATGCGTTGGCAGTGAGCGCGAGGTGCCTGGCTGTGGTGACAAAGAGCGCGATGTGGCTGGTTGTGGTGACTCTGATTCAAAACCTTGAAAGTCTAGTTCAGGAGTGGTTTTCCGGTTGAAAAAGGAGTCCAATTTTAACTGTATCCCTTTCTGATACTGTTCATGAATCAATGATTCTCTGAAAGTGCGCAAATGTTCATTATAAGCCTGAACGTCACCGTTAGCAGAGAGATCAACGTAAGTTATGAGCGTGTCAATAGCCTGGCGCACCTCCGACATCTTGGGTTTAACCGCCATTACCTCCTCTTCCGATCACGATCTTGTTAACTAGTAAACAAAACAAAGTGCGCGCCATCACGTCATCAGCCACTCAGCGGACAAACGCCGAACTAACGCACGCATTCACACTACCCGCGAAATTTAGACTGTCGGACCGGACCAGCAGATTTTGTCCGTTGCATCCGATATCCGGTAATACGGTGTCCGGTAATGAGAGGTCAATCTGTATGCAATCAATCTGGTTTGTTACATCAAAGTCCTTTCCTAGAATTGTTTATGTAATTTCCCTAATTATTTGCATTTTTTTTTTCTTGACGAAACTTCCATGAGGTGTTGTATTCTTGTTGGCATCCAAAGAGTAAAACACATCTACACATGTCTACATCTCTGACAAGAGATTCTTTCTCTCTCTCTCTCTTTTCATAACTTTGACTATTCCTTCTTCCAGGCTGTCTTTTGCTGTTGCTCCATGAACTCTAAAGGTCACTCTATTTCTCCTATCCTCATTTGTTAATGGCCTATCCTCTTTTCCCTATATGGTGTTTAGATTTTTTTTCTCTCTCATATATCAAAGTTTCGTTCTCCCTTCTCAGTTTATCAATCTCCATTTTTTTTAGCCAGGTTTTTATTCTTTTCCTGCTCAAGTCTATTCTCTAGATCGTGTAATCTAGCTTCATGTGAGGAAACTCTAAATCTTTCCAACTCTGTAAGAATTTCACTTACCTCTGTGGCAGAGTATCCAATTTGAGACTTATCTTGTTTTTCAAATTTATTTTCTGTAATATATCAATTAGTTTTTCTAATGGACTTACTTTTTTGGTGTAAACAAAACTAGAAATTAAATTTTATTTTGAGTTTTCTACCATGAGCGAATTCACAGACAAAGGCCACTATTTTGCTTCCTTTTCTCTCTTCAGAAGTTGAAATCAGTGACATTTTGGCTTTACTGTGACTTGAACAGCTTTTTTTCCTCCTATTCAATTTGCAATTAATTCAATCTATCTTTGCTTGATAGGCAGAGCTAATATTTACCTAGTTGTATTTACCTAGTTGTATTTTACGGGACTAGAGCTATGCTCGGTTTGACCCGTTTTTGTATCTCTCCACATCCAGTTTGCGTTTGAATTCGTGTATAGTTCTGGCATTGACTGTTTCACTATTCAATTTGTTCCAGACATCAATCACTCTGTGTGGGAAACTGTTCTTTTTCAGATCTCTTCTGTACCTGTCTTTCTTTAGTTTCTTTGCATGTCCTCTTGTTTCTCTTTGGTCCCATTTTAATAGATCATCTCTATCATGAACTTCCATTCCTTTTATCGTACAGTGGTGACGAAGATCACTATTTTTCCTTCCTGACTCTATCCTAATCTTGGAACCAGCAATATTTTGCCCCTATTGTGACCCTAAGATAGCGTTGATTCCCCCTGCTCACTCAGTCAAAATTTTACTCTGGCTTTGCCTATTAAAGGCAATTTGAAGAGTTACGGCAAGGGGAGCTACACTTGTGGTGTCCCGTCTCTGTGTCACGCCATATCTAATTTGTTCTTAAATTCTTGTATTGTTTTTGCATACACTATAGTTTCATCTGGTATTATTTGGATGATGGAGAACATAAACACAGGGGAAGGCACGGAACCCTAAACACTAACGTTTTGTTTGCGTAGAACTTCTTCAGAGAGTGTGCGGAAAACTGTAATTTACATTTATGTACTAAACTTAGTTATCTTGTCAGATACTTGGGAAAGGTAATTTTTCTGGCATGTTCTAGAATTAAAATACTAGTTTGTTTAGCTAAATTGATAAATCCTCCTCGATGGTTCGATGAATTCGTAATTGAAATATTTGCTGATTCTACAATTCTTCTAGTGAATTTATCAAAACCTTTATGCAGCACTTCGGCTCCTCTCCAGTTTGGTAAATGATCAAATTTTTCTGCATGAACTACTAAAGAATTAGACGTCCTATGTGCTTTTATGTCATTTCTATGTTCATAAATTCTTTTATTTAATCCCCTTGATGACTCGCCATAGTATGACATTGTGCAACCATTGCACGGGATTTTGTATACGACAGTGTTTTTGGAATTGGTCCTCTTTTCAGAAGTCTTTATCCAAATCACCTATCACCTTATTAGTTATTTTGGCTATGTTTAAACCTGTTTTTGTTGAATATTTGTCTATTATTGGTCAATTTTCTGAGCCAGGTACCAATATAAAATTGGTAGTATTTTTATCATTTCTCTCTTTCTTTCCACTATTATGAATATTTATTGCTTTTCTTTTTGTTCTCCTCAACATTCCCTCTGGGTAGCCGAGTTTATCAAAGGTCTTCATAATATAATCAAATTCTTCTAGGTATTCTTTGCTACATATTCGTAATGCCCTAAGAAAAAAGCCTATTACTATACCACTCTTTGTCCTATCATCATGTGCGGAGAAGTAATGTACCAAATCCTTTTTGTTTGTTTTCTTTCTGTATACTGAGAAAGTCACAGTTTTTCCTACTTGTCGTATTAATGTATCTAGGAAGGGCAATTGTCCATTTTGTTCCTCTTCCACTGTGAACTGGATATCGCTGTTGACCGTGTTAAGCATTCTCACTTTATTATTTACGTTAGTGTTTTCGGGGATGATAGCGAGGACGTCGTCTACATATCTAAACCAGTTTGATCCTCTACCATTAATTCTGATAAAGTTTTCTTTATCCAATAACTCCATGTATAGAGAGGCCATCACTGTACTTAAAGGACTACCCACAGCGAGACCTCTGTGTTGTTCATACTCGTCGCCATTAAAAGTAAACGCACCAAAATTTATGCATAAATCTATCAATTTTATATAATTTTGTTTACTTACGGGTAGGTCAGCATCGTTCATATCTTTTATTACTCTCTTTACTGCCTCTAATGCACCATCAGTGGAAACATTCATAAATAAAGCCTTAACGTCATAGCTTACTAACTTTTTCACCAAGAAATCTAAATTCTTTAGTCTTGTCAAAAGATCGTAGGAATTTTTCAAATGTGTATCACTGATCGACCCCATTGCCTGTGATAACGGTTTGGCTAGGCATTTTGCTAGTCTGTGGGGTGCACTGCCAACCCCTGAAGTTATGGTCACATTGAAGTGTTAGGTTTGTGAATTTTTGGTATGCCACACATCCTGGGAGGATTGGGGTCTTCTTCCAAAAGTCCCATTAATTTCTTTCCTTTTTCAGTTTTATTAAGAATTTTTCTGGCATGTATTTTGAATTTATCTGCTTCACTCGTTGCAAAACCTACATGTTTTTTGTGATAAGTATTGTTGTCATCTAAGAGCTCCAATATTTTACTGATATAGTCCTCTTTTGATAGGATCATGATACCACCTCCTTTATCTGCATTGGTGATTACTATGTCTTTGTCTAAGCCTAGATGTATTAAAGTTTTCTTGAGTCTTCTGGGGATGACGCATTAATTTTTATTGGCTAATACTTGGTAACAAATAACAATCCCCTGTTTGAATCCTTTTTCAATATTGCTGTCACTCCATCTATAATTTCTCTTCCATACATCCACCACTCTGTGGGGAAAGCTGTTTTTTTCAGGTCTTTTCTATAATTGTCCTTTTTGAGTTTCCTTCCATGTCCTCTTGTGTTTCTCTTATCCCAATTTTGTAAGTTATCTCTATCAAGGACTTCCACACCTCTCATAATTCTGTAGATGGTCAACAAGTCACCTCTTTCTTTTCTTTGTTCCAGCCTGTAGTTCTAGTTTTGACAATCTTTCTTCAAATGACATTTTTTATAGTGTTTGGGCAATCTTCATAGTTCCTCTGTGTGTATGTATTTACCTAATTGTAGTATACAGAATAAGAGTTATGCTTGTAGAATCCCGTCCCTGTATTCCCAAAGACCAATTCTGATCTTCAATTGTTCCATATTATTTTACTTTACTCTTCATCCAAACTATTCTATGAATCAACAATTTTGCACGGAAAGCAGTATTTTTATTATGCTACATGTAGTAATTTAATTTCATCTCATTGTCTTTAAGATATGTTCTTTATCAACTATGTCAACAACTTTCATGTCTAAACATTGCTAGTAGATCACTCTTTTATTTTCTCATCTAATTTAATTTTGGCATGGAGGACTTGACAGTATCTGTACTCATCACAAGTGTGAGTTTGAGTTGATATTTTCTTTGTGGATGCTTTCTTTTGTTCATTACTTTATTGAGTGTTTTTTTTTTTTTTTTTTTTTTTTCATACAGACCACCAACGCAGGCCATCGCGACTGGCACTGCGCACAGAGATGGCGCGGCCCTTCTACCGGGAGGACATTTTCTTTTCAGGGTCCATGAACAGGATCCCCCAGTACCAAAGTTCTGTAAGTAAAACTTCATCCACCTCCTATTGAAAAAATTACATTCACACTGGACAGACTTCTGACATTGTCCATTCATCATAAGGGAGCTATAAAAGGGAGTCTTTTAACTTATAAATTATTAAGAGGTGAGGCAGAACATAGTCCTTGCCTATGTATTTTCCTTCAAACACTATGTTCAATATGCAGTATTCCAATATCAACGTATCTTTTACTTTATGCATACCTCCAGAAGACTATAGATGTTCATTTCATAATAACAGAAGTGCAAAGAATATTTTCATTGCCTATATATTCTTCTCTGAATACAACTTTTAGTATGTTGTATTCCAGTATTAATGTATTTCTGTATTTCACACAGGAGACAGTAGACAAGTACCATGCATCTGTAACTCAGCTACCACCAATGGCAGTCATTGCAGAGGAGGAGGCATCAAAGACCTGCTGTAGGTGTTGCCCAACTGCCATGGTCTATATCATCAACAAGATGTTTGACTTTTCTCTCCTGGCCTCACCCACTTTCATTGTCCTCTGCATTGCCGGGTCTATGTCCCTCCTGGCACTCTTCATTCCCTTCATGTTTCTCCCTGGTAGGTCATCATGAGTTTGTATGTTATTGCAAAGTAAACATGCTTTTATGTATTTGCCCAGAACATGGATGATCTGTCATGTACCTTCCTGGTAGGTGTTCTTTCTTGTGCCTTTGCCATGGAGGACCCTTTATATTTCAACCTGGTAGGTGCTCCTTCATGTCTTCCGTGGCCCTACCTTGAAGATTATCATGCATATGACTATGTAGTAGGACATTTTCAGATTCTTACATGGTAGCATGGCTGCCTGCCACTGAAGTTGATGTAATGGGACAAAAAAAAAAGAAGAGGAGGATGAGCAGTAGCAGTCACTAGTTGTCATCTCTATGTCAAAAAGAGGAGGAAAAATAATTTAAAGTGACAGAATAGGATGTTAAGTCTTGTCTGAAAAGTAGGGTTTTGAAGATGGGTGTGGGAGGGGGTTGAATCTCTCCTACACCAATCTTGCAAATCCACCACTTGTATATACTGTGTACCACATTGTTGACTGGATTACCAAACCACTCTATTTCAAATCACAGGTTCCAAATAGTTCAAAATCATATTTAGTCTAGTAAACCTAACTAAGAATATTCTCTACTGCAGAATTACTAAAGCAAAATTTCAAGCCATTAGAAAATAAATAGAAATATATGCAGAGACTGGTAGACAAGAGAGATTAAAAAAAAGAGAGAGCCAAATAGGTAGCCAAAATAATGATGGGTAGAGAAAAAAATAAAGAAGGATGTAAAAACTGATACAGGAATACAGATATCATCAATTATTTTCTCTTTGATACATAGATATGACTGGCTTATGCAAGATATAACACGATGTCATTGAAAACTAGCACCATACATAACTCAAACCCAAGATTTCCTACTTGTTGGGTAAGCGTGCTTACCGATTACACAATGACTGCCTCGAGTGACAACCAGCACATCTTCCCCCACTAAGCCCTCCTTCTCCCAGGGTCAACCCGGATGTGTTAACCAATAGCATAGTCCTATTCATCCTACACACTGTATTATACGGGAAGGGAGCTATGCTGTGTATTTACCTAGTTGTATTTTACGGGAAGGGAAGCTATGCTCATGGTGTCCCATCTTCATATCTCATTCTATAGTTGTCTTTCTTGATTTTCTTTCCATGTCCTCTTGTATTTCTATCATCCCATTTTATTAGATCCTCTCTATCAATAATTTCTATGCCTTTCATGATTCTGTAAATAGTTATGAAATCTACCCTCTCTCTTCTTTGCTCTAGTGTATGTAGCTCAAGTTTTGCTAGTCTCTCTTCATATGATAATTTTGAGAGTGTTGGTGCCAATTTTGTAATTGCTCTTTGTATTCTTTCAAGTTTTGTTATACATTGTTTTTGTACTTGATGACCACATCGTTGCTGCATATTCCAATCTTGGTCTTATCAACGTGATTAGTATTTTCCTCTCCATTTCTTCATCCAGGTATTTAAATGCCACTTTGATTGTTCTTATTAAATTATAAGTTTCTCCAAAAATCTTATTTATATGTTTCTCAGGTAACATATTATTCATAATAATGACTCCCAGGTCCTTCTCATTTTGAACTATTTTTATTCCTTCATCTCCCAATTTATATGATCCTATTATTCTTTTTTGGCTTTTTCCAAATTCCATTATACTACACTTTTTAGTATTGAACTCCATCTCCCACTTCCTACTCCATTCCCATACTTTATTGAGATCACTCTGTAGTGACTCACTATCTTCTTCCGTGTTTACTTTTTTGAATAGTTTTGCATCATCTGCAAAGAAGCTCATATAACTTTCAATTTCTTTATCCATATCATTAATATATATAGCAAACATTATTGGGGCCAGAACGGTTCCTTGTGGAACACCCAATTTGAGTGTTTATCTCTTATCACTACTCTCATTTTTCTTTCTTGCAAAAAGTCTTTCACCCATTTAAGCAGTTTGCCCTGTATTCCTCATTCGGTTTCTAATTTCTTAAGCAACTTCTTATGTGGTACTTTGTCAAAAGCTTTTTTTTAGGTCTAGAAATGCACAATCAGCCCATCCATCTCTTTCTTGTATTATATCTATTAGCCTTGAATAGAAACATATTAAATTGGTGATGCATGATTGTCCTTGTCTGAATCCAAATTGCCTTGGATTTAGCACATTTTGACAATTCTTTCACAATTTTTTGCTATTGTACTTGTTAGAGAGACAGGTCTATAGTTGTTAGGTTCTTCTTTATTTCCCCCTTTATATATAGGTACTATATTTGCTTTTTTCCAATCTTTTGGAACTTTTCCTTCTTTCAAGGAACTGTTTATTATGCTATGTACTTTGTCTGCCAGTTCATTCCTGCATTCTTTCAAAATACAGTTTGCTATTTCATCTGGTCTATGCGATTTTCTGACATCAAGATTAGTCAAGTGTTTCATTATTTCATTCTTTGTTACTTCTATTTCTTTCATAGGGCGGACTTTCTCTTCCCATTCAATCTCTCCACATTGTATGTTTTCCCTTGTAAACACTGATTTAAAATGCTTGTTCATAATTTCTGCCATTTCTATTTCCTCTGTGTATTCAACTCCTTGTCTTAATTTCTCTAAATCTTGTTTGTTTTTCAATTTATTGTTTACAAATCTGTAAAATAGTTTTGGTTGATCTTTACATTTTTCAATTACATCTTTTTAATATTTTCTCTTTTCCTCTCTGCACACTTGTACATATTCATTTCTATAACAAGTATGTATTTTCCATTTTTCAGGTCTTTTGCTTTCTTCAATTTGGTCCAAGCTTTGTCTCTTTTGTCTCTTAACTTCCTACAAATTTTGTTGTACCAGCACTTTACATATTCTTTTTCTTGTTTTTGTCTTGGGACATATTTTTCCACTCCTTTTTTTATATAAATTTTTGTCAAAATATTCCATTTCTCTTCCACTGTTGTTTCTTCTTTGTATATTCCTTCCCAGTTTTCTTTTTGAAAGAATTCTCTTATTTTATCAAAGTTTGTTTTTTCATACATCATTCTTCCTTTTCTATATTGTTCATTTCTTTTCATGTATTTTTCCTCATTTAGTTCCAGTTCAATCAATATGTGGTCACTTTTACTTATTGGTGTTTTATATTCAATCTTTTCCACTATTCTAGGTTCAGATGTGATTATTCGGTCTAGTCTCGATGGTTCTTCTTCATTTTTATACCTAGTGTTCTCCTGTATCCACTGTGTCATAGTATGGTCAGTAATCATCTCGAGTAGAACATTTCCCCATGAGTCGTCTCCACCCTTTACTGTCATCTCTTCCCAGCAGACTTCTTTGCAATTATAGTCGCCCATCATAACTATTCTTCCTACATCTTCCATTATCTTATTTAATGTTATCCTTGTGTCCTCTAACATACTTTTATGTTCACTCTCTTCCCACGAGGTTGTTTTTGGAGGCACATAATTTATCACAAACTTCCTGCTCTTCTTATCTCTGTCTTCCACTTCGATCATAATCATCTCTACTGTATTCTTTCCATGTGTGACACACCTCACGTTTACATCCTTTTTAGTCAGGAACATAATTCCACCCCCTTGTTTTGTCTTTCTGTTTCTAATCCAATAATTATTTGTATCATGTCCTTCACTGTTGGGTGGTAGTGGACCTTTTAATTTCGTTTCTACAATTCCCATTATGTCCAGTTCTTTTTCCTTCAGATAATCATTCAGCTCATTCAATCCTGTTATTAATCCATCTATATTTGTGTAAGACACTCTTAGTTTTCTGCCACTTCCATTGTGTTCTCTGTTTCCCTTTTATTTTTCTCTAGTATGTCGTATTTCTTTACTTTCATATTCACTACTCTCCAATAGAATTTCTCTTTTTCTGATTCTGTTCTCATCTCGTTTTTTTCCTTAGCTTCATGTCTTTTCATTTTTTCCTCCTCTCTTTCCTCTTTATTCATTTATCTTTTTATCCATACGTTTTTATATTGTTCACTTGCTGCTTGTTTCCCTGTTTTTGCTAAGATATTCTCTGCCGTCGTTTGTGACCTGAATTTAGTATTAATTGGTCTGGTCTTATCTGTACTATACTTTCCGAGTCTAAACATCTCTTCAATTTGTTTCATGATTTCAGGTTCATCT
>NC_134816.1:8050575-8135575 GCF_046742065.1 Oratosquilla oratoria
CGTGTTATCTAAGCTGTATCTATTTTCGGGGTTGTGTAGCTCTATGTTTAACATATTACACTTAGAGATATTGAAATTCATTTGCCATTTCACTGACCATGTGAACAATTTATTAAGATCATCCTACAGAATCTCTGCGTCGTCTCCTGACCTAATTAGGCGTCCTATTTTAATGTCGTCCACAAACTTACTAACATCCCTATTCATCCCATCGTCTAAGTTGTTTATGTACATGATGAACAACAAGGGACCCAAAACCGAGCCCTGGGGGACCCCACCAGTAACATTGCCCCACCTAGATTTTATTACATTTATGGTGACCCGCTGTTTTCTGTTACTAATCCAAGCTCTAATCCATTCTAACACTTTTCCTCCTATGCCATGGGCTTTGATTTTATTTAATAGTCTCTAGTGTGGCACCTTGTCGAACGCTTTGCTAAAGTAAAAGTAAATAACATTGTAATCATCATTGTTATCTGATGCCTTATATACTTAAGTGTAAAAGGATAGAAGATTAGTCACACATGACTTACCCTTAGAGAAACCATGCTGTGAATCACGAATTAATTTATGCCCTTCGATGTGTTCTCTGAGTCTATTTACTATTATTGGTTTAAGCATTTTTCCTATAACCGATGTCAAACTGATTGGCCTGTAGTTGCATATAGACGATCCATCTCCCTTCTTAAAAACAGGAACAACGTTTGCCTGCCTCCAAACAGTTGGCACAAAACTAGTGTCTACCGATTAATTGAATATTTCAGTTAACTAGTCGCAGATTTCAAATTTACACTCCTTAAGCATTCTTGGAAAAATTTCGTCTGGACCCGGAGATTTTGTAGCTTTAAGTCTTTCAATCTGCTTGACTACTTCTTTACTAATGCTGATATTAGATAGACTACTTTCTTCATCCCCTCTGTAAATCAGATCGCAGTCAGGTACTTTATCTAACCTCTCATTAGTAAACACCAATATAAAATCATTGTTAAACTCCTCACTCATTTTTTTCCTCCAATTATATCATGACATTTTCATCATTTTTAAATGCTCCCATTCTTTCTTTATTTTTTGTTCTATAGAGGTGAAAGAAACCCTTTGGGTTGGATTTTGCTTGACTGGCA
The DNA here is from genome assembly GCF_046742065.1 of Oratosquilla oratoria. Classification (NCBI taxonomy): domain Eukaryota; kingdom Metazoa; phylum Arthropoda; class Malacostraca; order Stomatopoda; family Squillidae; genus Oratosquilla; species Oratosquilla oratoria. The sequence goes on from NC_134816.1 coordinate 8,051,697, forward strand.
ACCTTGATTTCATAATTACGTTTCGCTGTACGTGTATTCCTTTTAACCAGGTTTGCCATTTCGTTATATCTTGTTCTAAGGTGTGATTCCCCGGTTTTTATTTATACGTAAAGTCTTCTTTTCATTCCGATCTCATGTTTCAATATGTCCGTCATCCATTTGGGAGTATTACTATTTTTCCGTATTGACTTTAGGATAAATGTGTTTTGTGCATTAATAATTAGATCAGTTAGATTGCTATACATTTCTTCCAAATCGCTGACCTGACCGTTGGGCCCTCGCCCCCAAATGACCTGACCCAAGGTATGCATATTACTCTCCGTGATCCGACCCCTAGTCCTGGCCTGACCCCCAGCCCCGCACCGAGACCCGACAATGTTCAAAACGTCCGCATGACATTTCGTATTCAATTTTAAATAGGTTTTTATATTGTCAAAGTTTGCTTTCCTGAAGTCTGGTACTTGAATGTTATTCGTACTTTTTAATTTTTCCCAAATAAATTAAATCTTATTTCTTGATGATCGCTAGAGCCTAGACCATCTCCCACTATTACGCTGTTAATTTGGTGCTCATTATTTGTTAAAATTAAGTCCAGGGTATTTTGTCCCCTCGTAGGATCGGTAATTAATTGTTTTAGGAAATTATCCTGCACCACATCTAGGAATTTCTTCGCTTCATGATCTATTAATGTTTCCCAGTCAATGTTTCTATAATTAAAATCTCCCATGATCACAACGTTTTTTGTACTGGGACGCTCTGTGAATTTCATGAATCAGGGGATCAGTCTGCTCAATGCTGAGGTTAGGAGGTCTATACAAGATGCCAATAATAACTTTCTTATTCTTGCCTATAATCTCTACCCAAATAGATTCTGGATAGTCCTCTTCCTTAATCGAATTGTTGATTATACAGTTTAATGTATTTTTAACGAAAAGTGCTACACCTCCCCCATTCCTGCTAACCCTATCCTTGTGAAAAACTTATATCCTTCTATTTCGATTTCCGAAAGGAAATATTTATCAGCCATGTTGATCCAGGATTCAGTAATAGCCTGTGTTTTTGGTGGTACATACACTGCTACAAATTTTCTGCTTTTCATCTCTGTTTACAATTTTGATCATAATTACTTTTACATTGCCTTGGCCTTCATTAATCTTTGTCACATTTAGACCTTTTTTGGTCAGTATCATGACACCTCCTCCCAGCTTGTCTGTTCTATTTTTCACCCAATGGCTGTATAGACAGTGTCCCACTATACTTGTTGATAAAGGTCCTTTCAATTATGTCTCCACAATTCCCATAATGTCAGGTTTCTCTATTTCTAGATAGTCATTTAGTTCATTGATTCCAGAGATCATGTGATTGATATTTGTGTATGCCATTTTTTTTTTTTTTTTTTTTTTTAAGTTCCCATTTTTTGATGTACCGTTTTTTCAGTCCTAAGTCTACCACTCTAAAACAAAAAATCGTTGTTTTTTTTCATCTCTGTTCTTTTCTCATTTCTATCATTGGCTTCAATTCTGAGAGCTTTGTCTTTCTCTTTTTCCTCATCACTCATTTCCTTTTTTTGTCCAAATATGTTTGAATTTCTCACTGCTTGCCAATTTGACCGCTTTAGATAATACCTGCTCGGCTATCATTTGAGTTCTTAGTTTTATTTTCAGAGGTCTATGTTGTTGTTGTTGTTGTTGTTTTAATATTTGCCTATCCTGTGGATTTCGTCGATTTCTTTATCAAAATTTTGCCCTTCATCCTGTATTTCTTTCAAGATTTCCTTAGCTATTTCCTTCTCCTCCTTTTCTCTCTGGTATCTATACATATCATGTTTTTTCCTGGATACCATGGACCACAATGCACTTACCTTTGTCAACTGTGTCTCTCACCCCGTCTGGGGTATTGGCTGCATGTTATTGTGGCAGAGTAGCATGCGGGTGATACTTTAGGGTCTATATGGGGCGTCCCGAACGACCAGAGCCAAACATCATTTTGTCTGTGATAGAGAAAGACTGTTCATAGAGAAATGATGACACTTTTATACTACGACTGTCCCTCTGTTATGCTCTCCCCCAACCCCTTGTTACTGTCCTGTACCATTTCTCTGAATATTCATTTCTTTTTTTGCCTATCCTGTGGTGGGGGAAGTGAATGCTACCACCAAGTCTTTCCACTTGAGTCGTAAGAGGCAACAAAAAACGGGACGGGGGATGGGATTAGGAGTCCTACTACCTGTAGCCCCAAAGGAGATATTCCTATAAAAAAAAAAAAAAAAAAAAAAGTAAAGGCATAAGAGGGTCTGGGAGTTTTCCAACCAGTACCCAAAGGTTTGGGTCTTTTAATGTGCGTGGATGTGGTACAGATGAGAGTAAAACGGAAGAGATAGGCAGTATGTTTGCGAGAAGAAAGATGGATGCGCTGGCTTTGAGTGAAACTAAAATGAAAGGGAAGGGCGAGTGTGAGTTTGGGAGTGTAGCTGGGAGGTACTCAGTAGTGAAGAGGGGACGAGGGAGAGAAGGGGTGGCTATACTAATAAGTGAAGAGATAAGTAAGCGTGTAGTGGAGTGGAAGGAGGTTTCATCAAGGTTGATGTGGATAAAGGTGAAGCTGGGCAGGGAGATGTGGGTTTTTGTAAGTGCGTATGGACCTGGTATTGAGAAGTGTAAAGAAAAGGGAGGCTTATGGGTATATATACATGAGTGCATAGAGGGATTAGTGAGAAATGTCAATGTAGTTGTATTGGGAGACCTTAATGCTAGGTAGGAAACGAACTAATGGACGGAGTGATTAGGAAGTATGGAGTTCGAGGTAAAAATCGTAGTGGAGAATCGATGGTGGAGATGTGTCTTGAAAGAGAGTTGATGAGAGCAAATACAGTGTTTAGGAAGAAAGTCAAGCATAAGTACACATGGGAGAGGGTGGTGGATGGAAGGGTGGTAGATAGAGCATTAATAGACTATATGGTGATGACCAGGAGTGTGGTAGGAAGAGTTAAGGATGCACATGTTCTAAGGGAAGAGAGTGGGGGAATATCAGATAATTTTCTGGTGGAAGGTAAATTGAGAGTGGAGAATAGGTGGAGAAAGAAAAGGGCAGAAGGTAAGGAGGTACTTAGAGTGAACTGCTTAAATGAGAAAAAAAAAGGAGAATGAGTATATGAAGAAGCAGCTGAGAGAGGAGTGGGAGGGAGTGAAGGATAGAGTACAACTAGGAGTGGAGGAGGAATGGGGATGGTTCAAGGAGGGAGTCATAAGGTGTGCAAAGATGGTGTGTGGAACAAGGAGGGCAGGGGTAAATAGAAGGAATGGTAGCGAGTGGTGGGATGAGGAAGCAAAGAAGGATGTAGAAGAGAAGAAGCAGGCATTCATAGATTGGCTACAAATTAGGAAGAGGGAATCGTATGAGAGGTACAAAGTAAAGAGAAGGGAAGTTAAGCATAAGATAAAGGAAGCAAAGAGGAGAACATATGTGAAATGGAGTAAGAGTATCGTAGAAAATTTTTAAAGTAATAAAAAAAAACATGTTTTAGAAAAAATTATAAGAGGAAGAGGAGGCGAATCAAGTAGAGAAGAAAAGGTAAAAGGTGCAGATGGAGAGATGATAATGGAAGGGAAGGCAGTGAGAGGAAGGTGGGCGGAGTATTTTAGGGAGTTGCTAAATGTGAAGGAGGATAGGGAGGGAAAGGTAGTTGCAGTGGGAAGCACCAAGAAAATGAGAGTGATGAGTGAGGAAAATGGAGGAGAAATAGGGAAATATGAAGTGAAAGCAGTTATTAAGATGATGAGAGCAGGTAAGGCACCTGGGTTGGATGGATGCCATGCAGAATTCTGAAGAAAGGAGGTACAGTTATGATGGACTGGCTGGTGAGGTTATTTAATGTTTGTTTAAGAGAGGGTAGAGTGCCGGAGGACTGGAGGAGGGCCTGTTTTACAAGGGAAATGGGGACAATTGTGAGTGTAGTAGTTTCAATGGGATCAGCTTGTTGAGTGTAGTTGGGAAGGCTTATGGGAGGGTCTTGATTGAGAGGATTAGGAGAGGAACAGAGGGAGTAATTGGTGAGGAACAGTGTGGTTTTAGGACAGGTAGGGGTTGTGTAGATCAGATTTTTGTTGTAAGACAGATATGTTAGAAAGCTATAGGAAAAGGTAAGGATGTTTTTTGGGCTTTTATGGATCTGGAAAAGGCTTACGACGGGGAAGACAGGAAGGCACTGTGGGAGGTACTGCATATATATGGGATAAGAGGAAAGCTGTTAAGAGCAGTCAAGAGTTTTTACGAGAGTAGTACAGTAGAGCTTGTGTTAGGATTAGAAATGGAGAGAGTGAATGGTTTGAGGTAAAGGTGGGACTTCGTCAGTGATGTGTTATGTCGCCCTGGCTGTTCAATCTATACATGGATGGGGTGGTGCGAGAAGCGAATGCAAGGGTAGTGGGTCAGGGGTTGGAGATGGTTAAAGAAAATGGAGAACAGTGAGAAATAAGCTAATTGTTGTTTGTTGACGACACTGCGTTTGTAGCAGGACCAGAGGAGGGATTGAGGAAGTTAGTGACAGAGTTTGAGAAGGTGTGTGAAAGAAGGAAGCTGAAGATAAATGTGGGTAAAAGTAAGGTGATGAGATGTACAAGGGGAGAGAGTGACAGCAAGCTGGAAGTTAGCATTAAGGGTCAAGTTAGCATTAAGACTGGAGGAAGTGGATAGTTTTAGATACTTGGGTGCGAATGTGGCAGGAAAGGGAGGAGTGGGGGTGGAGGTAGAATGTAGATTGAGAGAAGCGTGTAAATGCCTTGGTGGATTAAAAAGTGTAATGAGAAATAGACATCTGGGAATAGATGCTAAGAGAAGATTATATGAAGGAGTGATTGTGCCAACAGCACTGTATGGGGCAGAAACATGGAACATAAGAGAGGAAGAGAGAAGGAGTTTGAATGTGTTTGAGATGAAATGTCTGAGAAGTATGATAGGGGTTACTAAGCTAGATAGAGTGAGAAATGAGGTGAGGAGGAGAACAGGGGTGGAAAGGGAGCTGGGAGATAGGGTTGATGAAAGAGTATTAGGATGGTTTGGACACATGGAAAGAATGAGTGAAGAAAGATTAGTAAAAGAGGTGTGGAAGGCAGAGGTGGTAGGAGTGAATATGAGGGGGGGCCCTAGGATGATATGGATGGATGGGGTGAAAGGGGCATTACAAAAGAAAGGAATGTCTGTTGAGGAAGGACGGGAGATGACAGAAGATAGGGGTGAATGGACTTGTATATGGATGATGCTGTCATGCATGAGGGGGAGTGGGTGGGGATGGGGGTGAGGGAGTATGTATGAGAAAAAAATTGACGCAGCCCGAAGGGATTTCTCCCCGTCTTCTCTTTTTCTGCATGAGGGGACGGAGAGGGGCGGGGTCGCCGAATTTATGAAGCGGCCTTGCTGTGGATGTGCTGTGTCTTGCGACACTGCTTCTGACCCAGGGCAGTGGACAGGATGCAGGGATGACCCGTCATCCAGGAGGTGCCAAGGTAAGAGGGAGGGAGGAGGGTGGAGGGGAGTGGAATATGTAGGGAATGGAATGGGTGGGAGTGGTTTCTATGCCTTTGTCTTTTTGGCTACCCCCCAAGTAAGGGGGAAAAACCTTTGTTATATGTATGTACTTTCATAACTGTTTCTTTTGTATTTTCCTCCATCTGCTTATGTACTATTTCTCTAAAAGCTTTTTTTTTTTTCCTGATCTTGTTTCCATTGATTTTTTTTTTTTTTTTTTTTTTTTTTTTTTATGAGGTCTGTTTCTTTGACTCTTCCACCTTTCCGGTCACTACTTTTAATTGCTCTTTGACCTCCTTTTTCAGTTCTTCACTTTTATTTTTGTCATTCTTCATTCTTTCGTTTTCTCTTTTGAGAATTTCAATTTCGCTCTTTAGGTAACTTAATTCTTTAATCATTTGCTCATTACTCTTACGCAAAGTAATAAATTCCCTAAGTACAGCTTAGTAATCCAGTTTTAAATCTATGATTTCTTCCCTTAAGTCGTTTACTTCGCGATTTCTTAATGTATTACTTTATCTAACTTCTCTATATCTAAGCTTTTGCCTATTTAACCTGGGTTTCTTTGAAACCCTGAAAAACTGTCGTTTCCCACCTTTGATTTTTCCTTGGAGTATCTATCAAACAAGTTCTTTTGGGGATGACACCTCTTGGACTTTCATTTCTTCTTTTTCTTTCTCCATTTTTGCCAAAAAGTCTTGTGTGGGAAGTTTTGTTATTTTATCTTGAGGATGTGTCTTTCTTGAATTTTGTGAGATCTTTCTGAATGTAGGTTGGGTTTTTCAGTTATATTTTTTCAGAGTTGAGTTGGTAAGATGAAATGCATGGGAGTTTGTGCAATCTAACTTTGAGTTTAGACTAATGTATACAGGAGATGGTTATATTATATCTGCAATTAATGGAGTTTGTATAGTTTTGAGTTTGATATAATTAAGATATGACTGTTCACATAAAATTATATTATTCCTGGGTCATGATCTGAAGAAAGGTAGAGATTTTTTATAGATGGAATGGGTTTGGTAAGGAATCGTTTATACTAGTTAACTTTTTGAAATGCAGAACATCTTGCATCTATTATGGGTGGAATATTTAGAGAAAATGCATGGTTTCTAATTTATGTGTTGGTTTTGTTCAAATTTGGGATTTGTTGCTGTGTTTTCCTTGGTTTGTATTACTTTATTGTGTGTTGGCTTTGGGTGACTGCCTGTGAGTCTTATTTGGGGCGGGTGGGGTGAAATTTGCTGGTGTGTTCATTTTCTTGGGTGTGATCATCTGAAGTAGTTTAAAGTTAATGTGATATTGAGATGTTATATATGGGTTAACAAGAATTATATTTGAGTACATGATGGTAGGTTTGTGTGCCATAATATTGTGTTTTGTACTTTATATTTTGTAGAATGAGTTTGAAAAATATCTTGCAAGTATATTGCGTCAAAATACACTATACAGTATTTCTGGGAATTTATATGTTTACATAGTGTTTGGTAATATGTAGAGAATATTATCTCTATTTTTGTATTATTTGTATATTTGCATTAGCTGTTGATATGTACAGCTATTGTGGTAGATCTATGTAGATTTGAAGATTTGGTTCTGCATTTTTTGCTTTAAGTCTTATGAATGTTGATTCGATTGAATGCTTTAGGTTGTTGATTTGAAGAATTAACAGTGAATTTTGTGATTATAACTTTATGTCTTTAACATGTGGATTCTGTTTAATGCATTACTTAATCATTGTTTCTCCTGTATGTGTATGTACTTATTAGATTGTATCTATTTATATTGAATTTATTTACATATTTGTGTAGTGATGTGTAAAAATTTGGGAAACAGGGTACTTATTACAGATCTACGTGGATCCGATGCATAGTCCAGACGCACCGTTGGGTGATTGGAGACTGACAGTGCTTCAAAGAAGTTGGTGATAATTTGTCTGAGATTTTGTTGACGTTTGCAGTTTCTTCGTGCTGTTTGTGTCTCGATCGGAGGGAGGGGGTGGAGTGGGTGGAGGTTGTTGGAGTGGTCCTTGCTGTAGGCTACAGCGTGGAGGGAGTGGGTGTAGGTGCAAATGTGGGTAGTGTTGCGGTCACTCGTCGGCTACACTCGACCGACCGACGCGAAATTTCTAGCAGACTCCATACGTGAAGGTCTAAAAATATTAAAGTACATTAGAGGTGTTATGTTTGATACTCACGGGAGTGGGGTGGGTTGGAGTGTTGGAGTTGGCGAGGTCGATTGGGAGGATGGAGTGGTTGTTTGGAGGGGAATGTTGTGGAGGGGTGGTGTGTATACTGGACCGGATAGGGACCCTTCGCCGTCTCGGGTGGAGGGAGGGGTGGAGTGGGTGGAGGTGAAGGGTGAGCTCGAAGTAGGTGCGCGGGGCTGAATGAAGTCTTATGGGTAGGTGTTACGATTTCCAGTCTGGGTTGGATTCCAGGAGCGTGATTGAAGTCTTGGAGCCGATGCGCTGGGCTTGATACTGGGCTTCGATGCGTTATAATAGGAGTTCTTGTGACTTGATTGATTTTTGATGCGGTGATGCGTTGGGTTGGCTGAAGTCTTGATGCTGCGTTGCTGGGAATCACTGGTTTGGGCTGACGGTTCTAGTCATGTAACTGGTGAATAGCTACTCAGACACGCTACGGGATGGGGGGTTTAGTATGGATAGTCTTGTAACCGGCATGCTGCGGAGGGGTAGTGTGAGGAGTCGAGGACAGGCGGTCTCTCCTACTCAGACAGCGGTCTCTCTTCTGATTGGTAGCAAACTGCCATCAGGTGGTTTGGTATCAAATGCCTTATCGATTTCACCACCGACTCTCTTCAGGATCTACAACTGTAGGTTATACCTGTGAGAGTTGGCAGACATTTCTGGCAGTCGGCAGACTTGGTTAGGCAATGATGGCAGTCGAACTGGTTGGCGGCAGACATTCTGGTAGACGTGGGTAGTCGTGGATGAGCGGTTTGGCAGGTGACGACGGTTTTAGTCGGGTACTCGTGGATGGGCGGCCTCTTCCTTGGAGGCATAGGACCACCGCCTGCCGCCAATATGTAGCTGTTAGGTTGGGGCTACTCTGGCTGTGCGAGCGGTGTCTCCTCGGATGCGCGTGGGTGCTCGTGGAGTACTGCTGCCACCAATATGTAGCCATTAAGTTGGAGCTACACTGGCAGTGCGAGTGGCCTCTTCGGATGGGCGTGATTACTTTTGGAACACTGCTGCCGCCAGTATGTAGCCGTTAGTTTGGGCTACACAATGGGGCTTAGCGGGGTAACATATACCATTTTCGGGTTTTCTTGGTTTATTAGCAGGTACTTGATGTATTTACAGCTTGGGGATATAATCTCCTCTGGTTGGTGTAAGAGAGAGTGTTTCCCCTAGTCTACTCTATCTCTGGCGACACAGTCACCGTATATAAAAGGGGATATACCTATCTAAACGTGCTAGGTGTCGATTGTCACATACGAAATGTATTTGTGATAATAATATATATTATGTGTTGGTGCCATTGTAACAGGTTTAGTAATATTTGTGGATGTGGCTAGACATGGTGTATGTATTGAAGTTATAATAATGTAGCTTGGTATGTATAATTGTAGCTGTTAGGTTGGGGCTACACAATGGGGCTTGTGGGGTAACATATACCATTTCTGGGTTTTCTTGGTTTATTAGCAGGTACTTGATGTTTTTACAGCTTTGGGATATAATCTCCCCTGATGAGTAAGGGAGAGTGGCTCCCCTAGTCTCCTCTATCTTTGGCGACACAGTCGCCATATATAAAAGGGAATATGCCTATCTAAGCATGCCTGGTGTCGGTTGTCACATAGGAAATGTATTTGTGATAATAATAGATATTATATGTGGTAGTTGTATTGTAACAGGTTTAGTAATATTATTTGTGGATGTGGCTAGACTATTTGTATATATTGGAGTTATAATAATGTAGCTTGGTATGTCTAATTAAAGGTTAATGAACTGCCTGGTGACGTTAGGTGCTTGTGTCAGTTCATTGGACGATGAGGTGATGTAGTGTTGTGTAATTTGAGTCAGTTGTTTATCATTAGGAAATGTGAAAGTTGCAAGATTGGAGGTAGGGATTGCAAAAGGCCAGTGCCTTTCAGGCATCTTGCATGCATATGGTATATCATAATGGTTAGTAATGTAGGATACAAAATGTCAAATTAAGGTATAGAAAAAAAGATGGTGGATTGTGTAAGGAGTCCAGGATGAGACAGGGTTGAGTTTTATCTCCATTACTGTTTAACCTCTTCAATATGAGTCAAATTCTCGCAGGCAGCATTAGCTACCTGACGTATGATGATGCATCACAATACTCACATTATGAAATATAAAGTTACAACTGTATTACTCATTCTCTCTCACTCTGAATGTTAATAACCACAGAAAATATGATCAGGCCAGTTCACAGAATATGGGAGCTCAGCTACAACTACAAAATATAATCAAGATGCCAATTCCAACATCCTCATATACCCCCTCGCTCCTCATGACTCCTATGTAGGCGTCAACATATCAAAGGGGTTATAATGTATACGGATAAGTGTATGAAATAAATATGAACAAATCAGTAGAGGATTATAATGCTAGCCTATGCAGATGATGTGATAGTCTTGGCGAGCAATATTGCTGATCTCCAAGGTGAAATACAGAAATGGTAGGATATGTAGAATATGTAGAACATAAAGAGAAATAGTCAAATTTAGTAGAAATAAAGGAAAAGAATGTAACATCTTTCTAGAAAACTAAAGGCTAAATCAATAAATGATTTTAAGCATCTAGGTGTTATGCAAAATGATGACACAAGGTAAGAAGCAGAGATCAACAACAATAGCTAAATGCAATCCAAATGTGTGCATGTTGTACCCTTTGCCAAAGAACAGGCACATACAAATAAAAAGTAAGTGTACAATTTATACTACTACTTTGAGACCTATCCTTGTTTATGGCTCAGAAACCTGGACTCTAAAATCGAAGACAACATATAAAGTTCAGGCAGCAGAAATGAAAGTATTGAGGATGATTAGGGATGTAACTAGTAGGGTGGATGATAATGATATTGGTTTTTAGGCTGCTGGGTTATTAGAAGGTATCATTTGTTTTAATGTGGGTATTATATATAATACCTTGCAGGACACCAATTATCATTTCTTCCCAGGTTGAGTATTTATCTGTAATTACTACCCTCATTTTTCTCCCAGTCAAGAAGTCTTCCATCCATTCCAATAATTTTCCTTTGATACCACCTATTGATTCCATTTTTCTTAATTTTTTTTTTTTTTTTTTTTTTTTTGTACTTTATCAAATGCTTTTTGTAGATCTAGAAAAGCACAATCCACCCATCCATCCCTTTTTTGTATTATTTCTATTAGTCTCTAGTAGAAGCAAGTCAAGATTGGCACATGATCTTCCTTGTCTAAATCCAAATTATGTTGGATTCAGTATATTTTTTTCTTCCAGATGTTTAACCCATCTACTTTTGATAACTTTTTCACATATTTTTGCTATTGTGCTTGTAAGGGAGACCAGTCTATAGTTAGTTGGATTTTCCTTGCCCCGTCCTTTATGTATTGGTACAAATTTGCATTTTCCAGTCCTGTGATATCTTTCCTTCTTTGAATGAGTAGTCATTAATCTTGTATATTTTGTCCATCAACGCATCTCTGTATTCTTTTTATATCCAGTTTGCAATTTCATCTGGACTGTGTGATATTCTGACATCAAGGTTTTTTATTTGGTCTCTAATTTTCTTCTGTGTCACAATTATTTCTTTTATTGGGGGCTATCTTTCTGTATTTCCTCCCAGTTTTGTAACCTTTCCATTGTGAATACAGATTTTAAATGTTTGTTCATAATTTCAGCCATTTCTACATCTTTATATTCATTATTCCCTTGACACAGTGTTATTATTTCTTGTTTATCTTTTAGTTTGCCATTTACATACCTGTTCAATAGTTTAGGTTATTCCTTGCATTTTTTATTGTGTCTTTTTTATATTTTCTCTTTTCATCTCTGCATATTTTTACATATGAATTTCTTACTCTTTTTTTTCCCCCATCTTTTCCAAGCTTTGTCTCTTCTATCTTTAGCCTCGCTACATTTTTTGTTGTACCAACACATAATGTATACCCTCTCTTTGTTCTATTTTGGTGCATATGTTTATTCCCTCATTGTAAATTTCTTTTGGTGAGTTCCATTTCTCTTCCATCTTTGTTTCTTCGTTTAAGAAGTTTTCCCAATTTACATTTTGAAAGAATTTTCTGAGTTTCTCAAAATCCATTTTGTTTTACATTAGTCTTCCTTTTCTATGTCTCTCATTTTTTTTTTCAAATTAAATTGTTCTTTTAGTTCAAACTCCAGTAGTAAGTGGTCACTTTTCACAATTGGTGTTTTGTATTCTATTCTGTTCACAATTTCATGCTCTGACATAAGTATTTAATCTAGTCTTGATGGTTCCTCAATGTTTCTATATCTGGTATTTTCCTTTACCCATTGAGTCATTGTGTATTCAATGGTCATATCCAGTAGTATTCTTACCCAGAGGTCTTCTCCACCTTTCACTGTCATTTATTCCCAACGTATTTCTTTTGAGTTAAAGTCACCCATAATTACTATATTTCCTTCTTTCAGTAAATCAGTGCATTCTTTGTGTCTTCCAACATTTTGGAATGATCACTCTCTTTCCAAGACTGTGTTTTAAGGGCTACATTACTACAAATTGTCTATTTTTCATGTCACTGTTTTCAACTTTCATCATAATAAATTCCACATTATTTTTTCTTTGTTATCTTGGTCACATTTAAGCCTTTCCTAGTCAAAAGCATGACTCCACCCTGTTTCTCCTTTTTATTTTTCATCCAATGGTTGTATAGACTTTGTCCCACAGTATTTGGTGGTAGAGGACTTTTTAATTTTGTTTCTACAATTCCCATTATGTCTTTTTTTTTTCTAATGCCAGACAGTTATTTAATTCATTTAGTCCTGAAATCATGCTATTTGGTATAAGCTATTTTTTTTCTATTATATTTCCTTTATATATATATATATGTATATATATATATATATATATATATATATATATATATATATATATATATACACACTGTATATATATATTTACATATATATATATATATATATATATATATATATATATATATATATATATATATATATATAATATGATACAATTACATGCTACCTTACCTTCATGTGAGTATGGAAATTTGAAGTCCGTCAAATATTCCCACTAACAACTTTGTCACAGTGCTTGTATTTCAGCTGCACTTGAGTAATAGGAGCTGTCTTAGAGCTGCCATGAAAATGGTCCAGTATTGGTTTATTCATGATGACTTAGAGATGTTCTTGTTGAGGAATGGAGTGATAACTGATGAGTCTCTACCAGCTGTCTACCTTATACAGTATAAGCCAGCAGAGTATGCATGCACAAACGTGTTGTTTGCCATGCATAGACTGTAGTATATGCATGTACAAGCATGTTGGGTGGGTGAAATTATCCCAATAAAGAACTTGATAAGACCAAAGATATCTAAATTTCAAATATTGCAAAAGTCTGAACTTAGATCCCTTCAGTTAATTTTTTTTTTTTTTTCATTACCAAAGCTCATAGGCAATTTACATTGTTACTGAAAGCTATTGCACCTGCTATTTGAAATTACATATCATTGGTGGGAGAGGCAGTGGTCCACTTCGCACCAGTGGTCCACTTTACCCCATCTTCACCTTTATCATGGTAGACAAGCAAGTAAAAACATGAGATGGTGCCAATGCTTTCAAAGCATACTTTGACCTGAAAGTAAATTGTTTCATGGAAATTACAAATAAATAATCACAATAATCACATTTTAATCAGTGATTATTATCAAGAAAAAATTGATTATTATCTAACTATCATTACCACTGCAGAGTAAATTTTGATGTGATTATGATGGCACAAATTTCAAGCTTTTTGATTATGATTTAATTATGATTATGTAATCACAGCCATGGATTTTGATTTTTTGGTTAGTAATCATAATCATACCCATGTCTGGTGGGAGGTGAACCGATTGTGTTTGTTGATGAAACTAATTTTGTGGCTAGATCAGCAAAGGATCTAAAGCAGTTAATGACAGAGTTTAAGAATGTAGTAGGAGGAATTTTAAAGTAAATTTGGGTAAAAGTACAGTGATGAGATTAGATGAGATGTACAAATGGACAGAGTGTCAGGTATCAGGTCGAAAACAGAGAGTTGTTTTAAATGGAAAAACTTCTGGATGGAAAAATGTTGCAAGTGGAGTTCCTCAGGGTTCCGTTCTTGGGCCACTTCTATTCATAGTATATATAAATGATATAGACAATGGACTAAAATCTACTGTTTCCAAATTTGCTGATGATACAAAACTGTGCGGAGTGGCAAATGATCACTCAAACCAATTAGATATTCAAGAAGATTTAGATCAATTACAGCAATGGTCTGAAAAGTGGCTAATGAAATTTAACACAAGTAAATGCAAGGTAATGCACATAGGTAAAAATAACAGTAAGTACGATTACAAGTTATTTGGAAATTCGTTAACAAAAGTGGATAGTGAAAAAGATCTCGGCGTAATTATCAGTAACGACCTCAAATCATCCAAGCAATGTATTTCAGCCTCTGAGAAAGCAAATAAGATTCTGGGATTGATTGCGCGATCTTTTGATTTCAAAAGTCCATCACTCATTAACAAGCTATATAAATCGTTAGTTCGTCCACATTTGGAATATGCTGTTTCCGTATGGTCACCGAATCTCATTAAAGACATTGACAGACTGGAAAAAGTACAACGGCGAGCCACAAAACTGATTCCAAATATCAAAAATAAATCATACGAAAATCGACTTAAGCACATGAATCTGTTTTCCCTAAAAAAGCGTAGACTCAGAGGTGACTTGATACAGGTCTTTAAGATTTTAAAGGGAATTGACAACATCAAAAGTGACAAAATTTTCACATTGAATGAGAATCAGACAAGAAACAATGGTCTCAAAGTGTCCGGAAATAGATTCAATTTGGAAGTAGGTAGAAACAACTTTGCCAACCGTGTAGTTAATGAATGGAATAAACTTCCTGCACAGGTAGTGCAATGTTGTTCAGTTCGAAGCTTTAAGAATCATTTAGATAAATACCTAAGTAAGATGCTGTAATGATTATAATTTATGTTATATTATTTGTTTTTGTTTTGTTATAATTTGTCTGTCTGATTTTCATCTATTATTAGTTATATGTCAATTTATAATCATTTACTATTTACCTTTTTGTTTGTTATTCAACTATACCTATGCATTTATTTATGTATTTTATTTGTTATTTTTACATTATTATAGTTTTTTTTTTTTTTTTTTTTTTTTTTTTTTTTTTTTTTTTTTTTTTTTTTTTTTTTTTTTTTTTTTTTTTTTTTTTGCATCCGACCTAGATATGGATCAAAAGGTCTCCTGTCGGCATGCTCCGCCTTTGTAATCCTTTGTAATCATTTGTAAGTTGGAGATAAATCTTAAAGGGGTTAGAGGAAGTGGATAGTTTTAAGTATTTAGGACCACATGTAGTAGGGTTAATGGAGGAATGGGGTATCAGGTAAATTGTAGAGTGAGGGAAGCAAGTAAATGTCTTGGGGTGAAAAGTGTCATGAGAAATAGATATCTGGGGATGGATACAAAGAGAGATTTATGTATTTACATAGTTGTATTTTGTGGGAGAAAAGCTATGCTCATAGTGACATGCAGTTGTATCTTTCTGCATCCAGTTCTTTTTTAAAATCATGTATAGTTTTAGCACACTATTTTCTCTTTCAATTTGTTCCATATATCTATTACTCTGTGTGGAAAGCTGTTCTTTTTCAAATCTCTTCTGTAACTGTCCTTCTTAAGTTTCTTCTCGTGTCCTCTTATATTTCTTCTGTCCCATTTAAGTAGGTCATCCCTATCAAGGATTTCTATCCTTTTCATAATTCTGTAGATTTTTTATCAAATTGTCTCTTTCTCTTCTTTGTCCCAGATTTGATAAGTTTAGTATGTCTAATCTTTGTTCATATGTCAACTTGCTAAGTGTTGGTGCCATCTTTGTCATTGCTCTTTGAATTCTTTCTAGTTTATTTATTTATTTATTTATTTTTCACTAGGTGTCCATAGTGACACAATATATTCTAATTTTGGTCTTACAAGTGTAACTAGTATTTTCTTTTACCATTTCCTCACCCATGTAGTCAAAGGCCACTTTTATTGATCTTATTAAATTGTAAGTTTCTCAAACTATTTTGTTTACATGTTTGTCTGGTGTTATGTTGTTTGAAATAATTACTCCTAGGTCTCTTTCTGAGTTTATTTTTGTAATTTCCTTTGTACTAATTTTGTACTGACCAGATATTCTATTTTTAATTTTTCCAAATTCCATTATATTACATTTCTTGGTGTTGAAATTCACTTTGTTCTTTATACTCCAATTTCAGACTTTGCCCAGGTCTTCTTGAAAAGATTTGCAATCTCCTTCTGTACTTACTCTCTTCAATATTTACCTAGTTGTACCCAGTTGCATTATATGGGAAGGGAGGTATGCTCATGGTGATCCGTCTTTGTATCTCTCAGCATCAAGTTTTTTCTTTAAATTTTGAATAGTGTTTGCACACAATGTTTCTTTGTCTAATTTGTTCTGTGTGGGAAGCTACCGTATTTTCCGGCGTATAGTGCGCGACCTTTTTCCGTTGGAAGGGCCTAAAAATGGAGGGTGCGCGTTATCCGGCGGTGCGCATTATCTACGGCCTACGATAAAAATTCTGCGGCTGTGTGTGTAATTTTTTTCACAACAACGTGACGATGTTGGCCGCCACAAAGTCGGGAGGCACACTTCTCCGTGACGTTCCGTGAGAACAAGAACAGCCATAGTGACATGAAAGAATAAGCCAGCATGGGCTACCGTATATAAATATTTGGTATAGGTAGGTATCTATCGAATCTTATTTTTCATGTTTAGATAGGCCTAAACACCATGAAACATGATCAATATTTGCCCATGTTCACAGCATCTTAGTTTGAATTCTTATGTTGGCTTTGTTGCTTCACTTTAGGTATGGTACAAATTCCGCTGCGGCCGTTCATAAACTCGTGTCAAACACCTGACTACAACACCCTCTTTCAGGAGTTATATTAACTAAACGTCACCTCGATGAGAGACTGTCCTATTTCACCACTGTCATTGCAGGTTCAAAGCTAAAACGAAACAGATTGTAGTTTGTTTCAGTATTAAATAAAAAAATAAAAAATGTAAAGATGAATTATTTCCTCAAGATATAAAAAGAACATTTTCTGTAAAAATCCCGAAATTTTTCTGTATATTTTACTTTCAATAAACTTTTTTAGATCATATTTCCAACAAACTATTTAAGCTACAAAGTAATAAGGGACCAACGCACAACATAAGTCATATACCGGTACATGTAGTTCCGACTTTTTCTTAGTTGTGTCCTGATTGATGCCTAAACTGACACTTAATTTAGTGACAAATCAACAGATTTCCCAGTGGTGGCTCTAGCCAATGAAAAATACTTCTCATGTAAGCTCGTTCACATGATATAAATACCGAGGTAAAACTGCGTTATAGACAAATGCGATCGGGCATGCGCGTTATACGTCGATGCGCGCTATCTGTGTACTGAGATAACGAAGTCCATGGGTGCGCATTATAACCCGATGCGCATTATAAGCCGGAAAATACGGTATATATATATATATATTTTTATATCTCTTCTTTAATTACCTTTTTTGAGTTTCTTTTCGTGTCCTCTTGTTTTTCCATTGTCCCATTTCAATAAGTCATTCTTATCTAAGATTTCCATTCCTTTCATAATTCTATAGATAGTAAGTCTCCTCCTTCCCTTCTTTGTTCCAGAGTTGGTAATTCTAATTTGGACAGTCTTTGTTCATATGTCATTTTGGAAAGAGTTGGTGCCAGTTTTGTTGTTGCTCTTTGTATTCTTTTTAACTTCTCTATATTCTTTTTGGTACCAGGTGCTCATAGGGTTGCTGCATAGTTTTGGTCTTATTAGTGTAGTTAAATTTTTTTATCATTTACTCATCCAAATAGGCAAATGCCACTTTTATTGACCTCAATGAATTATAGATCTCTCCAACTATTTCATTAATATGCTTATCCGGTGTCATGTCTTTGCTGATCATCACTCCAAGGTCTTTTTCCAGGTTTACTTTTTTGACCTCTTCACCAATTTTATAATCTCTCGATATTCTGTTTTTACTTTTTCCAAATTCCATTATACTGTACTTCATTTCTTGATATTGAATTTCACTTCCCACTTTTGAGTCCATTTCCAGATCTTGTCCAAGTCTTATTGTATTGAGTTGCAATCCTCCTCCATTTTTACTTTCTTTAGTATTTTTTCGTTGTCTGCAAAGAAATTCATATAACACTACTCCTTTGTCCATGTCATTTATGTATATAGCAAACATGATCAGGGCCAGTACTGATCCCTGCAGGACACCACTTATCATTTCTTCCCAATTTGAGAATTTGTCTCTAATTACTAATCTCATTTTCCTCCCATTCAGGAAGTCTTTCATCCATTCCAATAATTTTCCTCAGATGCCACCTATTGATTCTTATTAGTTTATTGTATGGTACATTATCAAATGCCTTTTGTGGGTCCAGAAAGGCACAGTCTGCCCAACCATCTCTCTCTTGTATTATGTCTATTAATCTTGAGTAGAAGCAGATCAAGTTTGTTGTACATGATCTTCCATGTCTGAATCGAAATTGATTTGGATTCAGTATAGTTTTTTCTTCCAAATGTTTAACCCATCTATTTTTGACAACCTTTTCACCAATTTTTACTACTGTGCTTGTCAAGGAGACCGGTCTGTAATTTGATGGATCTTCCTTGTTTCCTCCCTTATAAATTGGTACAATGTTTGCCTTCTTCCAGTCCTGTGGCACTTTTCCCTCTTTAAGTGAGAATTTAATTATATTGTATATTTTGTCTGTTAATTCTTCCATGCATTCTTACAGGATCCAATTTGCAATTCCGTCTGGAACATGTGATTTTTTGACGTCAAGGGTTTTGATTTGATCGCTGATTTCCTTTTGTATTACAATTATTTCTTTCATTGAGGGAGATATCTCTCTATTTCCTCACAATTATGTAAGTTTTCTATTGTGAATACTGATTTGAAATGGTTTTTCATAATTTCAGCCATTTCCAGTTCTTTTGGTTATCAACTAACATGTTCTCTGATCTGAATTGATACAATCATCAATAGGTAACCTACTCAAAGCATCAGTAACTACATTGGTTTTACTACTTTTATGAAAAAGGTCATAGCTATAGTGTAACAACAAAACAGACCACCTGATTAATCTTGCATTTGAATGTATTGGAATCGCTTTGTTTTTTCTGAATAATCCAAGAAGTAGTTTATGATCAGTTCTCAACTCAAAATTCCTACCTAATAGATAGTATTTAAACTTTGTGACACCAAACACTAGTGCTAGCCCTTCACAGTCAGTCTATGGGTAATTTTTCTCAGCAGAAGTAAGCTTTTTACTAGCAAATGCAATAGGTTTTTCAACATTATTTTCAACCTGTATCAATACACAACCTACACCTGCTGGAAAAGCATCACATTCTAGAATCAGTTTTGACTTTCCAGTAAAACATGATAAAACATCAGGTTTGCATAAAGCTTTTTTAATAACATTATAAGCTATTTGGCACTGTTTTGACCACACAAACTTGACATTGTTTTTTGTTCAATCATAGAGTGGTGACAAAATTTCAGAAAACTTATGGATAAATCTACTATAATGAGTGACTAATCCAAGAAATGACTGTAGCTCCGGCAAGTTTTTTGGTACTGGGGCATCAAGGATAGCTTTAACTTTATTTGGTGATGGAGATAAGCCTTCTCCAGAGATCACATAACCAAGGAAATCAATTACAGTCTTATCAAATTTGCACTTTTCCAGATTCAACTTGACATTAGCTTAGCCAATTTATTTAAAACAAGCTTAACTTTATTACTTTGGTCTTCTCTTGATTTGGCACAGATAAGAATGTTGTCTAAATGAATAATTAAACCATCAATACCACTTAATAGTTATAAGCACTACACTGGTGTTCTAACTCATTTTCATGCACTGGTTTAGGTTCAGAAAATTATTTTAAATTTTCATTATTAAAACTCTTAGAGCTATTTTGCTTCAAAGTATTAGTGGATTTGTATGAATCATTTTGCTTAAATCTACAAAAAATTTTCTAAATGACCCTTGCAATCACAAAAGCGGCATTCCAAGTTTTTAAACCTACAAGCAGAACTTGGATGCAGGAAACCATAATGTTTACACTTTGACGTAGCCTCACTGTGCACTTTATGCACAGGTGTACCTGATGAACTGGAGTTTGCTATCTCTCATTCCCCCATGTGAGCTTTTTCAAGCAACAGAATGCAGTCTAGGAGTGTTGAAGATGTCAAGGCTTCTAGTTTCAAGTCCTTGATAAGTAGATATTTGAAGTATGGTTTTTTATCAATTGCCATAAACAGTTGGTCTCGCAGCCTGGCATCAAGCATTGCACCAAAGTTGCAATCCTTTGCCAGTCTCTTCAGATCTGCATATAGCTCTTTCACAGTTTCTTGATCAACTTTACACCATTGTTGAAAAGAACAGCTTCAGTGATATGATGGCTTAGTGATAAAATGTTTCTTGAATAATTCAGTAAGCTTATCAAATGTCTTTGTAGTTGGCATGTCTGGAGCAGTCAAATTTGCTAAAATTCTAGACATTTTAGTGCTTATGCAAATAAACAGTTGATTTTTCTTTTTGTCAGCATCAGTTATATCCTGAGTGGCTAAATGTGCTTGAAACAAAGCCAAATAAATATCAAATGGTAGTTCTTCAGGGTTAAACGGTCCAATCTTTATGGAAGATGCCATCATTTAAATCTGGTCTAGCTTCTTGGCTATCAAAACTTTCAGACAAATTTAGGTAATCTTAAAACCTTCTCCCCTCTAATAGGAGAAAAACAAACAAACAAGTGATTTCTGGTGTTGTGTAACAGCAAGCAATATAAGTAAAGGCACCTACACTAGGTGTGGCCACCCTTAGCCTAGTCTAAACACCAGGCGTCCTGAAACACATATTTGAAGGAGGCTGTGGTACCCACACTAGGTGCAGTTACCATTGTTTTCTGGTCTAAACCACCAGAAAAACACTCAAAAACACTTTGATCATCATCGTCATTGTTATATCTTAATTTTTCCATGCATATCAATCAGTTTCTTTATTAATATCCTTAAATTAGGAAGGTTAAGCTGTCTTTGTTTACAGCATGGTGCCCAAAGCACACAAAAACATCAACAGAACAAAAGCAAAAGGTGCATATCACCATAAACCTAAACACTGTTTTAATCTGAATACACTACACATGGCCTGAAGTAATTTCATCTCTTCTGCTCTATAAATTCTGGAGTGGATGAGGGGGGAAAGTCACCATGTAATGAAGAAGTAGGAGAAAGGTAAATTGTGCTGCTGTGGATATATTCTGCTTTGCTGCACTACTTCTGAAGTGGGCAGTGTGCATGGGTACAGGAGTGGGCCTTCACCCACAAGGAACCAAGATACATACATATACCAAGGCTTTTTCCCCCTTTCAAGGGAGGTAGCCAAAAAGGGAAAGGCATAAAAACACTCCCACCCATTTCATCCCTAAATACACTCCACACCCCTCCCACCCTCCCTCTCATCTGAGGAACCAAGATAAAAAAGGAAAACAAATGGTGTTGTCTGGGTGTATGATGGTTGAAGGGTGGTTGCATGCCTTGGCTGGTCACCTCCCTTCTAAAGAGTAAAGGGCTTTTTGGTGTGTGTATTTATGTAATTAATTTAGCTGTGTTGATTCATAGTATTTGTTAGCTTTTCTTTTGTTGGAGAAGAGTATGCAGTTGTGCATTTATGTTGTAAGTCCACATTTGTATTGTTTGTTGTCCTCTCTAACTGCTGTATATTTAGTGAATGTGGGTAGTGTGGTTGTGGTGTTAGTGTAGGCTCTTGTATTGGTGTTATGTGTATGTTGTGTTTGTGCAAGAATTGATGTATTTACCTAGTTGTATTTTGCGGGAAGGGGAGCTATGCTCGTAGTGTCCCGCCTTTGTATCTCGCAGTGTCTAGTTTGCTTTTAAACTCATGAATGGTTTTTGCGCATACTATTTCATTATCCAGTTTGTTCCAAGTGTCCACTACTCTATGTGGAAAACTGTTTTTCTTCAGTTCTCTTCTGTAGCTATGTTTTTTATTTTCTTTCCATGTCCTCTTGTGTTTCTCTTGTCCCAGTTTAGTAAGTCCTCTCTATCGAGTATCTCTGTGCCTTTCATGATTCTGTAGATGGTCAGTAGGTCACCTCTCTCTTCTTTGCTCCAGCATTGGTAACTCCAGTTTAGCCAATCTCTCCTCATATGATAGGTTTGCAAGTGCAGGTGCCATTTTTGTTGCTGCTCTCTGGATTCTTTCTATTTTCTTTATATGTAAATCAATGTGATTGTTTGAGATATCATTTATGTTTATTTGCAGTAACTTTAGAGTTTGTTTTTGCTCTGGCATTTTTTGAGTGAGTGTTGATGTGTGGTGAGAGTGCTAAAACTATACAAGACTTTAAGAACAAACTGGATGTGGAAAGATACCAATGTGGGTCGTTAAGAGCATAGCTCTCTTCCTGTAAAATACAATTAGGTAAATACTAGTTTCTGTTGTCAAGTGTGGTTCATTTGAGGTAGACCCATGTGTATTGCATGTTACATTTAATGGAGATGTCTGAATTGTTTATAATCTTTGTATATGTGGGCTGTGTGAATAGGCCTAGGTTGTTTTTATGTCTGGCTAGAAGGTGTGGAAGAAAAGGCACTAGAGTACTGACTTCATTGGGTGAAAAAATGGAAGTAGAATAGAGAAAGATAGGTTGATAGGCCATAATAGATAGGACTGAGTGATTTTCTGGTCCAAGCATGGAGACCATGTACTGGCACTGTGGAGCCACACCTCATGGAAATGGCATGGAAAAATGTATTTGCAACCAGAGGGTGTTGGGGTCTTCTCTATCAGAGAATCCTCTTGAATGGTACGGAGGTCCCTTTTTTTCAGTCTCCTCTGCCTCTTGTTGGCACAATGTGTTATTTTAGTTATATAAAGACATAGGTAACTGCATCCTTCTCTAGTTTCTTAATTTTTCACATTTGTTTCACAAAAGTCATTTATACATATTTTTCCTCTGCTGTCAGGTTATGCTGAGATGCAGGGTGCTGATGCTGGCACTAGATCAACCCTTGTCCTCCTTATTGGTATTGCCAACACTGCTGGCAGAGTTATCTGTGGAGGTCTCAGTGACCACCCAAAGGTTTGCTTTCATATGTGATGATACTTTGTTTGGACAGCTTTAAAAGTAACCTTTTGCTTTTGCAACTATGACTCATGTTGCTATGTGCTAATGTGTTTCAGTATAATGGTCAATTTACAACATTTTCTAATTACACACACACACACATATATATATTGAAAGCGGTCAGACTGGCAAACAGCAAAAAGTTTAAGAATATAAGAATACAAAAAGAAATGAATGACGAGGAGAAGGAGAAAGATAAAGCACTTAGAATAGAAGCAAACGAAAGGAATGAAAAGAGAACAGAAGAGGAAAAAAACGAGTTTTTTTTGGAGAGTGCTGGACCTGAGGTTGAAAAAGTGGTGCATCAAGAAAATGGAAACCTAAACCAAAAAAGAAAAGAAAATGCGAATTTAAAAGTGGCATATACAAACATTGACGGTATAATCTCTGGATTAAACGAACTGAATGACTACTTAGAGACTGATAAACCCGACATCATGGGGATAGTGGAGACGAAGTTGAGAGGACCACTTTTAACAACCACTGTGGGACATGGTCTATATAACATATGGGCGAAAAACAGAACCGAAAAGAAAGGAGGGGGTGTCATGATACTAACCAAAAAAGGATTAAATGTAACCAAGACTATCGAAGGAAAAGAAACACAGAAATAATTATGATTAAAATTAATCATGAAAAGACAAAAAGCAGAAAATTTATAGTAGTATATGTACCACCAAAGACCCATGTATGGTCAGATGGTGATCATTCAAACTTATTGAAAGAAACAATGGAGGTACTAAATGAGTTGCTAAAAGAAGATGGAAACTTAATAATTATGGGCAATTTTAAGGCTAAACAAATAATCTGGGAAGAAATGACAGTCAAAGGAGGCGAAGAACTGTGGAGCAACACCATACTGGATATGACTATTGAGTACACACTAACATAATGGGTTGAGGAAAACACTAGATACAGAAATGATGAAGAACCATCAAAACTAGACCTAATATTGACATCTGAACCATAAATTGTAAAGAAAATGGAGTACAAAACACTTATTGGAAAAAGTGACCATATACTAATAGACTTTGAATTAAATGATCATTACAATATGGACAGAAATTATAAACATAGAGAAGGTAGATTTATGTACAACAGAACAGACTTTGAAAAACTAAAGGCATTTTTCCAAGACGGAAATTGGGATGGGCTCACAAATGATAAAACAAAGACGGAAGACAAGTGGAACGTGTGTAAAGAGAAGTACAATGAGGGAGTAAAGAAATACGTACCAGTAAAAAAGCACGAGGAGAAATATTTAAAATGTTGGTTCAACAAAAGATGTAGTGAGGCTAAAGCAAGGAGAGATAAAGCCTGGAAAAAATGGAAGAAAAATAGAAAAACATCCAATTGGCAAACATACAAAGCACTTAGAAACTAATATGTAAACATACGCAGGAAGGAAATAAGGGAATATGAAAGGGATATTATAGATAAATATAAGGATCAACCAAAACTCTTTTACAGATATGTAAATGACAAAACAAAGGACAAGCATGATATAGTAAAACTATGCAAAGGAGACAAGGAATTCACTGATGATACAGAGATGGCAAATGTTACAATCAGACATTTCAAGTCTGTATTTACAATCAAGAACTCTCAACCCTGGGAGAATGATCAGTTAGAAAGTTCACCCAAAATAAAGGAAATAACAATAACACAGAAGGAAATAAGAGGTACAATAAAAAGCCTAGATGTCCTGATGAAATCGCAAATTGGATATTAAAAGAATGCATGGACAAACTGACTGACAAGATACACAAGATAATAGAGTTCTCATTAAAAGAGGGCAAAGTACCACAAGTTTGGAAAAATGCAAACATAGTGCCAATACACAAAGCAGGAAACAGGGAAAGTCCTACAAACTTTAAACCAGTATCCCTCACAAGTACAATAGCCAAAATATGCAAAAAGATCATTAGAAGTAGATGGATCAAACATTTGGAGGAAAACAATATATTAGATACAAAACAATTTGGATTTAGAAGTGGAAGATCGTGTACCACAAACCTAATATGCTCTTACTCAAGAGTGATTGATATAGTTCAAGAAGGAGATGGTTGGGCAGACTGTGCCTTACTGGATTTGCAAAAAGCTTTTGATAAGATACCACATAAAAAGTTAATAGACAAAATTGAAAAAATAGGAGGAATTCAAGGCAGTTTGTTGGAATGGATAAAGGACTTTTTAAATGGAAGAAAAATAAGAGTGGTTCTTAGTGAGAAAAAATCAAAATGGGAAGAA
Organism: Oratosquilla oratoria; assembly: GCF_046742065.1. Lineage (NCBI taxonomy): Eukaryota > Metazoa > Arthropoda > Malacostraca > Stomatopoda > Squillidae > Oratosquilla > Oratosquilla oratoria. Next base: position 8,076,954 of record NC_134816.1, read on the forward strand.
GTAAAAAGTGGTGTCCCCCAAGGCTCTGTTCTGGCTCCTTTAATGTTTACCATATACATAAATGATATGGATGAAGGAGTGAAATGTTACATGAACTTCTTTGCCGACAATGCTAAATTGCTCAGGAGAGTGACAACAGAAGAAGATAAGAAATTGTTACAAGAGGATTTACATAGAGTATGGGAGTGGAGTCAGAAACACAAAATGAATTTCAACATCAAGAAATGTAGCATAATGGAGTTCGGTAAAGGCAAAAATAGAGTCTCAGGAAACTACATGATTGGAGGTAAAGAAGTAAAAAAAGTGAAATCAGAGAGAGACCTAGGAGTAATCATCTCATGTGACTTGACTCCTGACAAACATGTAAACAAGATATTTGGAGAGACTTACAATTAGTTAAGATCTATGAAAGTGGCCTTCGACTACATGGATGAAGAGATGGTTAAGAAACTAATTGTTGCATTAATAAGACCGAAACTAGAATATGCTGCATCATTGTGGGTACCTATCACAAAGAAAAGCATAAAAAAATTAGAAAGAATCCAGAGAGCGATGACCAAGATGGCACCTACAGTACACTATCAAATTTAACATATGAACAAATATTGGAGAAATTACAAATGATAACACTAGAACAGAGAAGGGAGAGAGGCGATTTGTTGACCATTTTTAGAATTAAGAAAGGAATGGAAGTTCTTGATAGGGATGACCTATCAAAATGGGACAAAAGAGAAACAAGAGGACACGCAAAGAAACTAAAGAAAGACAGCTATAGAAGAGACCTGAAAAAGAACAGCTTCCCACACAGAGTGATTTACATCTGGAACAAATTGAACAGTGAAACAGTTAATGCCAGAAATATACATGAATTCAAAAGGAAACTAGATGTAGAGAGATACAAAAATGGGTCATAAAGAGCATAGCTCCAGGCCTGTAAAATACAACTAGGTAAATACACACCAAAGGCACTTTCCTTCTTATAATGAGACCATATAATAGTACTACAAACTACAAACTATAAGCACATACCTAGTCCTTAGATGTGACATGATTTCTACTCATAACTGAATAAGACATAATTTTTTCCAATATGTTCATACTCATGTATGGCAAATCATGGTGAAAATTTCATTTAGTTTACAGCCCTGAGTAGATTTCTTTTGGTGGTAGAGATGTAATTTTCAATTACTTTTTTACTACTGAATTTATGATTCAATAAGAAGTTGAGCATATCATTAGTGCAATAGCTCAGTATATAATTTATTATCTAATTCTGTAAATAGTGAGATCTTTTTAATGTGATTTTTCAGTAGCCAAGAAGAGGCAAAACAAAATCAATCCATTGCTTTAATATTAACATAAATTTATATATACTTCAGGTGGATGCCCTATATGTCAACAATCTCTCCCTTATAATGGGAGGAGTGGCTACCATTGCTCTACCCTTCCTTAAGGACATTTCACTTATGTATGCATATAGTCTTGTCTTTGGATTTGCCGTTGGTAAGTAAGACTGTATTATGATGCAGTATATCATTTTTGCATGCATTGTACCTTGTTTTAAGTACATATGAGTGCATTGGATATTGAACTACTAACAGACCTCCCAGAACAATGGCTGGGGCCATAGAAAATGTAGAAGAGGAAGAACAAGTGTACCAAATGTATCTAAAGCTGAAGGTCTTGAAGATTTTAGATTATACTGTAGCAGCAAATGAAATGAGGGGATTGTAGAAGTTTAGTTTCTCCACTTCTTGCCATTGTATACATAAGTTCAGCATGTATATTATGATTAGCATGGTAAACAAGATTACATTATTGTACTCATGTATGGAGTGGAGGGACTGAGAATGGGTAGTACCACTGGAAGCTATAACTGGCTGGACAGTGGCTGGTGGAAGTATACATGTGGTAACTGTGTGTTTATTTACACTGTCATGATAGTGAATGAATGGTCAGAGCAAATGCCATTATACTGATGAGTCAGAATTCCCACTGTATCTATGAAGTTTATATATGTGTGTATAGATATGATAATGATATATCCTAATAAATAGCCAGTGACCAATATCAACAGCATTCAAGTGGTAGTTGGTGGCAAGTAGTGTGGCTATATGGAAGGGCGCCCTTTCGAAGTTAGATAAAGCTGTGCATGTAAAACAGCATTTTGTAATAGAAGAGGCACAGGGCTTGGGCACTATGTATGACATGAGATCTTGGATGTGACGTAAATGCATCCCATATTTTATGAGTGTTTTTAACAAATTTTGTTTCATCATGACCAAGCAAAAAACTAGCCCATGTGCAATTAAGTATGAAAAATATATATTGTATTTTCACTTGTCAATGGTTACACATTTTGAGGTAACAGTGTTTAAAGGTGTTAAATACCATCAAACTCAATTCTCTTGGGGAGAACCCTTGGAAAACTGAGAAAATTGGTGACTAATAAACTAAGGCCTCATAATGAATTATGTAGATGGCCACGGGATTCAAAACAATGACATAGTTCCTACCTGTGAAGAGGTCATGCAATCTTACTTCATTCTGCCACCCATAAGTTCCGTTATTTATTAACTCATTAATCCTTAGATATTTTGAGGTAACACAATATTAAAAGCCATTAAATGCCATAGAAATCAATTCTCTTGGGGACCACTCTTGGTAGAATGAGATATATGGTGACTAACATTAAGTCCATATGAGGAATTCACTGGTGAACAGCGACATCAATCAGACAATCTCTTTGACAGTGGCGCACGGGATTCGAACCCGCTGCACTTGGAACTAGCGGATAAAGGCGGGGTGTCTTGGAAGTCTAGTTCCAAGTGCAGCGGGTTCGAATCCCGTGTGCCACTGTCAAGGAGATTGTCTGATTGATGTCGCTGTTCACTAGCGAATTCCTCATATAGTTAAGTTGGCGATAGTGTGAAAGTGATTTGTTCTGGTCCTTACCCCTCCCACGTGTGCGGTTGGCCTATGGGGTGAAACGGGGGTGATGGGGTGCAGTGAGCGCCCTCCCCAATCTCGATAGTCAGATAGGCTATGAGTTCTCAAGGTTTTATACCGTCGTTGGTCGAGCGGATTAAGTCTAGTTCCAAGTGCAGCGGGTTCGAATCCCGTGCGCCACTGTCAAGGAGATTGTCTGATTAAGTCCATATATATGTGAAAGTGTGTGAATTAGATTCTTTGATGCAATTTCATCAGGAATAGATTTTACAGAGCCTTAGTCTCCTCAGCAGGCCATAACCTGCTTTACAAGTCATACAATTACTAATTTTATGCATAATTGTCTACAGAGATATTAGTTTTCACTGCACAATATGAGTACCCTGTTCAGGTATCAATGACATGTTATTGACATCAATATATGAGTCTACATATTGGTGTCTCCTGGCCTAGTCCCCCATCAGTGAGGGTGAAAACCATGAATCTACCATGGTAGGTAAATAATGGATAAAAATTAAGTTTGTATAAACTTGGATACAGCAAAGTTTATTGAGTACTACAACTTTAGTAATGGGTCCATGCACATGCCAGCACAGTGTGCATCTGTAAGTTTCTCCTTCCTGGTACGAGCCTTGTGGTGAATTCCAGCATCATGAAGCTGTCCCCCTACCAACACATGCAGCAAATGTAGATGGTTCTGGTGTGCTACAGCTGTTCTTTTCGGGTGTTCCTGTGCTGCTTCTGTTATCATTTCATCTGCCTGTTGTGTCCGTTACCCATTGACATGGTGTCCTGGCTGTAAAGTATGAAACAAATGTTAAGGCAGAACATTTCTACTCACAGTACTACAAATTAACAGTGACTGTGTTCATATATAATACATTTAAATACACCAGATACAGAACACTAATACTAGTTAATAGATTCTCTGGTCTAATGTTGGTGAAACAAGTCATAAATAATGTTATAGTAGTTAACTGACAAGTAAAAATGAAGTGAACTTATAATAGATTAAATCTTTATGAAATTCTGATTTAATGCTTGAAGTGACAAAACATGATGAAAGCACAGTTCATTATGTTCTAGTAAAACCATGGTACTGGGACATCACCTCGGTCTGTCCATGATTGGCTGTCTTTTTTCTCCTCAGAACCACTACTCTCATTACTTGTTAGTGATTATCTATTTGGTAATATCAATACCATATCTGTACACACACATTATGTCAACTTCATGAATAAAATGGAAATTCCAAATATAGTAGTGGGTAGCCCAATTATTATATTATCAAACTTAAGTGTTTGTTACATGTTTTGTCACTTCAAGCATTAAATCAGAATTACATAAAGACTCAATCTATTATTAGTTAACTCCAATTTTACTTGTCGGTTAACTACTACATTATTTGTGAATGTTTCACCCCCATTAGACCAGAGAATTTATTAACTATTATTAGTGTTCAGTATTTAGTGTATTTAAATGCATTATGTATGAACACAGTCACAGTGTTAAGTTGCTGTACTGTTAATAGAAAGGACCATAGATACACTATTCTGGCTTAACTTTTGTTTCATACTTTACAGCCATTGACTGGTAACAACACAGCAGGAGGATGAAATTATAATAGAAGCAATTATGTCAATGGGGCACTATATGAGGTTGATGATGAGTGATAAAAGCCAAAAGGTCCCTAGCTTAGATTTGATATGACCTCTTCGTTTGGATGTAAACACATAACAAAGCATGATCTCAGATGACCTTGACAACTTGATTACCCAGTTGCAGTAGGGTTACTAAAGACACATTTCTCCCCTTTTAATAAACACATAACCTATAGTTACAAATCCAACCTATCAGGTGGTCTATGAATGTGACTGGAATGTCATATCTCTTTTGTCTATCCTGAACACTCTTGGTTATTACTTACAAGGTCTTCTCATGAAGGTTCTACATTAGTATTATCTTCAGTCACAGGTGAATCCAATAATGGATTACTAGAATCATCTACTCTTAACTGAAGAGTTCCCTATGGAAGTGTCAACTGAATGCTTACTCTTAGGTTGGCCAAAATCACCCACAAATCTGGGCATAATTTGATCTGCATGTCTTTTCCAAATGATATTTACCAAACTTTGAACCTTCACCTTGTAATTTCTTGAACTAAGCACTTCATCAATCTTTCCTTCCACCCACAGAAAACCTTTATTTGCAAACAAACACTGTATCATTCAGTCCGTACAAGGGCTCTTCCTCCTTAAATAATTCATCATTCAATCTACTGGAAGATCTGTCCTGCACTCTAACAGCATCTAAAGCACCCTTGAAAACTCTATTAAACATTAACACCACTGGAGATTTACCAGTGGAAGAATTGATGGTTCTTCTGTAATTATATAGGAATCTACATACTCTGGTTTGCATATCTCCTTTCTGAAACTTTTCTAATCCCTCTTTGAATGTTCTGCTAATCCATTCAAGGATGGATGATAAGGTGCTGGTGTTACATGTCTAATGCCATTTTTTCTTAGAAACTCCTACATTTCATTAGAAACTAGATTATCCATGTCTGGGGTATTAGCTGCATGTTGTTATGGCAAAGTAGCATGCAGTTGATACTTTAGGGTCTATATGGGGCACCCCTATGGACCAGAGCCACACATCATTTTGTCTGTGATAGAGGAGGACTCTGCTCATAGAGAAATGATTAAACTTTTATTATACTGCTACTGTCCCTCTATTATGCTGTCCCCCAACCCCTTGTTGCTGTCCTGTACCATTTCTCTGAATTTCATTTCTTTGTTTTGCCTACCCTGTGGTGGAGGAAAAGAATATTGCCACCAAGTATTTCCACTTGGACTGTAAGAGGCGAGAAAAATGGAATGGGGATTGGGACCAGGCATCCTTCTCCCTGTAGCCCCACAGGGGACATTCCTAAAAAAGTAAAGGCATAAGAGGGTCTAGGAGTTTTCCGGCCAGCACCCTAAGGTTTGGGTCTTTTAATGTGCGTGGATGTGGTACAGATGAGAGTATAAGGGAAGAGATAGGTAGTATGTTTGTGAGAAGAAAGATGGATGTGTTGGCTTTGAGTGAAACTAAGTTGAGCGGGAAGGGCAATTGTGAGTTTGGGAGTGTAAGTGGGAGGTTCTCAGGAGTGAAGAGAGGGGAAGGGAGAGAAGAGGTGGCTATACTAATAAGTGAAGAGATAGGTAAACGTGTAGTGGAGTGGAAGGAGGTTTCCTCAAGGATAATGTGGATGAAAGTGAAGCTGGGAAAGGAGATGTGGGTTTTTAAAAGTGCATATGGGCCTGGTAGTGAGAAGAGTGTAGAAGAAAGGGAGGCTTTTTGGATAGATTTAAATGAGTGCATAGAGGATTTGGGAGGAATGTCAATGTAATAGTATTGGGAGTCCTTAATGTTAGGGTAGGAAATAAACCAATTGATGGAGTGGTTGGGAAATGTAAAGTTCCAGGAAAGAATCGTAGGGGAGAGTTGATGGTGGAGGTGTGTCTAGAAAGAGAGTTGATGATAGCAAATACAGTGTTTCAGAAGAAAGCCAAGCATAAGTACACATGGGAGAGGGTGGTGAATGAAAGGGTGGTAGATAGAGTGTTAATGAACTATGTGGTGGTAGACAGGAATATAATAGGAAGAGTTAACCACTTCCATACGGTGACGCCTACGTAGGCGTCATGAGGAGCAAGTGGGTATGCGATGATGCCGACGTCGGCGTCTTGATTATATTTATTGTAATCGTACCTGCATGACCCTCATTCTCTCTAAACTGGCTTCATCATATTTTCTATGGTTATCAAAATTCACGGGTGAAAGAGAACGAGTGATTGAGCAGTGACTTTATTTTTTATAATGCGATTATTATGATGCAACATTGCACACCTGGCAGCTAATGCTGCCAGACGTGCGATGTCCCCCGGGGTGAAGTGGTTAAGGATGTACTTGTGCTAAGGGGAGAAAGTGGGGGAGTATCAGATCATTTTTTGGTGGCAGGTAAGTTGAGAGTGGAGGATAGATGGAGAAAGAGGAAAAGGATAAAAGGTAGGGAGGTGCTTAGAGTGGACTCTTTAAATGAAAAGAAAAAGGATAAGGAGTACAAGAAGAAACTGAGAGAGGAGTGAAGGATAGAGTAGAACTAGGAGTAGAGGAGGAATGGGGATGGGTCAAGGAGGGAGTCACAAAGTGTGCAAAGATAGTGTGTGGAACAAGAAGGACGGGAAGAAATAGAAGGTAGGGTAGTGAGTGGTGGGATGAGGAAACAAAGAAGGTTGTAGAAGAGAAGAAGCAAGCTTTCACAGATTGGCTACAAAAAAGGACGACGGAGTCATATGAGAGGTACAAAGAAAAGAAAAGAGAGGTAAAGCACAAGGTAAAGGAGGCAAAGAGGAGAGCAGATGTGAAATGGGGTAAGAGTATGACAGAAAATTCTGAAAGTAATAAAAAGATGTTTTGGAAAGAAATTAATAGAGGAAGAGGAGGCGAATCAAGTAGAGAAGAAAAGGTAAAAGGTGCAGATGGAGAGATGATAATGGAAGAGAAGACAGTAAGGGGAAGATGGGCAGGGTATTTGAGGGAGTTGCTAAATGTAAAGGAGGCTGGGGAGGGAAAGATATTTGCAGTGGGAAGTGCTAAGAAAATGACCATGATGAGTGAGGAAAATGGAGGAAAAATAAGGAAGATGAAGTGAAGGTAGTTGTTAAGATGATGAGAGCAGAATGTCTAAAAAAAAAAAAAAAGAGGTACAGTGATGGTGGATTGGCTGGTGAGGTTATTTAATGTTTGCTGGAGAGGGGGTAGAGTACCAGAGGACTGGAGGAATGCCTGTATAGTTCCACTTTGCAAGGGAAAAGTGGACAAGTGTGAATGTAGTAGTTTCAGAGCAATTAGCTTAACTCGTCCTGTATGCAATTAGGTCTCAAAAGACCCCTTTTAAAACCGAATATCTAGCCATCCTGGTCAATCTTACCGATTTTGCCTAAACTTGCTTAAATGCCTTATACTACCCACCCACAGGTCCCCATAAAATAGTAAGGTCCAATCACCTTGGTTTGGCCACAATAATCCTTCGAAGTTGTAAATGTGGCAGTCGCCGACAATCGCGGTGGAGGGGAGGAGAGGGAGGACGGGGCGTGGGGGATGTGTTTTTGGCGTCGGGTATGCGAGTTCATTTAGTATTATAAGTTATTGGCACTGTATTATGATTATGACAGTGGAAACACTATGGAAACACTTTGTATGGCTTATAAATACTTCAATCTTATCATACAATAATGCAGGAAGCAGTAGGAAACACCATAATATTGGATATACGCACGTACGCATCACTTACGCACAATAATAAAACTACGCTTATCGGTCTTTCCTAGACTTATTATTATTATTATTGTGGTGAAAGAGCATGAATGAATGTTGCATAGTGTGCCTGGATGGTTGGTATGGACGTGAAGTGATTTGTAACGTGTGAGTGATGCGTGAGTCGGAGCGAATGTGTTTCCAGGAAAACTTATACATTTCCGCCCATAAAAACTCCTGGGGGACGTAGTAGCTCCTACACCAGATTCTTTGGTATGAGCTGTAGTTTTGGCTATACCAGGGGCAATACTTGAACTTCCTTTCGTCGCCCTCCCTCGTCCTCTTTGGGGCCTCGAAGGTCAAGTGTAGACCTCCTCCTCACTCTCAATGCTATACACACTTTTAACACTTTTTTGGGAGCGCGATAGGGTGCGTAACGTACCCTTCGAAAGCGAGGCTCACACTGACTGTGCTTGCCTGAGTGGCAGGCTACAGAGCCAGAGGTGTGGGGGAGGGATAGGTCTACAACACTACCAATTTTCACAAGGGTATCAATTACAGCGCATTTGTGGTACGTCCGTGAACATCGTGTCACTCCGGTGGCTTATCAGTATTCCCCGGTAAAGCCACTCCGGTGGCTTATCGGACTTTACAGGTTAAGTGTAGTTGGGAAGGCTTATGGGAGGATCTTGATTGAGAGGATTAGGAGAGGAATAGAGGGAATAATTGGTGAGGAACAGTGTGGATTTAGGACAGGTATAGGTTGCGTTGATCAGATTTTTGTGGTAAGACAAATATATGAGAGAGCTATAGGAAAGGGGAAGGATGAGTTTTGGGTTTTTATGGATCTGGAAAAGGCTTATGACAGGGTAGACAGGAAGGCACTGTGGGAGGTATTGCAGATATACAGGATAGGAGGAAAGCTTCTAGGAGCTGTCAAGAGTTTTTACAAGAGTAGTAGAGCATGTGTCAGGATTAGAAATGGAGAGAGTGAGTGGTTCGAGGTAAAAGGTGGGACTTCGTCTGGGATGTGTTATGTCGCCCTGGTTGTTCAACTTATACATGGATGGGGTAGTACGAGAGTTAATGCAAGGGTGGTGGGTCAGGGATTGGAGATGGTTAAAGAGAATGGAAAAAAGTGGGAGGTGAACTTGCTATTGTTTGTGGACGACACTGCGTTTCTAGCAGAATCAGAGGAGGTGATTGAGGAAGTTGATGGCAGAGTTTGGGAGAGTGTGTGAAAGGAGAAAGTTGAAGATAAATGTGGGTAAATGTAAGGTGATGAGATGTACAGTACAAGGGGTGAAAGTGGCAGCAGACTGGAAGTGAGCATTAAGGGAGAGCGACTGGAGAAACTGGATAGTTTTAGATACTTGGGTGCAAATGTGGTAGGAAAAGGGGGAGTGGAGGTGGAGGTAGAATGTAGATTGAGAGAAGTGAGTTAATGCCTTGGGGGATTAAAAAGTGTAATGAGGAATAGACATTTGGGACATTTGTATGAAGGAGTGATTGTGCCAACAACACTGCATGGGGCAGAAACATGGAACATAAAAGAGGAAGAGAGAAGGAGTTTGAATGTATTCGAGATGAGGTGCCTGAGAAGTATGATGGGGTTTAGGCTGGATAAATGAGAAATGAGGTGGTGAAGAGGAGAACAGGGGTGGTAAGGGAATTGGGAGATAGGGTAGATGAAAAAGTATTAGGATGGTTTGGACACATGGAATGAATAAGTGAAGAAAGACTAGTAAAAGAGGTATGGAAGGCAGATGTGGAGGGAGTGAACATGAGGGGGTGACCTAGGATGAGGTATGGATGGGGTGAAGGGGGCTTTGGGGAAGAGGGGAATGTCTGTTGAGGAAGGACGGGAGAGGACAGAAGACAGGGGTGAATGGAGAATTGTTGTATATGGATGATGTTGTGATGCATAACGTGGAATGGGTGGGGGGATGGGGGGGGTGAAGTAGTATGTGTGAGAAAAATTTGACGCAGCCCAAAGGGATTTCTCCCCCATCTTCTCCTTTTCTGCACGAGGGGGCGGGGGCGGGGGGGATTCCAATTTAATGAAGCAGCCTTGCTGTGGATGTGCTGTGTCTTGCGACACTGGCTCTGACCCAGGGAAGTGAACAAGATACAGGGATGACCCGTCATCCAGGATGTGCTAAGATAAGAGGGAGGGTGGAGAGGAGTGGAGTGTATTTAGGGATGGAATGGGTGGGAATGGTTTTTATGCCTTTTTCTTTTTGGCTACCTCCCATGTAAGGGGGAAAAAGCCTTGGTATATGTATGTATGTATCTGAGATCATAATATCCAGAATCCTGTAGTTAGCTAATGACTCTCTTAAATGTCTTATAGTTACTGTTGAAGTTGTAGCAGTAGCAAAATGAACATCTAAGAACTTACTGTGGGAATATACATTCATGAGGAAATATTTCTCTTCAATAGGTCCAGCATAGTCTAAATGCAATCTTGAAATAGTTTACCAGTGTTAAGCCAAGACAATATTGGAGCTTTGAGATTCTTAGTTTTTAAAACAAATACTACAATTCTTAGTGATTTCTCCAATGTCTTGATCTATCTTTGGCCACCATCTCCTATTCCTAGCTTCAGCTTTCATTGTATTTACCTAGTTGTATTATACGGGAAGGGAGCTATGCTTGTGGTGATCCGTCTTTATATCTTTCTGTATCAAGTTTTTTCTTAAAATCTAGTGTTTGCACACACTGTTTCCTTGTCTAATTTGTTTCAGGTATCTATCACTCTATGTGGGAAGCTATCTTTTTTCAGATCTCTTCTGTAATTATCTTTTTTTAGTTTCTTTTCATGTCCTCTTGTTTTTCCATTATCCCATTTCAATAAATTATTCTTATCTAAGATTTCCATTCCTTTCATAATTCTAGAGATAGTAGGCCTCCTCTTTCCCTTCTTTGTTCCAGAGTTGGTACTGTAATTCTAATTTGGACAGTCTTTGTTCATATGTCATTTTGGAAAGTGTTGGTGCCAGTTTTGTTGTTGCTCTTTGCATTCTTTCTAATCTTTTTATAGTCTTTTTATTAGTGTAGTTATTTATTTTATTTATTATTTTTTTTTTTATCATTTCCTCATCCAAATAGACAAATGCCATTTTTATTTGCCTCAATAAATTGTACGTTTCTCCGACTATTTTATTAATATGTTTGTCTGGTGTCATGTATTTGCTGATCATCACTCCAAGGTCTTTTTCCGAGTTTACTTTTTTGACCTCTTCTTCACCAATTTTATAATCTCTCAGTATTCTGTTTTTGCTTTTTCCAAATTCCATTGTACTACATTTCTTGATATTGAATTTCACTTCCCACTTTTGAGTCCATTTCCAGATCTTATCCAAGTCTTGTAATGAGTTGCAATCCTCCTCCATTCTTACTTTCTATAGTATTTTTGCGTCATTTGCAAAAAAAATTCATATAACACTCTAATCTTTCATCCATGTCATTTATGTATATGGCAAACATGATCGGGGTCAGTACTGATCCCTGCAGGACACCACTTATCATTTCTTCCCAATTTGAGAATTTATCTCTAATTACTACTCTCATTTTCCTCTCAGTTTGGAAGTCTTTCATCCATTCCAATAATTTTCCTCTGATACCACCTATGGACTATATTTTCCTTATTAGTTTCTTGTGTGGTACCTTATCAAATGGTTTAACACTACCTTTTAAATTCACAGGAATCAATACTCTGTTTCTATACAAAATTACATCATTATGCAGAGACAATTCCCCTTTCACAGCAGTATATTCTAGCAAAGAGACATATGCTCTTTTGACTATCCCAATACAGGATCCTTATTGATCATCTTGCTAATCACCTAAAAAGAAATATCATCAAAATCAGTTGTCTCTACTACTTTTAGATATTCAGCTGGTGTACCAGACATCCATCATCTAGGGGTAATCTACTCAGTACATTAGCAATTGTATTTTCTTTCCCTGGTTTATGAATCAAATAGAAATAATTTTTCACTCTAACCAGCCTAATAACCCCTACCATTCTTCTCGAACATTTTATCTCAAACACACCAAGTACAAAAAAATATATAACAAAACTTGAAAGAATACAAAGAGCAATTACAAAATTGGCACCAACACTCTCAGAACTATCATATGAAGAGAGACTAGCAAAACTTGAGCTACAGACATTAGAGCAAAGAAGAGAGAGGAGATTTGATAACTATTTATAGAATCATGAAAGGCACAGAAACTATTGATAGAGAGGATCTAATAAAATGGGATGATAGAAATACAAGAGGACATGGAAAGAAAATCAAGAAAGACAGTTATAGAAGAGATCTAAAAAAAGAACAGCTTTCCCCACAGAGTAATAGACATTTGGAAACAAGTTAGATGAGAAAGTGGTGTGTGCAAAAACAATACATGAATTTAAAAACAGTTTAGATAAAATGAGATATGAAGATGGGACACCATGAGCATAGCTCCCCTCCCTGTAAAATACAACTAGGTAAATACATAAGAACAATCAAAGTGGCTTTTACATACCTGGATGAAGAAATGGTGAAGAAAATACTAGTTACCTTGATAAGACCAAGATTGGAATATGCAGCAACGATGTGGTCACCAAGTACAAAAAAATGTTTAACAAAACTTGAAAGAATACAAAGAGCAATTACAAAACTAGCACTAACACTCTCAGAACTATCATATGAAGAGAGACTAACAAAACTTTAACTACAGACATTAGAACAAAAAAGAGAGAGAGGAGACTTGATAACTATTTATAGAATCATGAAAGGCATAGAAACTATTGACAGAGAGGATCTAATAAAATGGGATAGTAGAAATACAAGAGGACACGGAAAGAAAATAAAGAAAGACAGTTATAGAAGGGACCTGAAAAAGAACAGATTTCCCCACAGAGTAATAGACATCTGGAACAAATTGGACGAAAAAGTGGTGTGTGCAAAAACAATTCATGAATTTAAAAACAGTTTAGATAAAATGAGATATGAAGACGGGACACCATGAGCATAGCTCCCCTTCCCGTAAAATACAACTAGGTAAATACATGTAAAACAAAACTTGAAAGAATATATAGAGCAATAACAAAACTAGCACCAATACTCTCAGAACTATCATATGAAGAGAGACTAACAAAACTTGAACTACAGACATTAGAACAAAAAAGAGAGAAAGGAGACTTGATAATTATTTATAGAATCATGAAAGGCATAGAAACTACTGATAGAGAGGATCTAATAAAATGGGATAGTAGAAATACAAGAGGACATGGAAAGAAAATCAAGAAAACAGTTATAGAAGGGACCTGAAAAAGAACAGCTTTCCCCACAGAGTAATAGACGTCTGGAACAAATTGGACGAAAAAGTGGTATGTGCAAAAACAATTCATTAATTTAAAAACAGTTTAGATAAAATGAGATATGAAGACAGGACACCACGAGCATAGCTCCCCTTCCCGTAAAATACAACTAGGTAAATACATACACCATGAGCATAGCCCCCCTTCTCATAAAATACAACTAGGTAAATACATTTAAACTATTTTTCTCATCCTCTCTTATGTTCCATGTTTCTGCCCCATACAGTGCCGTCGGCATAATCACCCCCTCATACAATCTCCTCTTAGTATCCATTCCCAAATGTCTATTTCTCATTACACTTTTCAATCCCCAATGGCATTTCTTGCTTCTCTCAATCTACATTCCACCTCCATTCCTCCTTTTCCCACCACATTCACCCCCAAGTATCTAAAACTATCCACTTCCTCCAGTCTTTTTCCCTTAATACTCATTTCCAATTTGATACCATCCTCTCCACTTGTACATCTCATGACCATACTTTTACTCACATTTATCTTCAACAAGAACTCTGCTTTTCTCTTCCAAGCAAGTCTAACAAGGGTTTATGATCTGTTCTAGCAACAGATCTTCTACCAAGTAAAAAATACCTGACTCTTTTAACATCAAACATGTGTGGTAATTATTACTGGGAACATAAGTGCTTACCTCGGTTCAGTGATTTCCCTCAAAGTATTAATTTCTTTCAATTCAGGAGCCTTTCCTGAAACTTCGAACCACTCCTATCGTAACTTTAAATAAGATACAATTAAACTCCCCTCCCTTTTATTTATTGAATCTATGAAGTAATTTTAGTTTAAAAATTGGGAAACTTTGAGAATTTGCTTAAGGTAAAAGTTAACCCGTGGCTTTGAGCTTTTTTTTCGAACAAGTAAAAGTCCCACCAAATACGGCCTCTATCATCGGCCTGGCAGAATACCCAGAGCTCTGGTACTAGTCTGACCACTCTTGAAACCAGTCAGCAAGGGACCTTCTTACATCTTCTCATAAGAATCCTTCAAGTTCTACATCATTTCAGACCGATTGTCTGAGAACGCTACCAAGTAAGTTTTCAGACATTCTTGTATTTGCTAAACCTTAATTACCATAGTTTTAATTTTCTCAAACAATCGGTTAATTCTTTCAAACTTAGAGTCAATTTTCTCTAATTTGAGAATTTAATATTTAGTATATAAATTTGACTTCTTTTTAGCAGTTGATTTTGACTTTAGATTATTTTCCCCTTATGTCGTAAGCTGCTATCTAGCGCTTTATTATTTAAAGTTACGATAGGTGGTTATGAGGTCCGGTTTCTTGATGTTTTTTCCTACCGAGTTTGTTCGGATTCTTGGTAATTTCCTCGTTTGAGGCCCTTATTTTCTCTTTGAGGGAAAGTTACCGGCAAGAGGGGGCACTATTATAACCATATTCTTTCAAAGTTTATCAAATTCTCTTTGAACTTGGTGGTCTCTATTGTTTAAAATCAGGGTTTCCCTTGCCTTGTCTGCTCTTTACAGTTTAGAAAAATTTGTATTTACATATTATCTAGATGAAATTACTCTAAGATAAATCTTATTGGTTGGACACCAGATAGTTTTCGGTACAATAGTCCTACATTTTGAGTTGGGGTTGTTTGGGGTTGTTGTTTCAAATGGCTAGCGACGAAAAGTCATTTTCTGAGTCCGAGGACTTAAAAAAAAGTCCGAAGACAAAGAGTTTATCTCAAAGGACATAGAGGCTCTTGAAATTTTTTAACTCCAATCTTTATCGCTAATAGTCCTTGACGGCATGTTATGTCAGATTGAAAATTTCCTAACAGAAATACAAAATTTTGACGAAGAGATTTATACTCCCTGAAGAAGGAAGGGACGAGGACATGGAAAAGTCCAGGGCTTACCACCTGTCCATCCTTCTAGAATTGTCTCCTTTTAAGGAACGGAGACAAGAATCAAAGGGAGTTCTTGACTCTAAAGTTGATGAATCTAGCAGGTCCACTGGAGTTTAGTCTGTAAAACTTCCTCTCCCTCCTATTGTTCTTCTACACTTTCAGAACAATTCACACAATCCCTTTGCCTATTTCAATTTTAAAAGGGGTTTTCTGAATGCCATTGCTGGTATCCCCAATCTGACTAATAGTCAGAAATTAATTTATTTAAAGGGATATCTCAGAGGGGAGGCTTTTCACTTAGTGGAGAATTTACCAGTGGATGATTCGAATTATGACACAGCGTTCCTTCTTCTTGATGAGTTGTTTTTTAATAAGGAGGAGATCATGGACAAGGTGTTGATTTCTATTATTAATGCACCTGAGGTCTCCAAGTTAAAGGACCTAGAAAGTTACATTAGGTCTGTTGATTCCAAACTACAAGACCTTAAGGGGATTGGAGTTGACTTTACTAAGGCTGGAAGCGAGGGCCTCCTTTTGATCAGTAAATTGATTCTAAATAAATTACCTAAATTTTTCTTGATTGAATTGTCTCGGGTGATTGATTCAACTTACCCCAATTTGAATCAGCTTAAAAAAGTTTATCAATCAGTTTTAGTTACACTTAAAATGGGATCTGATGACCTCAGTGTCAAACCCAAATGAAGTGATACTACCAGCTCCCTTGCCTTCAAGGAAAAATCCTTGAAAAAAAAGGGATTTCTCCCTGTCTTCTTTTCTGCATGAGGGGACAGAGAGGGGGGCTTGCCAATTTAATGAAGTGGTATTGCTGTGGAAATGCTGTCTTGTGGCACTGATTCTGACCCAGCGCAATGGACAAGATGCAGGGGTGACCCGTCATCCAGGAGGTGCCAAGATGAGAGGGAGGGAAGAGGGTAGAGAGGAGTGAAGTATGTAGGGGATGGAATGGGTGGGAGTGGTTTCTATGCCTTTGTTTTTTTGGCTACCTCCCTTGTAAGGAGGAAAAAGCCTTTGGTATATGTATGTGTGTGTGTGTATATAAATATATATATATATATGTGTTGAGACATTCTGACAGGTTGACGTAAGCGGAGTAGAAAACACAGGAGTCTTAGTCTTGAGTTTATTCCTCACTAGTTTTGCAGGTATGCTTTTTCAAAGGAATGGTGTATTATTATCATTATTATTTTTGTTACTGTTATCACTGTTACAATTATTATTAATATTTTCATTGTTATTATTAGTGTTGTCATCATATTTACCACTTGTTAAACTTTATCATTATTATTACATTTGCCACAATGAATACGTAATGTTCACACTTGTCACCAACTATGGTAACACGGGGAGGTAGTGAGGTCCACCTCATGTATAAAATGCTCACAGCCTGTTTGTACACCATTCCTTCGAAAAAGCATACCTGTAAAACTAGTCAGGAATAAACTCAAGACTAAGACTCCTGTGTTTCCTACTCTGCTTATGTCATATATATATATATATATACACTATTCAAACACCTCATTATATCATACAAGCACAACCATTTGAAATTTAGAAAAACAGTAGCATACAGCTCAAACATATGTAACATACTTTCACCTGTATTAGACAATACAACTACAGAAAAACATATTCACACTTAAATCACAAAAGCTTTTCAAAACAGACCACTAAACTCAATACCTCACCAAACCCCTCCATGACATCCCGACCTCACAGGAAATTCCCTCTCAAAAGGAAACAAGAACCACACTAGCATGCCTGCATTTAGGACTCCATCCAGCTTCATGACAATACTAGCACAGATTAAGCCTGGCCACAATATTAAACTGCCTTAGGTGTAACTATTCTACAAAGAACACTGAGCATATCATCCTACACTGTCCTACACTAACTGTCCCGAGACAGTAATACAATATTTCTTCCTTGAGTGACTGTGGGATCCATTGGTCTCCATTAAGAGAGACATGGGTCACCACTTTGATTGATTTACTAATACTTTATGTAACAATTGAGAATAGAATGAATGAATGAATGGTGTCTTAACCTTTTCAATACAAGTCAGATATTCACGTGCACATCAAGTTGCCTGATGTACAATGATGCATCACAACACACACATTGCAAAATATAGTTACTACTGTTATACTTGTTCTCTTTCACCCTGAATATATATAATGTCACAGAAAATGTGATCAAGCCTGTTCATAGAATATGGTGGTCACTTAGCTACTACAAAATGAATATAATCAGGATGCTAATACCAGCACCCTTGTATACCCCACTTGCAGCTCATGATGTATACATAGATGTCATCATATTCATGAGGTTAATCCATAAAGCATAGGTTCATCCTTCAGTTATACACTCATATGAGTTGGGATTTCACATAAAAAGTACATCATTGATCTAAAAGAATTAGTTGAAAATCTAATGCACTCACTTAATGAAATATTATGTTTATCATTTGGTAAATGGAATTTTACAGCATCCCATATCAATAAAGAAACAGTATATTTATCAAAATAAAAATATATATAAGTTAATATTTTTCTTTTCACTGATAACTGATAATCTATTTCAGATGAGGGGTGATCTCTGGGTAAAAGGGGCTATTCATTATTATAGAATTAGTGCTACATTTTTATTCTTTTCTTATTTTGTAACCCAAAACTCCCAATCCCATACAGCTGCCTTTGCCTCCTTGCGTTCCATTCTACTAGTGGAACTGCTTGGCCTTGAGAAACTCACAAATGCCTTTGGTCTTCTGCTCTTGTTTCAAGGAATTGCAGCTGTCTTTGGAGGTCCCATAGCAGGTAAGTTTATTCTAAAATCCTGGGGAGTCTGTTCATTCTAAATATGTTATTGTTGCATCTTCTGGTATTATATAAACACTGTTAAATATATCATTGTAGATATATTCATAGAAACACACATTATAAATAACAAGGGCATACACTCCAGACAACTTTACACAATAATAGGATAAACAGGACTGCTTGTCATGATGTCCAGGTATCTATACCCAGCAGTGACATTCTGGAATATTCCTGATGGCATCTTGTAATTACAACTGTACTCATACAATTAATGGAACATTCAAGAGTAATTAATTACATACAAGAAAAATCACAACATATATGATGAACACTATCCATGTGTGATGACATACATGTCTACAACACCTCCAACCCTAGCTTGAGGTTTATTTCAAGTGTGAATGACCCCTGTAGGGATTTATCCATTCGTTGTGCATTTGGACCTTTGTGGATGTTCTGAGTTGTACTCAGAATATAGCTTTTCTGAAGAGAGTGATAGCTGCATTTCTTCTGCAGGTGACATATATTTGCAGTAGGTGTCATATCCATCTTGTTTGCTGTAGTCTCACATATCGTTTCCATACCCATTCCTTCACATATTATTTAATTTTCCAGTGAGATGCATTGTGGTCATAACTGATCCATGTATCAATGCCAAGTTGGTCCTCAAGGGGTCACACATATGTTGGCTATGGTCGTGCCTTTGCTTTTAATGACAATTGTAGAAGCTCAGCACGGTTTCTGGTGATGTCATGGCCTAAAAGAAAGGGCATAGACCGGAGCATCAACATTATAGATTGGATTCACTCTTGCAATGGCTTGTTTCTGTGACTTGGCTGCATCTTTTTTCTATTTGCCTTGAAGAATGCATGCAGGCAATGGCAGCAGATTGTGGATCTTTGTTTAAATTTGTCGCAAGTTCACTTTAGTAAGAATCTGCTGGAGTTTAGAGTACAATGGCACTGCACCATAAACATCTGCTCATCTTAGTGGAAAACTAGACTTTCTTAAAGCTTACTAGAAGATTTGGATGAGTTATTCTGCTGATCTAGTTGTTGTACAACCCTTGCACAACCCTTGAAATTCTTCTGAAAAGAAGGCTGAAAGATTGTCCATAACCAGCATATGAGGATATCTGAAGTGAGTGAAGTCCAACTCCAGTAGATCAACTGTCATATTAGCTGAGAATAACTGCATTGCATGAATGCAGGGATACTTAGAGTATGTATCTGTCAGAACAAGTCATTTAATTCCGAGAAAGTTCATTGCATGGTCTAAATGTAGCAGGTTCCATGGTTCTCTGGAAGCATCCATAAGAATTTTGGTGCTCACTGTGTATGTAGTCGTGGCAGGTTGCTTTGATGTCCTTATCAATATTGGGCCAGTAAACTGCACTTCTGGCAAGTTATTTCATCCATTGCATGCCAAAATGTCCAAGATGAAGTTGTTCTAGAACTTGTTGATGAATAGTAACCATTGGCTTACTTTCATCAAACTGTGTAGGTTTTCCTATTCCTTAGGACAATTCCATAATCATATGCCTTTTTTAGGTGTTTTTGGATGGTGAAAGGTGTACAGGTTTTGCAGAATATTAATGACTGGTGCTTGAACTACACTTCAAAATTTTCATAATCTTTGAGGCATCCCTGCTGTGGCTGCTACAGATTTAGGATTCTATAAAAAAGATTCTACAACATTGATCATGCAACTGCTTGTCAGCTTTATTATAACTTAAGCTCTACATTGCAGGACTTTAGAGCATCCAATGCTTTGCCCACAGAGATTCTGATCTGTTTTGTGGCTGCTTGTCCCAGTAGGTTTAAATTCAGTATCTCTGTAACAATGAAGCAAGTATCATACTCATTGTTGGACCTGCACATTGGAGCTAGAAGATTGATGTTCCCTTAAAAGGCAAACCATACCTGCTAACCAATTCACATTTGCATGGAGGCTTATCTAATGCAGGTTGTCCCAATTCACTCTAGGTATTTGTAGATATAAAATTACCTGTAGTTGCTATATGAATTTCCATTAGGTATCTCTAACCTTTGATTTGGGAGTAGGACACTTGCCCCTTGGACTGCCCCTTAGGACAAATGCGCCAGACAACTGCCCCCAGTACAATTGCCCCGAATGGTGGTGGTAGTGGAGTTGGTGGTGATGGTGATGCTGGTGATAGTAGTGGAGTTGGTGGCAGTGGTGTTAGTGATGGTGGTGGAGTTAGCAATGGTGGTGATGGTGGTGACTGTGGAGTTGGTGGTGATGGTGGTGACTGTGGAGTTGGTAGTGGTAGTGATGGCATTGGTAGAGGTGGTGATGGCTTTGGTGATGGTGGTGATGCAGGTTTATGGTGGTGGAGTTGGTGGTAATGGGGGTAGTGATGGTGGTAGTGGAGTTGATGATGGTGGAGTTGGTAATGGTGGTGTTGGATGTGGTGATGGAGGTGATGGTGGTAGTGGAGTTGGTGGTGATGGTGGAGTTGGTGATGGTGGTGATGGCATTGGTGATGATGCAGATGATGGTGGCAGAGTTAATGGTGGTGATGGTGATAGTGGAGTTAGTGGTGGTGGTGTTTGTAGTGGCGGTGATGCTGGTGATGGTGGTAGTGATGTTGGTGATGGTGGTAGCGATGGTGATGATGGAGCTAGTGGTGGTGATGGTGGTAGTGGAGTTGGTGGTGGTGGATTCAGTAGTGGTGATGGATGGGTCTATCACCAAATAGTTTAATGGTTACCTTTGCCCTTTTGTTTGTAACCAATATAGCAATGAATCTAATGCCTTGTTAGCCCTATTTCCAGTACTAATGTGCAATCCTACATTGAATACACTGGACTTTGAGATATTGAAATGCATTTGTCATTTCTGTGAGAAGTCAGTCTAATTAGGATGGAATTTCTTCTGGCTAATTATTATTACATTTTGGAGAGGTGTTGTCCTTGAGGGGGGCATTTGGCCTAAAGCTCTTTGATTTTGATGTGCACTTCCATTTTCGGCAGTGGTACGGGTTGAGCATTAATTGCTTTGATGAAATTTATACATTTTACACCTTGCCTATATGCTTTCTTTGTACCAGATAATTTCTTGTGGTATACTGCTTTTAAGTTACCATTCATGTTGCAGTAGTTACAAGTGACATCCTTCTAATGATGCTCATTGACTTGTGGTAGATCTTGCTGCACTGGTAACATGCCCATTACAGATCTGAACCACCTGATTTTGAATTCAATGAGTTTTGCTGCATTCTTTCATTTTGTTGCCTGTCTTGATTGTTGAACCATAGACAGTTTCTTTGGCTACTTTGCCAGCATCCTCAGTTTTGATAGTAATTTCAATAACATGGGCAAAATCCAGTTCATCATCTTTGATTTTGGACAAAACTTTCAGAATGGTTCTCATTGTTTACTGGGCAGATGAAGTGTGTGTGAAGTGTTTCATCCTGAAGGTGCTTTATTAATGCAGCATCACATGTTGCAGTGTCTTGGTGTATGGGAAATACAATTTCTTGGATTATTTCACCTGATTGCATTAAAGTCACTTAAGAATTTGAAATATTTGCATATGAGAAATCACTTTGGGTCCAACTGTTCTTTCATGAATGTCATGATTTTGCCCAGTGACAGACTGTTGATGTCTTTTAGTGGTGACTGCTGTGCCATAAGATTTATCAATAGTTTATATGTAGTAGCTGATTGATTTGCCAGAAATACTTGTGCCTTTTTGTTGTCTGGAAAGGAAGGTAATGACACTGTTAAATGTGAAGAAACTAGCATAATAATCCATCCACAATTCTGCAGTTGAGTTGAAAGGTGAAAAGCTTGGAGTCAGTGTTGTCACAGCTGTTGCAAGTCATGTGGGTGTACTGGATGTTATCTGATGAAGCATTTGTTCAAAACAAGCAAGGTCCTCATCTTGTTAAGTTTCTATCTTTTTTAATATTTCCTGTTGGAATTGCCACTGCATCTACTGCTGCTGCTTTGGCTGCTGCTGTATTAGCTTGATGAACTCTGGTATTTCCCCATCAGTCCATAGTTGAAAAACTTCTACATAGCGTTGACAGGATCTTACTGCACCAGTAAATCTATGTTGTATCTCCAGGGATAACTGTTGATTATAATATCAGATATACTCACAGTAACACAAACTATGAAGTACATTCCAGATAACTTTACACAACATTAGGAAAAGCAGGACTCTCTATCCGTCATTATATGTGGGTGTTTATACCAATTAGTGACATCATGTAACTAATAGATGACCCAAGAATTATTAAGAATGTACAGCAAGCAAAACCACAATTGAATTTTATAATTAACATTATCCATGTGTGATGACATGTCACCTACATATGTCTTTGGATACATTTATGTCATCCCTTTCACTGTGACTGCCCTTTATAAAGATTCTTTTAGTTATAATGCCATGTAGTACTTACTTCCATAAATATGTAAAGCTGAACATGAGGAGTATAAGGAATTCTGAATTGTGAATTAATCAATCACTGAATCATTTATCCCAGTTTTCTCTTACTGGAGACCTGCAGCCCCAAGGAAGTTGGCTGTGGTTTCTCTAATCAATCCTAAATAAATGATCAATCTATATTTTTCTTCCACATGGGAACAGGTGCATTCTACGATTCAACAAAGACATACAACATGACTTTCTGGGTATTTGGCAGCATCTTTGCTCTATCAGGAATTATTTGTGTACCTCTGCGGTGGCTCAAGCGCTGGGAGGACAGGAGATTGCAAAAGAAGCAAGAAGAATACAACCAGGCTTAAAGAGTGGAAATGAAGTAATTGTCAGTTCACATATGAATGTGGATTACAGAAGGATTGGGTAAACCAGCTTCTGTCATAGGGGAGGGCTGCCAACCCTTCAGACCTTGAGGTCACCTGGAACTTTAGTGTTCTGGACTAGTGATATGCATGTTAGTGGACACATCAGTGGAAAGAGGCTGCACTTTACATGTCATAATCTTTTAACACAATAAAGCTCAACTATTCTATATGGAACTTCATTTTGTAATTTAGGAATTTTATATTATATTGGATGCATCTACCATTTAGAGTCATAAGAAACATACATTATGAAAAAATCCTATTGAAGAAATATGCAGCTCGCATTTTTCTATTCACAGAAAATGTTGTATTTAAAGTGTTAGATTATCATTATAACCTTCTAAAGTGAAAAGTTTCTGATATATGTGTGGATATGCAAATGAGTGCATACACCAATGATAACACATATATGCACTGTATAGTGTAGAGGTATGAATGATTGTGTCACACCAATGTGGGGACAAAATAAGTGAAATCCACACATAAATACTTGGCATACATGTTAAGAAATGCTCTTGTCATATCAATAATGCAAATGTCATTCTGTATTGCATAACTTGTGATGTAACAAGAACCAGTGACTTGTGATGCCTATTTTAAGTAACCATCAAACAATATGCAAAAGGCAAAATATATGTACCATATATATTTAATGTTCATAGACAAGTCATGTATATTAGCTATGTACTGTATGCACTTTCATGTGCAGCCCGTGTAAGCACATATACACAACACACATACACACAAACACTCTAATTGGGATGAAGTGATTAGTGGAGTTCTACAAGGAACAGTTCTGGCCCCAATAATATTTGCTAAATATTTATTAATGGTATGGATAAAGAAACTGAAAGTTATATGAGCTTCTTTGCGGACGATGCAAAATTGTTGAAAAAAGTGAACACTATAGAAGTTAGTGAGTCACTTCAGAGTGATCTCAATAAAGTATGGGAATGGAGTAGGAAGTGGGAGATGGAATTCAATATTAAGAATGTAGTATAATGGAATTTGGAAAAAGCAAAAAAAGAATAGTGGGATCATATCAATTGGTAGAGGAAGAAATTGAAAAAGTAGAAAATGAGAAGGACCTGGGAGTCATTATTATGAATAATATGTCCCCTGAGAAACATACTGTATAAACAAATTTTTTGGAGAAACTTATAATCTAATAAGAACAATCAAAGTGGCATTTACATACCTGGACAAAGAAATGGAGAAGAAAATACTGGTCACTTTGATAAGACCAAGATTGGAGTATGCAGCGACAACATGGTCACCAAGTACAAAAAAAATGTATAAGAAAACTTGAAAAAATACAAAGAGCAATTATGAAATTGGCACCAACACTCTCAGAACTATCATATGACAAGAGGCTGGCAAAACTTGAGCTACAGACATTAGAGCAAAGAAGAGAGAGGAGACTTGATAACTATATATAGAATCACGAAAGGCATAGAAACTATTGATAGAGAGGATCTAATAAAATGGAATAGTAGAGATACAAAAGGACATGGAAAGAAAATTAAAAAAGATAGTTATAGAAGAGACCTAAGAAATAACAGCTTTCCCCACAGGATAATAGATATTTGGAACAAGTTAGATGAGAATGTGGTGTGTGCAAAAACGATACACGAATTTAAAAACAGTCTCAATCAGTGGTTCTCATTAGGGGTGAAATTCACCCCCAGGGGGGAATTTTGGGTTTTCTGGGGGTGAATTGTGACCACATAAAGTTTACGGAGTGAGGAAAGCAAATATAGGCTCTGGCCTATCTGGCCTGTCACCTGGGCTGGAATTATACCTGTGCTGACCCAGGTTAATCTTAGGATTAGAAAAATGTTACGCTGTGCGATAATACCAGCATATTATTTAGAATGCACCTTTTGAAACAGGCAATCTTGGAAAGGAGGGGGGGAATGACATTCTGGCAAATGGTGAAAGGGGTGCATGAGCCAAGCAAGGCTGAGAACCCCTGGTCTAGATAAAACAAGATATGAAGACGGGACACCACGAGCATAGATCCCCTTCCCATAAAATACAACTAGGTAAATACACACACAAGGAGGGGGAGAATTATTTCTGACCAGGAAAGACTTAAATGTGACAAAATTAGCAGAAGGAAAAAACAATGTAGAATCAATTATGGTAAAAGTAGAAAGCAACCACATGAAAAGTAGAAAATTTGTAGTGGTGTATATAACCCCCAAAACACAGGCCTGAACAGAACATGATCATTCCAGATTGTTGGAAGATACTAAGCATGAACTGACTGATATGCTGAAAGAAAGAGGAAATGCAGTAATTATGGGTGATTTTAACTCAAAAGAAATATGTTAGGAAGAAATGACAGTAGAGGGTGGAGAAGACATAAGGGGCAGCATGCTACTTGATATGACCATTGAATACACAATGACTCAGTGGATAAAGGAAAATACCAGATACAGAAACAATGAGGAACCTTCGAGACTGGATTCAATACTTATGTCAGAACCTCAAATTGTAGACAGAATAGATTACAAAACACCAATAGGAAAGAGTGACCATGTACTAATAAAATTTGAATTAAAAGAGCAAATAGACCTAAGAGGAAATAAGAAACATAGAATAGGAAGACCAATGTACAACAAAACATATTGTGAGAAACTTAAAAAAAAAATTCGTAATGCAAATTGGAAAAAATCCCAAAAGAAAGAAACAAGGATGGAAGAGAAATGGAATATACTAAAAGAAATTTATAATGAGGGAGTGAACAAATATGTACCACAACAAAAGCAAGAAAGAGCATACATAAAGAACTGGTACAACAAAAAATGTAGTGAAGCTATGGATAAAAGAGACAAAGCCTGGAAAAAATGGAAAAAAAGGACAAAAAAATGAGTAAATGGCAAACATACATCAAACTAAGAAATGATTATGTTAAAATATGCAGAGAAGAAAAGAGAAATTATGAAAAAGAAATAATAGAAAAATGCAAGGAACAACCTAAACTATTTTACAAATATGTGAATGGTAAACTAAGAAAACAAACAAAAAATAGAAAAGCTGCACCAAGGAAGTCATGAATATACAGAAGAACAAGAAATGGCAGAAATTATGAGCAACCATTTCAAATCAGTATTCACAATTGAGAACTCACCTAACTGTGAGGGAATAGAGACAGAAATCCCCCTCCCCCAATGAAAGAAATAACTGTAACAAAGAAGGAAATCGGCAACCATATAAAAAACCTTGATGTCAGAAAATCGCATGGTCCAGATGGAATTGCAATTTAGATACTGAAAGAATGCATAGAGTTAACAGATAAAATATATAATATAATCAAATGCTCGCTCAAAGAAGGAAATGTACCACAAGACTGGAAAAATGCAAACATTGCACCAATATACAAAGGACGAAACAAGGAAAATCCAACTAACTAGACTGGTCTCCCTAACAAGCACAGTAGCAAAAATATGTGAAAAAGTGATCAAAAGTAGATGGGTTAAACACCTGGAAGAAAAAAACTATACTGAACCCAGATCAATTTGGATTTAGGCAAGGAAGATCATGCACAATAAACCTGATCTGCTTCTATTCAAGACTAATAGATATAATACAAGAGTTGGATGGACGGGCAGACTGTGCCTCTAGACCTACAAAAAGCATCTGATAAGGTACCACACAAGAAATTAATAAGAAAAATAGAATGAATAGGTGGCATTGGGGGTAAATCATTGGAATGGATGGAGGACTTCCTGACTGGGAGAAAAATGAGGGTAGTAATTAGAGACAAATACTCGAAATGGGAAGAAATAATAAGTGGTGTCCCACAGGGGTTGTGCTGGCTCCAATCATGTTTGCCATATATATATATAAATGACATGGATGAAGGAATTGAATGTTATATGAATTTCATTGCAAATGATGCAAAAATACTAAAGAAAGTAAGAACAGAAGAGGACTGTGATTCATTACAATCAGACCTGGACAAAATCTGGAAATGTACTAAAAAGTGGGAAGTGAACTTCAATATAAAGAAATGTAGCATAATGGAGTTTGGAAAAAGTAAAAATAGAATTTCAAAATAATATAAAATTGTTGAAGAAGAAATCAAAAGAGTGTACTCGGAAAGGGACTGTGGAGTAATAATCAGCAAAGACATGACACCAGATAAACATATAAACAAAATAGTCGGAGAAAGCTTCAACCTATTAAGGTCAATGAAAGTGGCATTTGACTATTTGGATGAAGAAATTATTAAAGAAATATTAGTTACATTGATGTGAGTGATGAGTGAGGAGAATGGAGGAGAAATAAGGAAGGATGAGGTGAAGGCAGTTGTTAAGATGATGAAAGCAGGTAAGGCACCTGGTCTGGATGGATGCCATGCAGAATGTCTGAAAAAGGGAGGTACAGTGATGGTGGACTGGCTGGTGAGGTTATTTAATGTTTGCTGGAGAGAGGGTAGAGGGCCGGAGGACTGGAGGAGTGCCTGTATAGTTCCTCTTTACAAGGGAAAAGGGGACAAGTGTGAATGTAGTAGTTTCAGAGGGATTAGCTTGTTAAGTGTAGTTGGGAAGGCTTATGGGAGGATCTTGATTGAGAGGATTAGGAGAGGAACAGAAGGAGTAATTGGTGAGGAACAGTGTGGATTTAGGACAGGTAGAGGTTGTGTAGATCAGATCTTTGTGGTAAGACAGATATGTGAGAAAGTTATAGGAAAGGGGAAGGATGTTTTTTGGGCTTTTATGGATCTGGAAAAGGCTTATGATAGGGTAGACAGAAAGGCACTGTGGGAGGTTGTGCAGATATACGGGATAGGAGGAAAGCTTCTAGGAGCTGTCAAGACTTTTTATGAGAGTAGTAGAGCTTGTGTCAGGATTAGAAATGGAGAGAGTGAGTGGTTCGAGGTAAAGGTGGGACTTCGTCATGGATGCGTTATGTCGCCCTGGCTGTTCAACTTATACATGAATGGGGTGGTGCGAGAGGTAAATGCAAGGGTAGTGGGCAAGGGATTGGAGATGGTTAAAGAAAATGGAGAAAAGTGGGAGGTGAGCCAGCTGTTGTTTGTGGACGACACTGCGCTTGTGGCAGGATCGGAGGAGGGATTGAGGAAGTTGGTGGCAGAGTTTGGGAGAGTATGTGATAGAAGAAAGCTAAAGATAAATGTGGGTAAAAGTAAGGTGATGAGATGTACAAGGGGTGAAAGTGGCAGTAGACTGGAAGTGAGCATTAAGGGAAAGCAACTGGAGGAAGTGGATAGTTTTAGATACTTGGGTGCAAATGTGGCAGGAAAAGGTGGAGGTAGAATGTAGATTGAGAGAAGTGAATAAATGCCTTGGTGGATTAAAAAGTGTAATGAGGAATAGACATTTGGGAATGGATGCTAAGAGGAGACTGTATGAAGGAGTGATTGTGCCAACAGCACTGTATGGGGCAGAAACATGGAACATAAGAGAGGAGAGAAGGAGTTTGAATGTGTTTGAGATGAGGTGTCTAAGAAGTATGATGAAGGTTACTAGGCTAGATAGAGTGAGAAATGAGGAGGTGAGGAAGAGAACGGGGCTGGAAAAGGAGCTGGGAGATAGGGTTGATGAAAGAATATTAGGATGGTTTGGACACATGGAAAGAATGAGTGAAGAAAGACTAGTAAAAGAGGTATGGAAGGCAGATGTGGAGGGAGTGAACATGAGGGGACATCCTAGGATGAGGTGGATGGATGGGGTGAAGCGGGCTTTGGGGAAGAGGGGAATGTCTGTTGAGGAAGGACGGGAGAGGACAGAAGATAGGGGTGGATGGAGAATGGTTGTATATGGATGATGTTGTGATTGCATGAGGGAGAATGGGCAGGGGGATGGGGGGTGAGGTATGTGTGAGCAAAATTTGACGCAGCCTGAAGGGATTTCTCCCCGTCCTCTCCTTTTGAGCAATGGGGGGACGGAGAGAGGGGGTCGCCGATTTAATGAAGCGGCCTTGCTGTGGATGTGCTGTGTCTTGCGACACTGCTTCTGACCCAGGGCAGTGGACAAGGTGCAGGGATTACCCGTCATCCAGGAGGTGCTCAGATAAGAGGGAGGGTGGAGGGGTGTGGAGTGTATTCAGGGATGGAATGGGTGGAAATGATTTTATGCCTTTTCCTTTTTGGCTACTTCCCATGTAAGGGGGAATGGTATATGTAAGTTACATTGATTAGACCATAACTGGAATATGCAGTGACACGATGGACACCCAGTACTAAAAAGAATATAAGGAAATTAGAAAGAATACAGAGAGCAATGACAAAGTATGCACAAGCTCTTTCCAAATTATCATAAGAACAAAGATTATCCAAATTGGAACTACCAGCACTGGAGCAAAGAGAAAGAGGTTATCTACTGACTATAGAACCGTAAAAGGAATGAAAATCCTTGATAGGAATGATTCACTATAAAATGACAATGGAAAAACAAGAGATCTGAAAAAATAGCTTCCCACACAGAGTGCTGGATATCTGGAATAACTTAGATAAAGAAACAGTGTGTGCAAATACTATTCAAGATTTTAAGAAACTTGATGCTGAAAGATACAAAGACAGGTCACCACAAGCATAGCTCCCTTCCCATATAATACAACTAGGTAAATACATACACAGCTTTCCACACAAAGTGGTGGATGTCTGGAACAAATTGGATGAAACAATGGTGTGTACAAACACCATACATGGATTTAAGAACAAACTAGATGTTGCAAGATACAAAGACGGGACACCATGAGCATAGCTCCCCTTCCCATAGAATTGAAGTAGGTAAATAAATACACACAATACAACAAAGGAAGGAAACCTGGTTTGTATTGAATTGGAGGGGAGAAATTGTGGGTGTCCAAACTAAAATATCTGTAGTGCTAGTTAAATGGAATAAGATGTAATAAGCAAAAAATAAATACTGTAAAGGAATAATAATAATGAATATATATATATATATATATATATATATATATATTTATATGTATATATATATATTTATATGTATATGTATATATATATATGTATATGTATATTATATATATATATATATATATATATATATATATATATATATGAAGGAAAACAACGAAAAGTTTGACCCGAACGACGACTTGACAGCAATCATCTAGAGGTGCCACGCCGAAATACGATGTAAACAATAGATTCGTAATACCAGCGATCCACGCGATTTTATGACCATTCGTTCTCAGGATTCGGTAAGTACGAAAGAAGGAGTTTAGGTCCAATCTTAGATATAGCAATAGAAATGAGAACAAAAAAATGGTGGGAGAATGAAATCATGGATTTAAGGAAAGAAATTGTTGAACTAATGGATTGCTTAGCGCAAGCTAACATTGAAATTTTTGACCTAAGGTAAACTAATTCTGAACTAAGAACCGAACTTAAGAAAATGAAAAATTATATAAGAGAGGTGAAGCGTGAAAATTAAAAGAAGAAAATTATACTACCTAAAAAATGAAGTAAATAACAAAATACAAGAAATACTGAAAGAGTTGAAGAAAACTTAGGTGAGGAAAGTATCCAAAAGGTTAAGAAATGGAAGGAAAACATAGAAAAAAAAATGCCTATAGAGAAATAGCCCATCAAAAAATGCAGGAAAATGCAAAAGACACAATTATCCAAGTTATTAATGAAAAAGCAAATTGGGTCAGAGATGCAGTGGATAGGAAAAATATATATTGTGATATATGGACTAAAAGAAAAACAGGGCCTGGCGAGGTACATAAGAGAAAAAGAAGAAAAAGAAACAGCAATAGCAATCCTAAAAGAAATTCAGGATGTAGAGATAGACATCGATGATGTGTATAGATTTGGTCATTATTCTAAGGAAAGAAATCGACCCCTAAAGATAAAACTAAGTTCACAAATGGTAGTAGAAGACATATTTGAAAAAAGTTGGCAAAGAATGAACATTACAATAAGGTATGGATAAAAAGAGAAATGAGTATTGAGGAATTAGAAAAAGAGAAGACACTAAGAGATGAAGCTAGAAAAAAAAAAAAAATCCAAGAGAACGGAGACCGAAAGCAAGGAATTCTATTGGAGAGTATCGACATGAGACTGAGAAAATTGTACATCAGAATGAGCGAAACAAAAACAGAAAAAATAATGGAGAAAGGAAAAAACTAAAAGTGGCCTATACTAACATCGACGGATTAATATCAGGACTGAATGAACTTAATGACTACCTGTTAAAAGAAAATCCAGACATAATGGGAATTGTGGAGACTAAATTAAGGGGTGCAATACCACCTATCAGTGTTGAACAAGGGCTATACAATTACTGTATTAAAACAGAGACGAAAAACAGGGAGGAGGAATTGAATGTGACAAAAATTGCGGAGGGCAAAGGTAATGTAGAACTGATCATGATAAAAGTCGAACACACGAACATGAAAAGTAGAAAGTTAGTGGTGACTTATGTGCCCCCAAAAACAAACGCTTGGAAAGAGAACGAGCATATGAAATTGCTAGAAGATACAAGGCATTCATTAAATGAGATACTAATGGGCGGAGGTAACCTAGTAATTATTGGGGACTTTAACTGCAGGGAAATTTGTTGGGAGGACATGACAGTGAAAGGCGGAGAAGACTTGTGGGGTAATGTATTACTGGACATGACCATGGAATATACAATGACACAGTGGGTCAGTGAAAATACCAGGTACAGAAATAATGAGGAGCCGTCGAGACTAGATTCAATATTTACAACAGAACCTGAAATTGTGGATAAAATCCAATACAAGACACCAATTGGGAAGAGTGACCATATATTTATTGACACAAAACTAAAGGAAGAAATATACATTGAGAGAACCGGAAAGCATAGGAAAGGAAGATTGATGTACAACAAAACGGACTTTGGAAAACTAAAAAAAAAATCTTCAGAGTGCAAATTGGGAAAATTTTACATGGAAGAGACAAAAATGGAAAAGAAATGGGATATCTTGATGGATAATTATAATGAAGGAGTGAATAGGCACGTACCAAAACAGAAGCTAGTGAGAGTGTACATTAAATACTGGTTCAACAGAAGATGCAGTGAGGCAAAAGATAGAAGAAACAGAGCTTGAAAAAGATGGAGAAAAAAAAACTGGAAAATGGCAAATATAAATAAACTATAGAAATGAGTATGTAAAAGTGCGAAGAGAAGAAAAAGGGAACTATGAAAAAGACATTATAGACAAATGCAAAGAGCAACCCAAACTCTTCTATAGATATGTGAATAGTAAACATAAAAATAAACAGGAAATGGTGAAACTACGCCAAGGAAATATAGACTACACAGATCTAGAAATGGCCGAAGTCATGAATAAACACTATAAGTCTGTTTTCACTAGAGAGAAAGCACAATATTAGGACGAAGGAAATGAAGTGCGATCTCCCCCCCCCATGAGCGAGATAATAATAATAAATTAAAAAAGAAAGAAATAATGGAACATTTATCAAACCTTGATGTCAGGAAATCGCACGGTCCGAATGGAATTGCAGATTTGATTCTAAAAGAATGCAAAGAAGAACTAATGGACAAAATACATAATGTGATAAGTTGCTTATCAAAAAATACCAAAAGACTGGAAAATTGCTAACATTGTACCAATATATAAAGGAGGAAACAAAGAAGAACCAACTATAGACCGGTCTCACTAACAAGCACGATAGCCAAAATTTGTGAGAAAATTATCAAGAATAGATTGGTAAAACAACTGGAAGAAAATAATATAATAACCCCAAGACAATTTGGGTTCAGACAAGGAAGATCATTCACCACAAACTTAATATGTTTTTATTCAATAGTAACAGACATAGTGCAAGAAAGGGATGGATGGGCTGATTGCACTTTTCTGGACTTACAAAAAGCTTTCGACAAGGTATCACACAAAAAAAAAAACTGGAACATATAAGAAGGATACAAGGGAACCTACTAAAATGGATGGAGGACTTCCTGATTGGTAGAAAGAGGAGAGTAGCACTCAGAGAAAATATTCAGATTGGAAGGAGGTGATCATTGGAGTTCCGTAAGGATCTGTATTGGCTCCAATAATGTTTGGTGTTTATGTGAATGACATGGATGATGATGTGCAATGTTACATGAGCTTCTTTGCAGACGACGCTAAATTGTTAAGGAAAGTAAATACCGAAATGGATTGCGAATCACCACTGGAAGACCTGAACAAGGTATGGAACTGTAGTCAAAAATGGGAAGTAGACTTCAATATTAGCAAGTGTAGCATAATGGAGTTTGGAAAAAGTAAAAGTAGATTATCAGGACAATATAAAATTGGAACCAAGGAAGTAAAGAAAGTGGGACCTGAAAAAGATTTGGGAGTAATTATCTCAAACGACTTGTCCTGTGATAAACAAATAAACAAAATTGTCGGAGAATCCTATATTTGCTAAGATCAATAGAAGTGGCATTCACATATTTGGACGAAGAAATTATTTAAAAAAATATTAGTCACACTGATAAGGCGTAGACTAGAATATGCGGCGACATTGTGGTCACTCAGTGCCAAAAAGAATATAAAGAAAATAGAAAGAATCCAGAGAGCAGCCACAAAAATGGCCCCTGCGCTTTCAAACTCGTCATATGAGCGACTGGCTAAATTGGAGTTACCGACTCTGGAGCAAAGAGAGAGAAGCGACCTACTGACCATCTATAGAATCATGAAGGGCACAGAAATATTCGATAGAGAGGACTTGTTAAATTGGGACAAGAGAACACAAGAGGACATGTAAGGAAACTCAAAAAACAGTTACAGAAGAGATCTAAAGAAGAACAGTTTTCCACATAGAGTGGTGGCCACTTGGAACAAACTGGACGAAAAAATAGTGTGTGAAAAAAAAATCATGAATTTAAGAGCAAACTAGACACTGCGAGATTCAAAGGTGGGACATCACAACCGTAACTCCCCTTCCCGTAAAATACAACTAGGTAAATGCGCGCGCACACACACACACAGACACACCCACACTTCAACGAACGTACGGCTTAGAGAACGTTCTGAAGAAAAGTGAAGTTTCGTGGATCCCAAAGCAAAGGAAGTGCCTATTGTATTTACAGGGTGGGGGGAAAATTGCTCGTGGTGTAGGGAAAGTAAGGAAAAAGGAGAAGGGGAGGGATTACTGAGGGAAATGGAAGGAAATGAGGAAGGTGAGGACTTGGCCCAGGCAGGCAGACGAAATCTAAACAAACGAGGGCCGGACCAATTTAGCGATGATGAAATGTCTAACAAAAATGTAAAGATTAGAAGTATAGATAAGAGCAATACAGTAGAAGATGATGAGAATATTTTCCAGGGATTTAAAGAGGGTGGGGGGACACAACCCCCCCCCCCCCCCGATTAACAAGACTAGAAGAGAAACTCGAGAAGATGATCGAGCACTGGGAATTTAAGTTCGGTCACGTTAACAACATTGTGCAGAGAGTTGAAAAATTGGAAGAACTAGAGAAGGCGAACAAAAACTTAACTAAGGAAATTGAAGAATTAAAAAAACAGTTAAAAGAAGTAAAAGAAGAGAATAAAGTCTTAAAGGAGAATAATAAGGAGAACAAGGAGGGTTGGAAAAAATCCAAGAAAATAGCAAAGTTGCATTCACTGACATAATCAGACAGCAAATGAATGAACAAACTGAAGACTCAGTTATTAAAGTGATGAGACAGAAGGAGAATATAGTAAGAGACTTAGCAGACAGAAAGAAATGTATTATTATATTAGGAATGGAAGAGAAACATAACCCAGATAGAACCACAAGAATCAAAGAGGAAAATGAAAAAGTAAGAAATTTACTAGAATTAGTTCAGGAAGATGAACCAGAAATAATTAAACAAATCGAAGAGAAATTCAGGCTCGGGAAATAGAGTACAGACAAGACCAGACCAATTAAGATTAAATTCAGGTCACAAACTACGGCTGAGAATATCTTATCCAAAACAGGGAAACTAGCAACAAGTGAACAATATAAAAAGGTATGGATAAAAAGGGAAATGAATAAAGAGGAAAGAGAGGAAGAAAAACAGAAAAGACTTGAAGCTAAGGAAAAAAACGAGCAAAGAACGGAGTCAGAAAAAGCGAGATTCTATTGGAGAGTAGTGAATATGAAACTAAAGAAAGTCGACATACAAGAGAAAAACAAAAGGGAAACAGAGAACACAATGGAAGTGGCAGAAAACTAAGAGTGTCTTACACAAATATAGATGGATTAATAACAGGATTGAATGAGCTGAATGATTATTTGAAGGAAAAAGAACCAGACATAATGGGAATTGTAGAAACAAAATTAAAAGGTCCACTACCACCCAACAGTGTAGGACATGATGCATATAATTATTGGATTTGAAACAGAGTGAAAAAGGAAGGGGGTGGAGTTATGTTCCTGACTAAGAAGGATATAAACGTGAAGTGTGTCACATATGGAAAGAATACAATAGAGATGATAATGATGGAAGTAGAAGACAGAGATAAGAAGAGCAGAAAGTTTGTGATAAATTATGTGCCCCCAAAAACAGCCTCATGGGAAGAGAGTGAACATAAAAGTATGTTAGAGGACACAAAGATAGCATTAAACAAGATAATGGAAGAGGGAGGAAGAATAGTTATGATGGGCGACTTTAATTGCAAAGAAATCTGCTGGGAAGAAATGACAGTAAAGGGTGGAGACGGCTCATAGGGAAACGCTCTACTTGAGATGGTTACTGACCATACAATGACACAATGGATACAGGAGAACACTAGGTATAGAAATGAAGAAGAACCATCGAGACTAGACCTAATAATTACATCTGAACCTAGAATAGTGGACAAAATTGAATATAAAACACCAATAAGTAAAAGTGACCACATATTGATTGAACTGGAACTTAATGAAGAAAAATATATCAAAAGAAATGAACAATATAGAAAAGGAAGAATGATGTATAAAAAAAAATCTTTGATAAAATAAGAGAATTCTTTCAAAAAGAAAACTGGGAAGAATATACAAAGAAGAAACAACAGTAGAAGAGAAATGGAATATTTTGACAAAAATTTACAAAAAAGGAGTGGAAATGTATGTCCCAAGACAAAAACAAGAAGAATATGTAAAATGCTGGTACAACAAAAGTTGTAGGGAGCTAAAAGACAAAAGAGACAAAGCCTGGACCAGATGGAAAAAAGACAGACCTGAAAATTGGAAAATATATACCTGTTATAGAAATGAATATGTACAAACGTGCAGAGAGGAAAAGAGAAAATATGAAAAAGATGTCATAGAAAAGTGTAAAGATCAACCAAAACTATTCTACAGATTTGTAAACAATAAACTGAAAAACAAACAAGACTTGGAGAAATTAAGACAAGAGGGAGTTGAATACACCGAGGAAATGGAAATGGCGGAAATTATGAACAAACATTTTAAATCAGTGTTTACAAGGGAGAACATACAACCTGAAGAGAAAGAATGGAAAGAGAAAGTCCCCCCTATGGAAGAAATAGAAGTAACAAAGAATGAAATATTAACACACTTGAGTAATCTTGATGTCAGAAAATCGCATGGACCATATGAAATAGCAAACTGGATACTGAAAGAATGCAGGAATGAACTGGCAGACAAAATACATAGCATAATAAACAGTTCCTTGAAAGAAGGAAAAGTTCCAGAAGATTGGAAAAAAGCAAATATAGTACCTATATATAAAGGAGGAAATAAAGAAGAACCTACCAACTATAGACCAGTCTCTCTAACAAGTACAATAGCAAAAATTTGTGAAAGAATTATCAAAAGTAGATGGGTAAAATATTTAGAAAAATACAAAGTATTAAATCCAAGGCAATTTGGATTCAGACAAGGACGATCATGCGTCACCAATTTAATATGTTTCTATTCAAGGCTAATAGATATAATACAAGAAAGAGATGGATGGGCGGACTGTGCATTTCTAGATCTAAAGAAAGCTTTTGACAAAGTACCACATAAGAAGTTGCTTAAGAAATTAGAAACTGAAGGAGGAATACAGGGCAAACTACTAAATTGGATGGAAGACTTTTTGCAAGAAAGAAAAATGAGAGTAGTGATAAGAAACCAGCACTCAAAATGGGATCAAGTAATAAGCGGTGTTCCGCAGGGAACAGTTCTGGCCCCAATAATGTTTGCTATATATATTAATGATATGGATGAAGGAATTGAAAGCTTTATGAGCTTCTTTGCAGATGATGCAAAACTACTGAAAAGAGTGAAAACTGAAGAAGATTGTGAATCACTACAGAGAGATCTAAATAAAGTACAGGAATGGAGTAGGAAGTGGGAGATGAAGTTCAATACAAAAAAGTGTAGTATAATGGAATTTGGAAAAAGCAAAAACAGAATAACAGGAGCATATAAATTGGGAGAAGAAGGAATAAAAAAAGTAGAAAATGAGAAGGACCTGGGAGTCATTGTTATGAATAATATGTCACCTGAGAAACATATAAATAAGATTTTTGGAGAAACTTATAATTTAATAAGAACAATCAAAGTTGCATTCACATACCTGGATGAAGAAATGGTGAAGAAAATCCTAATCACCCTGATAAGACCAAGATTGGAATATGCAGCAACGATATGGTCACCAAGTACAAAAAAATGCATAAAAAAAACTTGAAAGAATACAAAGAGCAATTACAAAATTGGCACCAACACTCTCAAAACTATCATATGAAGAGAGACTAGAAAAACTTGAACTACAGACACTAGAGCAAAGAAGAGAGAGAGGAGATTTGATAGCTATTTACAGAATCATGAAAGGCATAGAAATTACTGATAGAGAGAATCTGATAAAATGGGATGACAGAAATACAAGAGGACACGGAAAGAAAATAAAAAAAGACAGCTAAAGAAGAGATTTGAAAAAGAACAGCTTTCCTCACAGAGTAATAGACAGTTGGAACAAGTTAGATGAGAAAGTGGTGTGTGCAAAAACAATACATGAATTTAAAAATAGTTTAGATAAAATGAGATATGAAGACGGGACCCCACGAGCATAGCTCCCCTTCCCGTAAAATACAACTAGGTAAATACAACTAGGTAAATACACACACACACACACACACACACAGTTAAAAGAAGTAAAAGAGGAGAATGAAGAATTAAAGAGGAATAATAAAGACAACAAAGAGGCCATAGCAAAGGAATCACAGGGTTGGAAAAAATCCAGGAAAACAGTAAAGTTGCATTTACTGACATAATTAAACAGCAAATGAAAGAACAAACTGAAGACTCAGTTATCAAAGTGATGAGACAGAAGGAGAATATAGTAAGAGACTTAGCAGATAAAAAGAAATGTATAATTATATTAGGAATGGAAGAGAAACAACAAATTTGTATTTAGAAATATAATGACACAACAGATGAAAGAGCAAACTAAGGACACAGTTATTAAAGTAATGAGAGAAAAGGATAATATAGTAAGAGACTTAGCGGAAAAGAAGAAATGTATAATTATATTAGGGATGGAAGAGAAGCATAATCCAAATAGGACCACAAGAGTAAAAGAGGAAAAGGAAAAGGTAAATAAGATATTAGATGTAGTTCAAGAGGATGGATCAGAAACAGGGAGAGAAATTGAAGAAATATATAGAATAGGGAAATACAATAAAGATAAGACCAGATAAATTAAAATCAAATTCAGGTCACAAACGACAGCAGAGAATATCTTAGCAAAAACAGGGAAACTAGCAGACAGTGATCAATATAAACACGAATGGATAAAAAGAGAAATTAATAAAGAGGAAAGAGAAGATGAGAAAACAAAAAGATTAGAGGCTAAGGAAAAAACGAGAAAAGAACAGCCAGAAAAAGAGAAATTCTAGTGGAGAGTAGTGAATATGAAAGTGAGGAAATGGTTCATAGTAGAAAAACAGAAAACACGATGGAAGTAGCAGAAAATTAAAAGATGGATTAATAACAGGCTTCAACGAACTGAATGATTACCTGAAGGAAAAAGAACCGGACATAATATGAATTGTAGAGACAAAATTGAAAGGTCCACTACCACCAAACAGTGTAGGACAAGGTGCATATAATTATTGGATTAGAAACGGAGAGGTAAAACAAGGGGGTGGACTTATGTTCCTGACTAATAAAGGATATAAATGTGAGGAATGTCACATGTGGAAAGAATAGAGATGATTATTATGGAAGTGGAGGACAGGGATGGGAAGAGCAGGAAGTTTGTAGTAAATTATGTGCCTCCTAAAACGGCTTCGTGGGAAGAGAGAAAATACAAAAATATGTTAGAAGACACAAAGATAACACTAAATAAGATAATGGAAGATGGAGGAAGAGGAGTTATAATGGGTGACTTTAATTGTAAAGAAATCTGCTGGGAAGAGAGGACAGTGAAGGCTGGAGACGACCTATGGGGAAATGTACTATTTAATACGATTATAGAACATACAATGACACAATGGATACAAGAGAATACTAGGTATAGAAATGAGGAAGAACCATCGAGACTGGACCTAAGAATCACACCAGAACCCGAAATAGTGGACAAGATTGAATATAAGACACCAATAAGTATAAGTGACCACATTTTGGTTGAATTGGAACTAAATGAGGAAAAATACACGAAAAAACGAGCAATATAGAAAGGGAAGATTGATGTATGAAAAAACAAATTTTGATACAATAAGAGAATTCTTTCAAAAAGAAGACTGGGAAAGAATACTCAAAGAGGAAACAACAGTAGAAGAGAAATGGAATATTTTGACAAAAATCTATATAGAAGGAGTAGAAAAGTATGTTCCAAGACAAAAACAAGAAAAAGAATATGTAAAAGACAAAAGGGAAAAAGCTTGGATAAAATGGAAAAATGACAGGACTTGAAAGATGGAAAATGTATACTAGTTATAGAAATTAATGTGTAAAAGTGTGCAGAGAAGAAAAGAGAAAATACGAAAAAGATGTCATAGAAAAATTTAAAGATTAACCAAAACTATTTTATAGATTTGTAAACAACAAACTGAAAAACAAACAAGAATTAGAGAAATTACGACAAGGAGGAGTTGAATACACAGAGGAAATAGAAATGGCAGAAATTATGAACAAGCATTTTAAATCGGTGTTTACGAGGGAGAACATACAACCTAAAGATATCGAATGGGAGGAGAAAACCCCCCTATGAAAGAGATAGAAGTATCAAGGAATGAAATAATGAATCACTTGAGTAATCTCGATGTCAGAAAATCGCATGGACTAGATGAAATGGCAAACTGGATTTTGAGAGAATGCAGGAACGAACTAACAGACAAAATACATAGTCAAATAAACAGTTCATTGAAGGAAGGAAAAGTTCCAGATGATTGAAAAAGAGCAAATATAGTACCAATATACAAATGGGGAAACAAGGAAGACCCTACTAACTATAGTTCTGTTTCTCTTACAAGTACGATAGCTAAAATTTGTGAAAGAATGGTCAAAATTAGATGGGTAAGACATTTTGAAAAACGTACTAAATCCAAGGCAATTTGGATTTGGACAAGGAAGATCATGTGTCACAAACTTAATGTGTTTCTATTCAAGGCTAATAGATGTAATACAAGAAAGAGATGGATGGGCTGATTGTGCATTTCTAGACCCGAAAAAAGCTTTTGATAAAGTGTCACATAAGAAGTTACTAAAGAAATTAGAAACTGCAGGAGAAATACAGGGCAAACTACTGAAGTGGATGGAAGACTTCTTGCATGAAAGAAAAATGAGTGGTGATAAGAGACAAACATTCTAAATGGGGTGAAGTGATTAGTGGAGCTCCACAAGGAACAGTTCTGGCCCCATTAATGTTTGCTATATATATATATTAATGATATGGATAAAGGAATTGAAAGTTATATGAGCTTCTTTGCGGACGATGCAAAACTGTTGAAAAAATTAACACTGAAGAAGATTGTGAGTCGCTGCAGAGCGATCTCAATAAAGTATGGGAATGGAGTAGGAAGTGGGAGATGGAATTCAATATTTAAGAAGTATAGTATACTGGAATTTGGAAGAAGCAAGAATAGTGGGATCATATAAATTGGGAAAGGAAGAAATTAAAGAAGTAGAAAATGAGAAGGACCTGGGAGTCATTATTATGAATAATATGTCCCCTAAGAAACATATAAACAAAATTTTTGGAGAAACTCATAATTTGATAAAAACAATCAAAGTGACATTTACATACCTGGATAGATGGATAACACATCTAGAGGAGAATAATATACTAAATCTGAGATATAACCTAGATAGAACTTCAAGAATCAATGAGGAAAAAGAAAAAGTAAGCAGTTTACTAGAATTAGTTAAGGAAGATGAAACTGAAATAATGAAACACAAATTTGATCTAGATTTACT
Organism: Oratosquilla oratoria; assembly: GCF_046742065.1. NCBI lineage: Eukaryota > Metazoa > Arthropoda > Malacostraca > Stomatopoda > Squillidae > Oratosquilla > Oratosquilla oratoria. The sequence goes on from NC_134816.1 coordinate 8,118,473, forward strand.
CGAGGCTACTAGATATAATACAAGAAAGGGACAAATAGGCCGATTGCGCTTTCCTAGATCTACAAAAAGCTTTTGACAAAGTCCCTCACAAAAAAAAAAAAAAGGGAACCATAAGAAGAATATATAGTAAACTACTGAAGTGGATGGAGGACTTTTTGTATGAAAGAAGAATGAGGGTAGTGCTTAGAGACAAGACTTCTATTTGGAAAGAGGTAATTAGTGGAGTCCAACAAGGATCAGTGCTGGCTCCAATAATGTTTACCATTTATATGAATGACATGGATGAGGGAGTGGAATGTTATATGAGCTTCTTTGCAGATTATGCAAAACTATTTAAGAAAGTGAGTACTGAAACCAACTACGAATCATTACAGAGAGATCTAAACAGGGTTTGGGAATGAAGTTAGAAATGGGAGGTGAAATTCAACGCAGAAAAATGTAGCATAATGGAGTTAAAAAAAAAAAAAAAAAAAAAAAAACTGGAAGATATAAAATTGGTAAAAAAGAAGTTAAGGAGGAAGTATCTGAAAAAGACCTGGGAGTGATTATCACAAAATATATGTCCCCTGACAAACATACAATCAAGATTGTCGGCAAAACCTACAACTCATTGAGAGGGAAGTGTCATTTACTTATTCGGATGAAGAAATGGTAAGGACAATAATAATCAAAATTATAAGGCCTAAATTGGAGTATGCAGCAATACTGTGGCCACCCAATACAAAAAAAGAATATAAAGAAGATTGAAAGAATCCAGAGAGCAGCTACGAGGATGGCCCCAGAATTGTCAAAGTATTCATATGAAGAAAGACTGGTAAAATTGGCGTTGCCGACTATGGAACAGAGGAAAGATGTGACTTGTTGACCATCTATAGAATTATGAAGGACATGGAACTTCTTGACAGAGAAGACTTGCTAACTTGAGATAGAAGAAACAAAAGAGGAGTTGGAAAGAAGCTTAAAAAGGACAATTATAGAAGGAACCTGAAAAAGAACAGCTTTTCCCACACAGTGGTAGTATGGAACACATTGGATGAAAAAACTGTGTGTGCAAAAACAATACAAGAATCTAAAAGCAACCTGGATATGAAGAGATGCAAAGATGGACACCACAAACTTAGCTCCCCTTTCTCATAAGATACAACTAGGTAAATAGAAAAAGCTCATCTATGCAACCCCTAGCTGTCCTACACCCATACTGTTCCTCACCAATTACTCCTGTTCCTCTCCTAATCCTCTCAAATCAAGTCCCTTCCATAAGCCTTTCCAACTACACTTAACAAGCTGATCCCTCTGAAACTACTACACTCACACTTGCCCCCTTGCCCTTGTAAAGTGGAACTATACAGGCACTTCTCCAGTCCTCCAGCACTCTACCCTCTCTTAAACAAACATTAAAGAACCTCACCAGCCAGTCCACCATCACTGTACCTCCTTTTTTTCAGACATTGAATGACATTCATCCAACACAGGTGCCTTACCTGCTCTCATTATCGTAACAACTGCCTTCACTTCATCTTTATTTCTTCTCCATTTTTCTCACTCATCATGGTCATTTTCTTAGCACTTCCCACTGCAATTACCTCTCCCTCCCTTTCCTCCTTCACGTTTAGTAACTCCCTAAAATACTCTGCGCAACTTCCTCTTACTGCTTTTTCTTCCATTATCAACTCTCCATCTTCACCTTTTACTTATTCTTCTCTACTTGATCTGCCTCCTCTTCCTCTCTTAATTTGCTTCCAAAACATCTTTTTATAACTTTCAAAATTTTCTGTCATACTCTTACACTATTTTACATCTGCTCTCCTCTTTGACTCCTTTACCTTATGCTTTACTTCTCTTCTCTTCTCTTTGTACCTCTCATATGATTCCCTTGTCCTATTTTGTAACCAATCTGTGAAAGCTCGCTTCTCTTCTACAACCTTCTTTGCTTCCTCATCCAACCAATCACTACCCTTCCTTCTATTCCTCCCATCCTCCTTATTTCGCATACCATCTTTGCACACTTTGCGATTCCCTTCTTGAACCATCCCCATTCCTCCTCCACTCCTAGTTCTATTATATCCTTTACTCCCTCCCACTCCTCTCTCAGCTTCTTCTTGTACTCCTTTTCTTTCTCATTTAAGCAATTCATTCTAAGCACCTCTCCATCTATCCTCCACTCTCAACTTACCTTCCACCAAAACAATGATTTGATATTCACCCACTCTCTCCCCTTAGAACATGTACATCCTTAAATCTTCCTACTATTCTCCTGGTTACCACTATATAGTCCATTAACACTCTATCTACCACCCTTTCACCCATCATCCTCTTTCATGTGTACTTATGCTTGACTTTCTTCCAAAAACACTGTATTTGCTATCATCAACTCTCTTTCTAGACACATCTTCACTATCAACTTTCCACTTCAATTTTTTCCTGGAACTCCACACTTCCCAAGCACTTCATCTATTGGTTCATTACCTACCCTAGCATCAAGGACTCTCAATACCACTACATTGAATATGTAAAGATACGTAGGGAAGAAAAAAGAAATTATGGAAAGGACATAATAGACAAATGTAAAGATCTACCCATATTATTTTATAGATATGTAAACGGCAAAATAAAAAAAAATAAACAGGAAATACTTAAATTATGTCAAGGTAACAGAGAATACACAGAATATATAGAAATGGCAGATATTATGAACAAACATTGCAAATCTGTATTCACCAAAGAATTAAATCTACAAAACTGTGACCAAAGAAATGAAGTAAGATTTCCTCCAATGAAGGAATTAAATATTTTTCAGCATTAAATAAAGAATCAAATATTAAAGCTTGACGTTAACAAATACATGGCCCGGACGGAGTTGCAAACCGGATACTAAAGGAATGTATAGATGAACTAACAGGAAAAATATACAAAATAGTTGAATGTTCACTCAACGAAAGAAAATTACCAGGAGACTGGAAAAATGCCAATATAGTGCCAGTATATAAAGGGGGGGGGATAAGGAAGACCCAACAAATCATAGACCGGTGTCCCTAACCGGTACAATAGTTAAGAATTGTGAGAGGATCATCAAAGACAGATGGACAAAATATCTGGAGAACAATATACTGAACCCGAGGCAATTTGGATTCAGGTAGGGAAGATCATGTACCACTAATTTGATTTGTTTCTATTCAAGATTGATGGATATAATGCAAGAAAGGGATGGCTGGGCAGACTGTGCGTTCCTGGACTTACAAAAGGCATTTGATAAGGTATCACACAGAAAATTGTTATATAAACTGGAAACAATAGGAGGCATACATGGAAAACTATTGAATTCGATGGAGAATTTCCTACATGGAAAAAAAATGAGAGTAGTGCTCAGAGACATATATTCAAAATGGGAAGAAATGAGTTGTGGCGTCCCACAGGGGTCATTACTAGCTCCGATAATGTTTGCTATATATGTGAACGACATGGACGAAATTATTGAAAGTTACGCGAACTTCTTTGCGGATGACGCAAAGTTATTAAAGAGAATAAACTCCGAAATTTACTGTGACTCATTACAGAGTGATCTTGATCTGAACAAAGTCTCAGAGTGGAGCAAATGACGGAAAGTAGAATTCAACATCAAGAAATGCATTATAATCGAATTTGGGAAAAGCATGACTAGAATATCAGGACAGTATAAAATTGACGGAAAATAAGTAAAGAAAGTAAATTCTGAAAGGGACCTAGGAGTAATCATCACCAAAAAACATGTCGCCAGATAAACATAGAAATAAAATAGTTGGAGAAACATACAATTTGTTGAAATCAATAAAGGTGGCCTTTAAATACCTGGATAAGGAAATTATTAAAAAAAATATTACAAATACTGATGAGGCCAAAAATGAAATATCCAGTGCTGATATGGTCACCCAGTACAAAAAAAAAAAAAAAAAAAAAAAAAAAAAAAAAAAAAAAAGATAAATAAATAAATAAATAAAAAATAGAAAGAATACAAAGAGCAATGACAAAGATGGCCCCAACACTTTCAAACCTGACATATGAACAAAGACTGGCCGAACTGGAATTGCCGACCGTAGAACAAAGAAGAGAACGATGGGATCTACTAACCATCTACAGAATTATGAAATGAAAAGAACGCCTTGATAGAGAGGACTTATTAAATTGTGACAGAGGAAAAACAAGAGGACATACAATGAAACTTAAAAAGGACAACTACAGAAGAGACCTGAAAAAGAATAGCTTCCCACACAGTGATAGATATATGGAACAAATTGGACGAAAAAATAGTTTGTGCAAACACAATACAAGAATTTAAGAACAAACTTGATCTTGCGAGATACGAAAACGGGTCACCACGACCATAGCTCCCATTCCCGTAAAATATAACTAGGTAAACACACACACACACATGAGGAAAATGGAAGGAAATGAGGAAGGGAACGAACGGGCCCCGGATGTTAGAAGGGATGTAAACAAAAGGTGTGCAGAACACACAGATGAGGAGGAACAAGGAACCAGAGATTTCAGAAGCAAATATATAGATAACAGCAGCTCAATGGAAAGAGAAGATAATTGCTTTTATGGATTCAATGAGAGAGGATGTGACAACCTCCCCCGACTAGTAAATCTAGAGGGAAAAAAATAACGAAGCATGGGAGGTTAGGTTTAACCAATTAACACTAGTTACCCAAAGAGTTGATAAACTGGAAGAACTAAAGAAGGAGAACCAAAACCTAAATAAATAGAAGAATTAAAGCATGAGAATGGAGAACTAAATAATAATGATAATAATAAAGAGAATAAAGAGTCCATAGCAAAAGAAGCACAGGGTTGAAGAAAAGTCCAAGAGAACAACAAATTTGTATTTAGAGATATAGTGACACAACAGATGAAAGATCAAACTAAGGACACAGTTATTAAAGAAACGAGAGAGAAGGAGAATATAGTAAGAGACTTAGTGGATAAAAAGAAATGTATAATTATATTAGGGATGGAAGAGAAGTACAATCCAACCACAAGAGTAAAAGAGGAAAAGGAAAAGGTAAACAAGTTATTAGAAGTTCAAGAGGATGGACAAGAAGCATGGAAAGAAATTGAAGAAATATATAGAATAGGGAAATACAATAAAGATAAGACCAGACCAATAAAGGTTAAATCCAGGTCACAAACGACAGCAGAGAATATCTTAGCAAAAACAGGGAAACTAGCAGACAGTAATCAATAAAAACAGGTATGGATAAAAAGAGAAATGGATAAAGAGTAAAGAGAGGAAGAAAAAACAAAAAGACTAGAAGCTAAGGGAAAAAAACGAGAGTAGAACAGAGACAAAGAGAAATTCTATCGGAGACTAGTGGATATGAAAGTGAGAAAATGGTTCATACTAGAGAAAAACGGAAGGAAAACAGAAAACACGATTGAAGTAGCAGAAAATTAAAAGTGTCTTACACAACCATACATGGCTTAATAACAGGCTTGAACGAACTGAATGATTACCTGAAGGAAAAGGAACCAGACATAATGGGAATTGTAGAGATAAAATTGAAAGGTCCACTACCACCCAACAGTGTAGAACATGGTGCATATAAGTATTGTATGGAAGATAGAGGAAAAATAGTTATAATGGGTGACTTTAATTGCAAAGACATCTGCTGGGAAGAGATGACAGTGAAGGGTGGAGAGGACCTGTGGAAATGTACTATTTGATATGATTATAGAACATACAATGACGCAATGGATACAAGAGCAAATAAAGTACCAATATACAAAGGGGGAAACAAGGGAGACCCTACTAACTATAGACCGGTCTCTCTTACAAGTACGATAGCTAGAACTTGTGAAAGAATGATCAAAATTAGATGAGTATGGTATTTGAAAAAAAAGTACTAAATCCAAGGCAATTTGGATTTAAGCTAGGACGATCATTCGTCACAAACTTAATGTGATTCTATTCAAGGCTAATAGATGTAATACAAGAAAGAGATGAATGGGCTGATTGTGCATTTCTAGACCCGAAAAAAGCTTTTGATAAGGTGCCACATAAGAAATTGCTAAAGAAATTAGAAAATGCAGGAGGAATACAGGGCAAATTGCTGAAGTGGATGGAAGACTTCTTCCATGAAAGAAAAATGAGAGTGTTGATAAGAGACAAACACTCTAATTAGGATGAAGTGGTTAGTGGAGCTCCACAAGTAATAGTTCTGGCCTCAATAATGATTGCTATATATATCAATGATATGGATAAAGGAATTGAAAGTTATATGAACTTCTTTGTGGACGATGCAAAACTGTTGAAAAAAGTGAATACTGTAGAAGATAGTGAGTCGCTATAGAGTCCTCTCAATAAAGTATGGGAATGGAGTAGGAAGTGGGAGATGGAATTCAATATTAAGAAGTGTAGTATAATGGAATTTGGAAAAAGAAAAAAAATAGTGGGATCATATAAATTGGAAGAGGAAGAAATGAAAAAAAAAAGGAAAAAACGAGAAGGGCCTAGGAGTCATTATTATGAATAATATGTCCCCTGAGAAACATATAAAAAAAAATTGGAGAAGCTTATAACTTAATAGGAACAATCAAAGAAAGACGAAGAAATGGTGAAGAAAATATTAGTCACTTTGATAAGACGTGGTCACGAAGTACAAAAAATGTATAACAAAACTTGAAAGAATACAAAGAGCAATTACGAAATTGGCACCAACAATCTCAGAACTATCATATGAAACGAGACTAGCAAAACTTGAGCTACAGACATTAGAGCAAAGAAGAGAGAGAGGAGACTTGATAACTATTTATAGAATCATGAAAGGCATAGAAACTATTGATAGAGAGGATCTAATAAAATGGAATAGTAGAGATACAAGAGGACACGGAAAGAAAATAAAAACCACAGTTATAGAAGAGACCTAAAAAGGAACAGCTTTCTCCACAGGGTAATAGACGTTTGGAACAAATTAGATGAGAACGTTGTGTGTGCAAAAACGATACACGAATTTAAAAACAGTCTAGATAAAACGAGATATGAAGACGGGACACCACGAGCATAGCTCCCCTTCCCGTAAAATACAACTAAGCAAATACAACTAGGTAAATACACACACACACGTCGGGCTGACGGCGAAGATTGGAACTCAGGGGGGAAAAAAACGTAATTTTCGTGGATTTCAACGGCGAGGGAGTACCTGTGTTCTATTAGTAGGTAAGGCGGAAAGCTCGTGGTGTAATGGGCAGATGAAGAAAAAGGAGAAGGGGAAGAATTATTGAGAAAAATGGGAGAAAATGAGGAAGGGGAGGAACAGCCCCCGGAAGTCAGAAGGGGTGTAAACAAAAGTTGCGCAGACGACACAGGTGAAATCGAACAAGTCAGCAGAGGGATCAAAATTAGAAATTTAGATAAGAGCAACTCAATAGAAAGTGGAGATAATTATTTCTATGGATTTATTGAGGAAGGATATGACAACCTCACCCGTTTACCAAATCTGGATGGAAAAACTAACAAAAATAAACGAATCATGGGAGGTTAGGTTTAGTCAACTCGCGCTAATTACGCAGAGAGTTGATAAATTTTTAAGAGCTAAGGAAAGAGAACCAAAACCTAAGTAAAGAAATAGAAGGATTAAAAATACAGTTAAAAGAAGTAAAGGATGAGAATGAGGAATTAAAGGGGAATAATAAAGAGAACAAAGAGTCCATAGCAAAAGAGGTAAAGGGTTGGAGAAAAGTTCAGGAGGATAATAAAATTGAATTTAGAGATATAATGAAACAACAGATGAAGGAACACACTAAAACACAGTTAGCAAAGTGATGAAAGAGAAGAAGAATATAGTAAGAGACTTAACAGATAAAAAGAAATGTATAATTATATTAGGAATTAAAGAGAAAGAAAATCCAAATAGGACTACAAGGGTAAGAGAGGAGAAAGGAAAGGTAAACAAGGTATTAAAATATTTCAAGAAAATTAACAGGAAATAAGGAAAGAAATTGAAGAAATATATTGGTTGGGGAAATATAGTATAGATAAGACCAGACCAATTAAGGTTAAATTCAAGTCACAGACGACAGCAGAGGATGCCTTATCAAAAACAGGGAAACTAGCAAAAAGTGATTAATACAAACAGGTATGGATAAAAACAGATGAATAAAGAGGAAAGAGAGGAAGAAAAAACAAAAATAATCGAAGCTAACGAGAAAAAAAACGAGAACAGAGCAGAGTCAAAGAAAAATTCTATTGGAGAATAGTGGATATGAAAGTAAGGAAATGGTTCATAGCAGAGAAAAAACAGAAGGGATACAGAAAACAAGATGGAGGTAACAGAAAGTTAAAAGTGTCCTTCACAAATATAGATGGATTTATAACAGGCTTAAATGAAGTGAATGATTACCTGAAGGAAAAAGAACCGGGCATAATGGGAATTGTAGAGACAAATTTGAAAGGTCCACTACCACCAAACAGTGTAGGACATGGTGCATATAATTATTGGATTAGAAACAGACAAGTAAAACAAGGTGGTGGAGTTATGTTCCTGACTAAGAAGGATATAAATGTGAGGAATGTTACATATGGAAAGAATAGAGTGGAGAAGATTACGATGGAAATAGAGGACAGGGAGAAGAAGAGCAGGAAGTTTGTGGCAAATTATATGTCTCCTAAAACGAGTTCGTGGGAAGAGAGAGAACACAAGAATATGTTAGAGGACACAAGGATAATACTAAATAAGATAACGGAAGATGGTGGAAGAATAGTTATTACTTTAATTGTAAAGAAGTCTACTGGGAAGAGATGACAGTGAAGGGTGGAGACGACCTATGGGGAAATGTACTACTTGATATAATTATAGACCATAAAGTGATGCAATGGATACAAGAGAATACTAGGCATAGAAATGATGAAGAACCATCAAGACTGGACCTAATAATGGCATCAGAACCTGAAATAGTGGACAAGATTGAATATAAGACACCACTAAGTAAAAGTGCCCACATATTAGTTGAACTTGAACTAAATGAAGAAAAATACATGGGAAAAAATTAACAATATAGAAAGGGAAGAATGATGTATAGAAAACAAAGGATATACAAAGAAGAAACAACAGGAGAGAAATGGAAAATATGGACAAATTTTTAAAAGGAAGGAGTGGAAAATTATGTTCCAAGACAAAAACAAGAAAAAGGGTATGTAAAATGTTGGTACAACAAAGGATGTAGCCAGTTGAAAGATAAAATGGAGGAAAGACAAAATACTCGAAAAATGAAAAATATATACTGATTATAGGAAAGAATATGTACAAATGCGCAGAGAAGAAAAGAGAAAATATGAAAAAAATGTCACAGAAAAATGTAAAGATCAACCAAAACTATAGATTTGTAAACAACAAACTGAAGAACAAACAAAAATTAGTGAAAGCACGACAAGGAGGAATAAAATACACAGAGGAAATAGAAATGGCAGAAATTATGAGACAAACATTTGAAATCAGTGTATACGAGAGAGAATATACAATTTAGACATGTCGAGTGGGAGGGGAAAGTCCCCCCTATGAAAGAGATCAAAGTAACAAAGAGTGAAATAATGAATCACTTAAGTAATCTCGATGTCAGAAAATCGCATGGACCTGATGAAATGGCAAACTGGATTGTGAGATAATGCAGGAACGAACTAACAGACAAAATACATAGTCAAATAAGCAGTTCATTGAAAGAAGGAAAAGTTCCAGAAGATTGGAAAAGAGCAAATATAGTACTAATAAAGGGGAAAACAAGGAAGACACTACTAACTATAGACCGGTCTCTCTTACAAGTACGGTAGCAAAAATATGTGAAAGAATTATCAAACTTAGATGGGTAAAGCATTTGGAAAAAAAAAAAAAACATTGTACTAAATCCGAGGCAATTTGGATTTAGACAAGGAAGATCATGTGTCACAAACTTAATGTGTTTCTATTCAAGACTAATTTATATAATACAAAAAAGAGATGGATGGGCTGATTATGCATTTCTAGACCCGAAAAAAGCTTTTGATAAGATGCCACATAAGAAATTCCTAGATAGATTATAAACCACAGGAGGAATACACGGCAAACTACCTAAGTGGATGGAAGACTTATTGCACGAAAGAAAAATGAGAGTGGTGATAAGAAACAAACATTCTAATTGGGATGAGGTGATTAGGGGAGTTCCACAAGGAACAGTTTTGGCCCCAATAATGTTTGCTATATATATTAATGATATGGATGAAGGAATTGAAAGTTATATGAACTTTTTCGCAGATGATGCATAAATGTTGAAAAAGTGAACACCGAAGAAGATTGTGAGTCGCTGCAGAGTGATCTCAATAAAGTATGGGGAATGGAGTAGGAAGTGGGAGATCGAATTTAACATTAAGAGGTGTAGTACAATGGAGTTTGGAAGAAGCAAAAAAAAAAAAATAGGATCATATAAATTGGGAGAGGAAGAAATTAAAAAGAATGGAAAAAGAGAAGGACCTAGGAGTCATTATTATGAATAATATGTCCCCTGAGAAACATATAAACAAAGTTTTTTGGAGAAACTTATAATCTAATAAGATCAATCAAAGTGGCATTCTCATACCTGGACGAAGAAATGGTGAAGAAAATACTAGTCACTTTGATAACACCAAGATTGGAGTATGCAGCGACGACGTGGTCACCAAGTACAAAAAAATATATATAACAAAATTTAAAAGAATACAAAGAGCAATTACGAAATTGGCACCAACAATCTCAGAAGTATCATATGAGGAGGGACTGGCAAAACTTGAACTACAGACATTGGAGCAAACAAGAGAGAGAGGTGACTTGATAACTATTTATAGAATCATGAAAGGCATAGAAAATATTGATAGAGAGGATATAATAAAATGGAATAGTAGAGATACAAGAGGACACGGAAAGAAGATCAAGACAGTTATTGAAGAAACCTAAAAAGGAACAGCTTTCCCCATAGGGCAATAGACGTTTGGAACAAGTTAGATGAGAATGTGGTGCGTGCAAAAACGATAGACGAATTTAAAAACAGTCTAGATAAAACGAGATATGGATACGGGACACCACGAGCATAGCTCCCCTTCCCGTAAAATACAACTAGGTAATACACACACACACATACACACAAACATACACACACACAGCTTGATAGCGCAATGGTAGTGTTTGCATCCATTACTCCACCCGTCCAAGTTTGAAGCCCACCCAGGGCTGAAATAATTTCAATATCGTTGTATTGCGAGCCGTTACTCCAACTCTCATGGGCTGGGAGTTGTGTGTATATTTACCTAGTTGTATTTACCTAGTTGTATTTTACGGGAAGAGGAGCTATGCTCGTGGTGTCCCGTCTTCATATCTCGTTTTATCTAGATTGATTTTAAATTCGTGTATCGTTTTTGCACACACCACATTCTCATTTAACTTGTTCCAAACGTCTATTACCTTGTGTGGAAAGCTGTTCTTTTTTAGGTCTCTTCTATAACTGTCTTTCTTGATTTTCTTCCCGTGTCCTCTTGTATCTATACTATCCCATTTTATCAGATCCTCTCTATCAATAGTTTCTATGCCTATCGTGATTATATAAATATATATCAAGTCTCCTCTCTCTCTTCTTTGCTCTAATGTCTGTAGTTCAAGTTTTACCAGCCTCTCATCATATGATAGTTCTGAAAGCGTTGGTACCATCCCTTTACCTCTTTTGCTATGGACTCTTTATTCTCTTTATTATTCCCCTTTAATTCCTCATTCTCTTCCTTTACTTCTTTTAACTGTATTTTTAATCCTTCTATTTCTTTACTTAGGTTTTGGTTCTCTTTCCTTAGTTCTTCCAGTTTATCAACTGTCTGTGTAATTAGCACGAGTTGACTAAACCTAACCTCCCATGATTCGTTTATTTTTGTTAGTTTTTCCTCTAGACTTGGTAAACGGGGGAGGATGTCATATCCTCCCTCAATAATCCATAAATAATTATCTCTACTTTCAATTGAGTTGCTCTTATCTAAATTTCTAATTTTGATCCCTTTGTTGACTTGTTCAACTTCACCTGTGTCGCCTGCGCAACTTTTGTTTACACCCCTTCTGACTTCCGGGGGCTGTTCCTCCCCTTCCTCATTTTCTCCCATTTTTCTCAATAATTCTTCCCCTTCTCCTTTTTCTTCATCTGCCCACTACACCACGAGCTTTCCCCCTTACCTGCTAATAGAACACAGGTACTCCCTCGCCGTTGAAATCCACTTTTTTTTTTTCCTCCGGAGTTTCAATCTTCGCCGTCAGCCCGACGTGTGTGTGTATTTACCTAGTTGTATTTACGTAGTTTTATTTTACGGGAAGGGGAGCTATGCTCGTGGTGTCCCGTATCCATATCTCGTTTTATCTAGACTGTTTTTATATTCGTGTATCGTTTTTGTACACACCACATTCTCATCTAACTTGTTCCAAACGTCTATTACCTTATGTGGAAAGCTGCTCTTTTTAGGTCTCTTCAATAACTGTCTTTCTTGATCTTCTTTCCGTGTCCTCTTGTATCTACACTACCCCATTTTATTAGATCCTCTCTATCAGTAGTTTCATGATTCTATAATTAGTTATCAAGTTTCCTCTCTCTCTTCTTTGCTCCAATGTCTGTAGTTCAAGTTTTGCCAGCCTCTCCTCATATAATAGTTCTGAGAGTGTTGGTACCAATTTCGTAATTGCTCTTTGTATTCTTTCAAATTTTGTTTTACATTAATTTTTACTTGGTGACCACGTCGTCGCTGTATACTCCAATCTTGGTCTTATCAAAGTGACTAGTATTTTCTTCACCATTTCTTCGTCCAGGTATGTGAATACCACTTTGATTGATCTTATTAGATTATAAGTTTCTTAAAAATTGTGTGTATGTGTTTCTCAGGGGACATATCATTCATAATAATGACTCCTAAGTCCTTCTCCTTTTCCACTTTTTATTTTTATTTTTTCCTCTCCCAGTTTATATGATCCCACTATTCTTTTTTTTTCAAATTCCATTATACTACACTTCTTAATATTAAATTCCATCTCCCACTTCCTATTCCATTCCCATACTTTATTGAGATCACTCTGCAGCGGGTCAAATCTTCTAATTCGGTGTTCACTTTTTTCCAACAGTTTTGCATCGTCCGCAAAGAAGCTCATATAACAGCAATAATTATTGGGGCCAAAACTGTTCCTTGTGGAACTCCCTTAATCACTTCATCCCAGTTAGAATGTTTGTCTCTTATCATCACTCTCATTTTTCTTTCATGCAATAAGTCTTCCATCCACTTCAGCAGTTTGCCCTGAATTCCTCCTGCAATTTCTAATTTCTTTGGTAATTTCTTATGTGGCATCTTATCAAAAGTTTTTTTCAGGCCTAGAAATGTACAATCAGCCTATCCATCTCTTTCCTGTATTATATCTATTAGTCTTAAATAGAAGCACATCAAGTTTGTGACACATGATCTTCCTTGTCTGAATCCAAATTGCCTTGGATTTAGTACATTGTTTTTTCCAAATGTTTAACCCATATAATTTTGAAAACTCTTTCGCAAATTTTAGCTACCGTACTTGTAAGAGAGACCGGTCTATAGTTAGTAGTGTCTTCCTTGTTTCCCCCTTTATATATTGGTACTATATTTGCTCTTTTCCAATCTTCTGGAACTTTTCCTTCTTTCAATGAACTGCTTAATAGACTATGTATTTTGTCTGTTAGTTTATTCCTGTATTCTCTCAAAATCCGGTTTGCCATTTCATCTGGTCCATGCGATTTTCTGACATCGAGATTACTCAAGTGATTCATTATTTCACTCTTTGTTACTTCTCTCTCTTTCACACGGGGGGACAATCTCCTCCCACTCGTAAACACCGATTTAAAATGCTTGTTCATAATTTCTGCCATTTCTATTTCCTCTGTGTATCAACTCTTCCTTGTAGTTTCTCTAATTCTTGTTTGTTTTTCAGTTGTTGTTTGCAAATCTGTAAAATAGATTTGGTTGATCTTTACATTTTTCTATGACATCTTTTTCGTATTTTCTCTTTTCTTATCTGCACACTTGTGCATACTGATTTCTATGACAACTCTATATTTTCCATTTTTCAGGTCTTTTGTCTTTTTTCCATTTTATCCAAGCTTTATCCCTTTTGTCTCTTAACCCCACATTTTTTTGTTGTACCAAGACTTTACATATACTTTTTCTTTCCTTTGTCTTGGAACATACTTTTCCACTCCTTCCTTATAATGTTTTGTCAAAATATTCCATTTTTCTTCTACTGTTGTTTCCTCCTTCTGTATCCTTTCCCAGTCTGCATTTTGAAAGGATTCTCTTATTCTATCATTTTCTTCCATACATCAATCTTCCCTTTATTGTTCTTTTTTCATGTATCTTTCCTCATTTAGTTCCAGTTCAACCAATGTATGGTCACTTTTACTTATTGATGTCTTATATTCAATCTTGTCCATTATTTCAGGTTCTGATGTGATTATTAGATCCAGTCTTGATGGTTCTTCCTCAGTTTTATACCTAGTATTTTCTTGTATCCATTGCGTCATTGTATGTTCTGTAATCATATCAAATAGTACATTTCCCCATAGGTCGTCTCCAGCCTTCACTGTCATCTCTTCCCAGCAGATTTCTTTACAATTAAAGTCACCCAGTATAAATATTCTCCCTCCATCTTCCATTATCTTATTTAGTGTTATCCTTGTGTCTTCTAACATATTTTTGTGTTCTCTCTCTTCCCATGAAGCCATTTTAGAAGGCACATAATTTACCACAAACTTCCTGCTCTTCCCATCCCTGTCCTCCACTTCCATCATAATCATCTTTATTCTTTCCATATGTGACATTCCTCACATTTATATCCTTTATTAGTCAGGAACACAAGTCCACCCCCTTGTTTTACCTCTCTGTTTCTAATCCAATATTTATATGTACCATGTCCTACACTGTTGGACCTTTCTATTTTATCTCTACAATCCCCATTATGTCCGGTTCTTTTTCCTTGAGGTAATCATTCAGTTCGTTCAAGCCTCTTATTAAGCCATCTATATTTGTGTAAGACACTTTTAATTTTCTGCCACTTCCATCGTGTTTTCTGCTTCCTTTCCGTTTTTCTCTGCTATGAACCATTTCCTCACTTTTATATCCACTACTCCCCAATAGAATTTCTCTTTTTCTGATTCTGTTTTGTTCTCGGTTTTTTTTTTAGCTTATAGTGTTTTTGTTTTCTCATCCTCTCTTTCCTCTTTATTCATATCTCTTTTTATCCATACCTGTTTATACTGCTCACTTTTTGCTAGTTTCCCTGTTTTTGCTAAGATATTCTCTGCTGTCGTTTGTGACCTGAATTTAACCTTAATTGGTCTGGCCTTATATGTATTGTATTTCCCAAGTCTATATATTTCTTCACTTTTTCCCTGTTTCTTGTTCATCTTCTTAAACTACTTCTAATAACTTGTTTACTTTTTCCTTCTCCTCCTTTACTCCTGTAGTCCTATTTGGATTATGCTTTTCTTCCATCCCTAATATAATCATACATTTCTCTTTATCCGCTCTCTAACTATATTCTCCTTCTCCCTTATCACATTAATAACTGTGTCCTTACTTTGTTCTTTCATGTGCTAGTTTACTATATCTCTAGATTTAATTTTGTTGTTCTCTTCGACTTTTCTCCAACCCAGTACCTCTTTTGCTATGGACTCTTTATTCTCTTTATTATTATTCTTTAATTCTTCATTTTCATGTTTTACTTCTTTTAACTGTCTTTTTAATTCTTCTATTTCTTTATTTAGGTTTTGATTCTCTTTTAGTTCTTCCAATCTATCAACTCTTTATGTAATCCGTGTAAGTTGATTGAACCTAACCTCCCACTGTTTGTTCATGTTCTCTAGTTTTTTCTCTAGAGTTGCTAATTGGGGGAGATTGTCATCTCCTCCCTCATTAAATTCACGGAAATAATGATCTTCACCTCCCATTGCACTGCTCTTATCTGTATTTATAATTTTTACGTTTTACTAATGTCTTTGACTTCACCTCTATCTTTTGCGCATCTCTTGCTGACACTCCCTCTGACTCCCGGGGCACGCCCGTGCCCCTCCCCAACCCCCTCCACCCTCCTCAGCAATCCCTCCCCCTCTCCTCTCCCACCACACCACAAGCTCTCCCCCTCCCCACCAATACAACAAAAACAGTCCCTCGTCGATGAGATCCACGAAATTTGAAGTTTTCCTGGAGTTCCAAACTTCGTTGTTACTTCGACTGTCGTGTGTGTGTGTGTGTGTGTGTATTCACCTCGGATCTGCTGCAGTCTCTGTCGAGACAGCCAGACACCACCCTACGGCAGTGAGCTCAGAGCTCATTATTTGCCGATCTCTGGGTAGGTCTGAGACCACTCATACACCACACACCGGTGTGTGTGTGTGTGTGTGTGTGTGTGTGTGTGTGTGTGTGTGTGTGTGTGTGTGTGTGTGTGTGTGTGTGTGTGTGTGTGTGTGTGTGTGTGTGTAAGATCACAGCATTACCCATAGATTGGTTATATATATATAAGCTCTGAATTCTCATCCGAGATGGTAAAAGCCGTCAATCACGGGTCCAACACGTGATGCAAGACGATGGTGAATCACACACACACGGAAGTCATGGGAGCAAAATAAGAAAGACCACATGTCTAAAGGATGTGAAGAAACACGCAGGAAGTGAAATCTACTCACTTCCCGTAAGATACATACACACACCTCTCACGAACATAGCCACGACCCACGCACAAACATCTACATTTACTTTTTCTTCGACTAAAATTCGCTTCCTTTCTAACTTTCTCTTATACTACATCTTCTCATTTCAGTTTACCTCCCACTAAAGAATTTTCCGTTTTTCCACCTTTCTCTACTACTACGCCTCCTACCATTTTTTGATATTTTGGTGATTCTAATCCCGGCCGTCGACGCCGCCGTCCGAGTTCCCTGTCCATTTCTCCCGAGCTACAACCACCAACAGCCCCTGATCGCTCGCTTAATCGCCCGATGGCAATAGCACTCTTTTGTACACTACTATCTTTCCATTTTCTTACAGACATTCTTCCCCTCCCACAAAAACCGATCCCGCGCAAGCGG
>NC_134816.1:8138075-8163075 GCF_046742065.1 Oratosquilla oratoria
TTAAAGATCCTACAAAACATTCAAATTGGATGGCTTAAACTTAGATGAATTTCTATGGCAAACTTTACTTAGCCACATAAACTTGCTAAATTGCATGCCCCCATGTTCTAAATTCCTTTAGCATCATGGTGAATATTATACATATTGTTGTGATGGACATCAGAAGTTTCTATTTTGCAAGTGAGGAGTAATATCCCAGTCTGTAGAAATTATTGTACAACTTCATTAAGATGAAAGTCTGAACTTGGTATAAAATAATCGTCCATTGAAAAAAAAAAAAAATCATATTAGGCTCCAGAATTGAACTCAATAGAATCATCTGGTGTTTGCTTCAACAAGATATATCAAGTGTGCCATGGTATAATGAAAAGGAATACTTAGTGACCTGCTTACTTTGTAGTGGTTGCAGTATTTCATGATATTGGTAACACTACATAACTAAGCAGCTTCTGCTATTCCACTTCCCAAGCATGAGAAAGAAATTTTTAAATCTAACCTCCACTTTTGCTTGAGGTATTGTGTACACATTGTGCCATATCATAATCAGACTTGATTCTTGTTCCACACTGTTCATGTTTCTTATTTCTGTATAATAAAGGGTTAAGAACAATCTGTACATGCTATGCATAGTAAAAATACTCACAACACCAAATATGTATTGGGCTTCACTTCTCATGTCATTTATTATTGTTGTTTACACTAACAAACTCAAAAAAATCTTAAGAGTTGAAACATATGTCAAATATGTAAATTTTATATTAAAGAAAAAAAATATGGTGGAGTCTGACAGGGTTATGGCTTAGTTTTAACACCTTCCTTGTTTGTAGAGAATTTTGTATTCATTTTATACTACTGCTGCTATAGACAGAATTCAAGCTCTGAAAAGGAGCTTATTTTGGCTCACATAGAAAATGAAATCATGAAACTCATGCATACAAGATATATATATATATATATATATATATATATATATATATATACAGGTAAACGTCGACTTATGATGGCCGCAACTTACGATTGTTCGACTTTACGATGACGACGACGACGATATGATAATTTAGCCCCTTCCATACGGTGCCGCACACGTAGGCGTCATGAGGAGCAAGTGGATTCGCGACGCTGCCATATCGGCGTCTTGATTATATTTATTGTAGTCGCCCCTGTGTTTTTACATTCTCTCAAATGTGTCCTGAATCCCATTCTCTGTGGTTTTCAAAATTCGCGGGTGAAAGAGAGAACGATCGATATAAGCGGTGACTATATTTTATGATGCGAGTATTATTACGTCACGTCGTACGGCTGGCATTGGCTGCTGCCCGCGAGATTTAAGTTCCGTACTGAAAATACATATTATAGTGTTTGAATATGGTAAAAAGGATAAAAATAATTAAATAAACTACTGTACATGTTTAATAGGCTATATTCAGTATCTCTGGTGGTTAATATACAGGTAAGCTAGGTACAGTGACCACGGAACAGAGTGATACACAAATTGGGGATCGACTTACGATGAAATCGTCTTACGATGGCTCTATCGAAACCTAATGCCATCGTAAGTCGACGTTTACCTGTATATATATATACATATATATATATATATATATATATATATATATATATATATATACACACATATATATATATATATATATATATATATATATATATATATATATATATATATATATATATATATATATATATATTATATAAAATGGAATATAAGTAAAGTAAACTCTTGTGCAGGATAGAGAGAGAGTGAATTAAAGAAGTTTCATTGAATTAAATAGTAATAAAGAAATGAGATTTACTTGGTTCTTTGTGGAGTTGATGGAAAAAGAACATCATTCCTGCAAAATCTTTATCAGTATGCTGTAGAAAGGTGATGAAAAGCAAAGACAGTTTATCTGGATACAATGGATGACCTGATGACTTCCAATTCAGGCACACAGATCTAGAAATGCCAAGGTAGATTTTAAGTAAAAAAAAAAAAAATAGTCTTGATTTAAATTGCTGTGATCAAGCACTGCACTGGATCTCATAGTTTTATCCTAGGAGAAGGCTATTTTCCTGCCATAGAGTTATCTCAGAGTTTATTCAGCAAGCTAATCTTATACAATTATTGTGCCTTGTGCAGCATAAAATATATATGTTTTTTTATGTGGATTTGTGTTCAAACACTCTTTGATATCCAACATGGAAATATTTTCCTTCAATATACAATAGTCATAATTGTTCAATCAGGGGTTTCCAAGTTGTTCCCCAGAGGGTGATTAATATTGTGGAATTATTGCCCAGTTTATTATATCACATGGAGAGTAAAAAATTTGGCCACAACTAGGTGGTTCAAGATATATGTTTCTTACCTTGTTAGTCTTTTTTGTTTTGCTTTAACAGTCTATGAATTTTGAATATATCTTATGCAATTTTTACCATTATTCAAAATTACACATTTTATAGGTTGCACTATTTGCAATTTGAGACTGAGATATGCATCACAATCATCACTTATATATATATATATATATATATATATATATATATATATATATATATATATATATATATATATATATATATATATATATATATATATATATATATATATATATATATCATTTTTGCACTACCATTGTTAAAATAAAAAAGGGGGCATAACATTCATAGACTGACCTATTGAGACAGAGATATGCATTATAATGATGCCTCATGCTGATCCAGTGCCCTCAAGTTTTGACTGTCTTCCAATTATAGTTCATGACTGTGACTTCTTCATATACTTTAACCTTCACCTACCTGTGACTGCTTTTATTTAGTTCAAACATTTAGGAGAGGTTGAGAACATGATGTGTGAGGTTTCTGAATATGGTGAATGCAGAATTTTTGTTTAGAAAAAAATATTAACTCATGGTACAATGGTTCAACAGTGTTTTTACTGTGAGATGGTAGTTAAGGGGGGTTAAGTGTCAGGCATGGAAGAGTGGGGAAGGGGATTAAACAACTGCAGTGAGAAACAAAGGAGGGAAAGAGAAAAATTAAGTATATGCAAGAGATGGTATCCTTGTATGTATGTGTTGTAATCATTCCCAGGTACCTTAGACATTAACAAATAATGAATGTGAAAAAATGTAGGCACTACATTTTAGTCCTAGAAATTTAGTTGCTTTGGATTATTTTGTACTGCCTGCCAATTAAAATATTTGTTAATCATTTCTTATCATGCCTTGATTGGCCACCTCTCTTGTAAGGGGGTAGGGTCTTTTATACAAAGGAGATCCAAACAGCAACAGACCTATTGATCCTTAGGGGCTGCTTGTGAATTGAAAGGGGGTGTAAACAGTGGAATTAGTTATGAACCACTGACTTAATTCAAATGTATGAGCTTACGATGTCTAGTGGGAAATCAGAAAACACTCTTTCCTGCTCACCTTATGTTGAGTATCCTTCTTCCTTTTTGCTTCTTTGATGCCTTCACCCTCTCACTCCATTCTAATCATACTCACTAAATCTAATCTAGCTACCCAGTCCTTTATTTTTGCACACTCACATTCTTTCAGCTTCACTCCCACACACCCTACACCTCATGACCTCTCGAAAGCACTGGTGTCCCAGACACCCCAAACCTGTGCACCCCAGGTGCTAATGCTCTGCAGTTTGGGGTGCCAACTGTCTCCTCCCTCTTCATCTTATCCCGACCGGGGGGGGGGGGGTGTTATATTATACCAGAAGACTTCCTCTTCAGGCGATGGTCTTGATAGTGCGGTGGTGTTGCTCCACTATCCCGTTACCACTTGGCCTGTAGGCTGCTCTAAAGAAGCGCTTTGTGTTCCACTTCTTCAGCCTCTCCTTCAACACTTGCGATCGAAACGCGGTGCCATTATCCATTAAAACCTTATCAACTGGCCCTCTCTCTAGAAATATCTCGTTCAGCACTGGTGCAATTTTAAGTCTCGTCTCCATCTTTAGTTCCTTCCAGATGGCGAATCGTCCTGGACCACAATCTACCACTGACAGGTACATATCCCCTCGGTAATGAGTTACCTCAACCGCTAATCTCCCCCAATTCTCCTTCAAGCTGATTTTTCTCGAAGCATACAATCTCGGAGAGGAGTCAATCGACTGATATTGGATGCTCGCTTTTACAGATCACTGAACCTGCTCCCTCGTGATATTCGGATTTACTCTCCTATCCAAAAACAGTGATCTGTCAACTCCAAGGTGGTGCGCCCCGTGTAGTTCCTCCGCGCCCATGGGCCCTACTGAACACTCCGCGCCTAGGGATCCTGCTGCACACACCTTGGCCGTCTCCTTTGCCCGTCCATCGGGTACTTTCAACCAACCTTTCCTCACCCCGGTTAGTCCGTCCGCTTTGTTCTCTCCTGATTGCAATCTGACGACGTTCACCTTCAGACTGAGTTCGTCTATCAACTCCTTCAAGATCCCCAGTCGCCGTTTCATAATGATCTCTACTGCTCCTCTCGTCCGCACTCTTTTTTCTGCGGTCAGCATTGCATTGATCCATCCCGCCACTGTGGTTGAATCAGCCTTGATTTTAATCTCTCGTAGTCTCTATTTCAATGCCAGATTGACTCCTTTTAGAATCACATCCAATTCCAACACGTTAATATGATGGCAATCGTTTTTCTTTCGCTGCCAAGCTCCGTCTTCTATGGCCATGCCTCCTATCTCCTGGACCACGCCGGTGGCTATGCTACTCGCGTCACACCATATCACCCCTCTATCCAGTTGCGGAGCACTCCACTCTCCTTTCGCTGGGTCGTCGGATCTCACTCGCTGTACGACGTCGCGAATCATTGCAAGCGTCCCCTCATCAGCCTTGTCTCCTCACGCTCCTCTTGACCTTCTATTAATATAGCTGCACACCACACGGACCCATCCCGCTATCGGGTATTGGGCAACCAGTTTGCCACATAAGGAGAAGAGCTCTCTCCTGCTCATCTCGTCCGTTGCGTCCGGGATATCATTGCATCTCCTGAACATGAGGTTTCTTCTTTCATTTTGGTCTAGTCGCAGTCCCAACACCACCCCTTCGTCCACAGGTCCCAGGTCCTTCGACACTAGTCCAAATCGTGCTAGGTGTTTTACTACTTCTGACGCTGGCACGGCGGTGTCATCCACTACTATAGCATCAGTATATGAATCCGTGCCATTCTCAATCACTTCATCCTTCTTCAGCACTGTCTTCAAGATCTTCGTCATAATCCGTGAAGTTGAACATAGTCCAAATCCCACTCTGATTTTTACAATATATTTCCCCCCATATTCCACTAATTGGTATCGCCACAGCTTCTCTGCTACACGAACCTCCAGGTACGCCGCCCTCAGATCCACAATTGTGGACGCCCCGCATATCTACCGCCACCTATGGAGAGTCTCGTTGCACACATCCACGAAATCATCGCCCGTATGACATTTTACAAAAGGATTCAAATTCTTAAGTCAAGGCGGGGCGAACCTTACTCTTTGTCGGCTGCACTACCGTCATTGGTGGGAGAACATTCTCCACCGGCTCCCTCCAAGGATGTCTTCTCCAACCCACCGTTGCACTTCCTTATCACTCTTCTCGCACATCCTGAGGGTATGTTCATAGCAACCGACTCTGTTGCTCAGCATAAGTACTCCTCCCTTTAGATGCCACACTACCTTCCAGCTGACCCCATCGAATGTAGCGAGGAAGTCTTCATCCTCAATCGTGCAAGGCGCTGCTCTATCCACTTTGTTCGTCACGTGCCCTCCGCGCGGGCGTCTCTCATCATAATTACACTCGACAGTAACATTGCTCTCTTCTGTCCACGTTGTCATTCCTATGTCCTTTGCTGGCGCTCGGTGGCTCTTGTTCCTCTGGTCATTGGGCCAATTAATTTTCACCTGGCCATCACTAAATTTAACTTCGCCTAGCTGCCGTTTGCATCCATCCCTACCACCACTCTAATTCCGTCCATATTCGCTTTGAGGACAAGTACCCTCTGTCTTAACAGGATGCCCTCTACCACCAGTTCGACTTCCTGAGAACCTTCGCATCTCATTTGGTTTCCATTGACTGTCACTAGACGTATGTCTTCCTTTCTAAATCCTTCAACTAAGTCGGCCGTTACAATCGTGGTCGAGCAGCCGGTATCCACTAATCCGCTTACTCGTCTTCCACTCGGACTTCCACGATTGGGGAACACCTTATCTATTGTCACGGGACTTGCTTGGTTTGGCCTGAGTTAATGAAAAGTAGGGAACTAAATTCGAGTCTAGGGGTAAGTCGAGTTCCAGATCGGGAGCAAGCCCATAACAATAAAGTGGAACGTATAGATAATATAGATAGATAAAAGTACGTTCCGAGGAAAAGCTCTATTTGAGACTGGTTGTAAGTAATATTATAAGGATTAGGTAAGACAAAAGTCTGCACGAAACTTAAACTATATTTTCAGTAAGAAAAGAAAATAAAGCTTTACTGTTTAACATTTACGAACATACACTCACAGTACACTATGATATTTAACATAAATATACACGTACAAGAAAAATAACATAAAAGTCCAAGACATAAATAAACACATACAAAAGAAATGACATACAAGTCAAAGACAAATGGTTTACACTTATACTTGCGATTATGTAGGCTATCGAATCACAGTGACGAAGGGGCGAGACCATATATGACTATAGGTGAAGTCCACGGGTGGGGGATTGTAGTTAAGGGTCAGAGTCCGTGTGTGGCTGGAGCCCGGTCCTTTTATATATAGTCGAGGGGGGCGTGGCTAAATGTTTCATGGTCAAGGCTCGAACACCAACGCTGGGGTGACGTTGATGGTGATGGGCCATATTCGAATCTCCGTTAGTAGCAGGCGGAAGATTTGAAAGTCATCCGATTCACGGTTGACTATAACACCCGCCGCCGGAAGTCCAGCGTAACTGGAGGGCAGCTGGACTAGAGAGTCCTTAGTCACCGTGAATCATCTAGGAGGCTGGTCGCTCCCCTAGACAGGGTGTCAGCAATTATGTTGTCTTCTCCTTTGATGTAGACCATGCTAAAATTGAAGGCTTGGAGGACAAGGGCCCACCGAAGGACTCGTTGATTGGAGAGACGAGCCCTCTCGATGAAGGCAAGAGGGTTGTGGTCGTAGTAGACGAGCGTTACATGACCAGGATACGTCAAATAACACTCGAAATTTTTGAAAGTAGATACTAGGGCTAAGGCTTCTTTCTCCACCGTAGAATATGATCGCTGGTAGGGGAGCAGGTTATCGGAGAAATAACACACGGGATGCAAGTCCCGGGTGTCGTTGTCTGCCTGCAACAAGACCTCTCCTATCCCTTCTCCCGATGCGTCTACGTGGAGGACGAAGGGTTAGGAGTAGTCGGGGGTCTTCAACACCGGTTCGCTACTCAGGAACTGCCGAAGGGTCTCGAAGGAGCGTTGGTAGGCTGGAGACCAGACTAATTTCTCCTTGGGACTGGTGAGGGCGATGAGAGGGGCCGCGATGGAGGAAAAGTTGCGGCAGAATCGGCGGTAGAACTTCGCCATCCCCAAGAACTGTTGGAGAGACTTCCGGTTGGATGGTACTGGGAAGTTCAGGATGGCCTCCACGTTCGCTTGCTTTGGTCGGTACTTACCGTTTCCCACCTCATGCCCCAGGTATGATATCGTCGCACTACCAAAGATGGACTTTGACAGATTGACGATGAATCCAGTGGTGGCGAGTCGATCAAGAAGGGCGTCCAACTTACGGAGGTGTTCTCCCCAGGAATCTGCTAGGATGATAAGATCATCAAGGTAAGCGTATCGGGGAGGCCGGCTATAGTATGGTTAACAGCACGTTGGAAGGTGGCAGGGGCATTGCAAAGCCCGAAAGGTAGGACAAGGAAATTAAAGAGGCCGAAAGGGATGATAAAGGAGGATAAGGTTTGGTCTCTGGGGGTTAATTTGATTTGGTGGTAAACTCTAATCAGGTCCACCTTAGAGATGAAAGCTCTTCCCACTTAATCCACGAGGGCGTCGATGCAGGGTAACGGGTAGCAGTCCTTAACTGTCACCGCGTTTAGCTTCCGATAGTCGACACAGAGCCTCCACTCGTCATCAACTTTCTTCGGGACTAGAAGTGCCGGCGATGCCCAGGGGGAGCAGCTAGGTTCAGCTAGTCCGTTCTCCAACAGGTAGGCCACTTCTTTCTGCATCTTCTCTGCCTTGTGGGGGTTGAGGCGATAAGGGGTCTGGTGGATAGGAAGAGTATTAGGATGCAATTCTATGTCATGAGTAATGGTGGTGCACAATCCTGGTTTATCCGAGAGGACGGAGTGGTGTTTCTCGAATAACTGAATTATGTTTTCCCGTTTAGTTTCATCTAGGTGCCCAAGGCACTGTATAGGGTCTGCAATGAGGGCAGAGTTGGACTTGAGAGCAGTCGTATCGACTTCTCGTAAGTTAGGTTCATCGGTAAGGAGGGATTTTACAAGGCATAATACTGGTCTCTCTAGCGCATCAGTAGGCTTTCTACGGACGTACTCTTTCATTAGATTGGTGTGTACGAGTCTAGAATCTTTACGATGGTCAGGAGTGAGGACTACGTAAATTTGCTTATCCAGCCGATGAGAAACTACATAAGGGCCCTGGAATTTGAAAAAAAAAGTCCCTGGGACTGGTAAGAGAAGAAGTACCTCATCACCTGGATTGGATTTCCTAACTTAAACTTTTTTCTCAAAATGAGCCTTTATTTTTGTTGAGAGGTTTTTAAATTTTCCAAGGCAATGCTCCTTACTTTGTGCAGTTGACTTTTTAGTTTATCCAAGAATTGATTTACTGTCTGGTTAGGATATTGAGGAGTTTTCTGGTACCACCGTTCTTTCAGAACCTTGAGGGGGCCCTCTTATTTGGCGCTCATAGAGCAGTTCAAAGGGAGAGTATCCCAATAACTGTTGGACCGTCTCTCTGACAGCGAAGAGCATTAGTGGTAACCCCTCAATCCAATCAGAAGAGGATTGGTTGCAATATTTTTTTAGCATTGACTTGAGAGATTGATGAAAACGTTCTAATACCCCTTGTGATTCCGGATGATAAGCAGAGGACAGGATTTGGGAAATACCTAGCTCCTGTAGGCTACTGGCAAAGAGGTCGCTCGTGAAGTTAGTTCCTCGATCGGATTAATTTTTTTTTTGGCAATCCTACTTGAGTAAAAATTTTCAACAAGATGTCAGCTATAACTTTGGCATTTATTTTCTTAAGAGGAAAAGCTTCAGGATACCTCGTTACCGGGCACATGACAGTAAGAATGAATTGATTTTCCTTATTGGTCTTAGGCAGGGGTCCAACACAGTCTATGATAATTTTATCAAAGGACTCATCGGGAACTGGAATGGGGTTTAAGGGAGCCTGGGGAATTTTCTGGTTCGGCTTGCCCACCATTTGGCAAATGTGGTAAGACCTCACATATTCTGAAATTGACTTTTTTAAACTAGGCTAGAAGAAACGACTTTGAATTTACTTACTCCCATATGTCATCCAGTTCCATCATGGGCTATTTCAATCACTAAATTTCTGATGGATAAAGGGATAACTATCTGGTGGACCTCTGCCCAAGAATCACGGTCAGAGCAGTTGGAAGGTTTACTACATCTCATCAAGATACCATCCTGGTAATAGTAACCTGGGAAATGGTCGACCTCTTCCCTGGAATCGACCGCTAGTCTATGGAAATTCTTTAAGGTGGGATCATCGTGTTGAGCTTTGATTAAGCTCTCTCGAGAAATTATTTGGTTGGGGAGATCAAACTTATAGGATACATTACTATCAGAGAGGGGAGTTTGAGATCTGGTGACTGCGCACAGGGGAAAAATGTTAGGGTGAAGGTGATCTTCCACAACAGTAGGGGTCTTGTCACTAGGGAATTTAGTAATATCTGGAGGAGGAACAACCACAGAACCAGCTAGATCATTTCCTAGGATGAGATCAACCCTAGGGACAGGCATAGAGTCTTTCCAGATGCCAACTTCTACTTCTCTCTGGAACAACTGACATTTTAAAAAGACTCGTGCTAGTTCAATGGACTGGGTTGAGGATAAATCACTGACAGTTACTTTCCTTCCTGTCATTCTCTTACTTATCTCAGGCAAAGACTGCTTGCTCACTATGGACTGAGCTGCTCCAGTATCTCGTAAAATTGTAATAGGGATTTTTTTTTTTTTTTCATCAGTAGAAATTTCCCCATGGGACTTGAAGTCTTTAAAGGCATCTTCACAGGGGGGAGAGTTACCTTTTACTACATGGGTCACTGGTTTATGAGGACCGTAGTATTTTGGTCTAGTATACTGGGTAGCTGCTTTCGATCCACTTGGGCACTTTGACATTCTGCAACCTGGCTCTTGGCATCGAGTGATGTGATGGCCAGGTTTATTACAGTAGTTACAGGAAGAGTAGAGGGGGGGTAGAGATAGAGGTCTTTCCTGCCTGCTTATCATCGGGAGTAGCAAGGGAACCTACTGATGGCTTTACAAAATTACTTCCCCGGTGTTCGTTCAACCTCTTAAGTACCGCGTATTGATCGGCAAGTAAGACTGCTTCAGTAAAATCAAGTACACCCTTCCCATTTAAATGAAGCATGATTTGGAATCGAATTCTGCGTTTAAATTCCTCCAGGACCATCAAGTTAACGAGTTGATCATAAGTCTTTACTTTGGTGTCAGAGAGCCATTGTTTAAAGATTCTGAGTTTTTCAGAGGCAAATTCGACAAATGTCGAGTTAGTTGATTTGGTCAAATTTCGGAGCTTTTGACGGTAAGACTCAGGGGTAACTTGATAGGCATTCAGGATACTAGATTTGACTAATTCATAGGAAGAGTACTCCTCAAGACTGTTGAAGACTTTGGAGGCTGTTCCTACCAATTTGCTTTGTATAATCCATGCCCATTCTTCTATGGGACAGTTTAAGTGCTCAGCTAGACGTTCAAATTGCCTAAAGAAGTATTCTGGGTCTGACTCATTAAAATTGGGAATAGAGGCAACTTGGTTATTCAATAGTTGGGCAGATTTATTACCCCTATCTAGTTCAGTCAATGTTAACTTACGCTGGTTTTCTAATTCAAGCTCTCTTTCGCGTTACCTTAATTTCATTAATTCAAGCTCCCGATGTTTCTCTCGTTCCTCTCGCTCTTGTCTCATTCTTTCTCTCTCTGTTTTTTTTTTTTCTAATTCTAAAGGGAGATTGGGGGAGAGCGCGGGCTTCAGGCTGCAAGGGGGGATCACTGTTGCTTACATTCGGGTCTCTTTCAGTTAGGTCACGAGCACTCTCCTGGCGTAGTGTTTCCTCAAGGCAGTCTTGAGGGCTTCACACTTATCTTCCGCCGGTGGTGAACTGACGACGTCACGGACGAGAGCAATGACGTCCGTCGGTAGCGCGGCGATGTATGCTCCGAAGGCTTGTTTGTCCGGCACGTTGGTCTGGGTGGCTAAGTACGCTTCGGTGTGAACTAGCCAGCTCTCCAAGTCATGGGAGAAACTTGGAAGTTTAACCTGTGAGTTTGCCATCTTCCTGGTTGTCCTCACTCGGGGTCACCACTTTGTTGTGATATGGTTCGGACAAGCCAGGGAAATGAAACTCACGGTAACTCTACGCACTCGGTTTTTATTTAACTCGTAAAGGGATGAGCTTGAGAGCAGAGGAGAACTTGAAGCTTGGAGATGACTGCTGCTTAGAGAGGAGTACTGCTTATGGAGGAGAGCTGCTTGATGGGGAGAGCTGCTTGTAGAGAAGAGCTTGAAGGGAAGAGCTGCTTGAAGAGAAGAGCTGCTTGGAGATGTCGTGTTCTGGAGTAAACTGATCTCTCGGCTTGGTCCCCCTCCTTATAAAGGAGGCTGGTGCGGACCCAGGCAGCTTGTTCTGTGTCCTGATTGGCTCGTTCAATTTCCTTCTGGACGCTCTTGCTCACTACACTTGCCCACTATGACAAGCGGGGCACGTAGGCCTAAGTCGAGTGTCTGCCGACCGGTCTCCGGCGATTTTTCCGGGTTTCTGATTGGTCAACTGCCTTGCGTTCGGACGTCCTTGCTGACTATGCTTGCCCACTATGGGGGCATATAAAAGCTTAGGTTGGGATGCGTTGCGGTCACGACATCAAGCAGAAACCACGGCGTACAGACGTGTTAACGCTACCTCCGCACACCGTGAACTCCAGCTACGAAAATTCTTTATACCGTTACCCGAGCCAAGGCACTCTCTTCGCCTCTCGCTCTGACGGTCCATGCCCTTATAACCCCCCTTTCGATTGAACATAGCCCGTGTGGTCTTGAAACTTGTTCAGTCGATTGGTGGGGAAGGGAACCCCCCTCCCGGTCTCTCGCTACTAAAGCGAAACCGGCATAGGCCTCGATTTCCCCGGCGACCTAGTTGTCCATACGTTGCGAGAAAACAATCGGGCACCAGACAACGCAGCCGCTTTCCCTTAACCACCGCTAGCCATAAACACTCGCGAGCATAGACCGTACCCCTGCGACCCCCCCTCCCCCACACCATTTTCTCTGTTTTTCTTCTTTCCTACACAATAACTAACACACACGCATTAACAAACACCACACACACTTAAAAGCCCAACGCGCTTCGGCGCGATGGGTAGAATAAATATTCGAGAAAACTGGCCCAATGCTGGCCAGAACAAACGAGCCACCATATGGAAACTTCTCTCAAAACTCGAAATCTCCATCCAAAAGCTCCACACAAATGGAACCCAACACACCGCCATCGCAGAAGACCGGACCATAGAGGAACTGACGAAGAAAACAATCAAGAATGCCTTTGCTAAAGAAGGATTGGAAATCATCGACCCCCCCGAACTCAACGACAAAAGGACCTTGATAATAAGACAAGTAGATGGACATATTCACGAGAAAGACACGGAGACAATCAAGATGGAACTTGAACGACACAACCAATACATGAAGATAACAAACATAATAAAACTACCAAACACCAAAACTATTATCAAGGTCAAGATGGAAAACTCTACAATGGTAAAGAAAAGCCTAGAAACCGGAATTCTCATGTTCAGCCAGTCTTCCCCCCCCCCCCACACACACACACTCAACCAGGAAACTTACACCTCCCCCAATGCACAAGATGCTATTCATACGACCACACTCTCAAACACTGCACACAACCTTCCACATACACAATTTGCTCAGGATGTTGCTCACTGGAACACCGCATCAACAACTGCCATAATGCTATTAAGAAATGTATTGCTTGTGGCCTTAACCATCCGACCTGCGCCGCCAGATGCCAAGTGAGAAAAGACCTCATCAAGAAGAAAATACAAGAGAACAGAGAGCAACAAACACACACACACTCTAACAATACATACGCACACATAGCCACAGGAAACACTGCTCAGTCAGTCCCCACACCGACACCCAACCCTATAACCCTCAAACACCTCACTGTCATAAACACAGCAATCATACACGCCAACATAACTGAGGCAGCACTACCTGGAACATACCAACAGACAATTGATGAATTTTACAAAGCAAATGGACTCCCCACAATCATGATCACACCCTCTGTCATCAAACCCACAGCCATACTAAACATGATAAACAACACGACCCACACCCAATCACAACCAGAAGCAATGGAAACTGAAGAACAGAGAAACAAAAGACCACATAACACAGAACATACAGCAGAAACAGAACAACCCACAAAGACAAAGAAAACAGACCACAACACAGAAACAATTCAAATAATAACACCCAATACAATAAACATGACAGACGAAGAAATACATCAAAACGCACACACACTCCTACAAAACAAAAAGATCAAATACATTTACCCCAAGGAAATGCCAGAAGATACTGTAGACACTTTGATAACACAAAAACTAATTGACCTGACCAAAGCCCCTATACAAAGACTGACAGAAGCAAAATACAGAAAAACACAACAAGGATACTACGACATTCGTAAAAACAAACCGACAGACACACCTCATTGGACAGTCAACAGTCAATAAACCAAGCACACATGGACACAATACACATACTACAACACAACGTACAACACTGGACATTCCACAGAAGAAACCAATTAAGCAACCACTACCTAACACAAACACCAGACATTATATTACTCAACTCTATAGAGAGACACAAAGTTAAAATATTCAACTACAACACACACACACACAAAACACGTACAACGAAGACAACGCAGGAATAGCCATAGCAATTAAACAAAACATAAAATACAAACTATTAGACGACTTTGATGAAGACATTTAGCCATAGAAATACACACAAACAAAGGACCCATAATCATAGCCACAACATACCCTCCCACCACGAAGACCATACCTACCAACACAAGACATACTGAAAATCACACAAAAACCACAACCGACATACATCATAGGAGACTTCAATGCAAAACACAAAACACTAAAACACACATACAACAATCATGTAGGAAAAAGCATACACCAACTAATAACACAGAACCACCTCACCTTCCTCGGCCCAGACTTCCCAACAAGCATTACACACAACGGAACAAGCAACCCAGACATGATATTCACCAACCGACACCACCACCTCACATACAGAATTCACCCAGGCGACATAACTTCATCAGATCACATACCACTACACTTCACACTATCCACCACAGCGATCACAATACCCACACCACCTAGATTATCATACAAAGAAGCAGATTGGAAGAAATTTAAAACAATACTAGAAACAACAACAGAAGAATACAACAGCACAGATACACAAACCAACACAAACACTCAAATAAAAGACACAAAATACATAGACGACAAAATAGAAAACTGGTACAAACTATTACACAACGCTATCACACAGAGTATACCTACAATACACCACAAACAACTACCCACACCAAAAACATCTAAAACAGTAAAACAATTAATATGGAAGGCAAACAACATAAAAAACAAAGCCATAACAGAAAACAACTGGACTCCACACACAACACAAACAATTAAACAATTACAAACACAAATACTAGAAGAATACAAAAGAAACTACGAAGAAACATGGAACAAACTAATATCAAACATCAAATTCAACCCCAAAAAGCCACAAGACTTCTGGAACACAATAAAGAGACTACAAGGATCCAACACTAACACTTCAACATACATAACACATAACAACGACAAACTACACAACGACAAAGACAAAGGAAACGCATTCAGACAGGTATAGCAAAACATTTTTCAAATCACACCAGCAGAAAACACACATTTGACACAAACCATGAAACAAAAATACTCACATACATAACACAATACCACCAACAAACACAACCCGCAAACATAGACTTAGACAGACTAGACACTGACAACTACATCGGACAACCCATACAACTAGAAGACGTTAAAAACATAATCAAACACACTAAAAACAAAGCCCCAGGACAATCAGGCATAACAAAACAAATACTCGCACACTTACCAAATATAACAATACAACTACTCACAGACATATACAACGAAACACTCAGCCTAGGATACTTTCCACAAAAATTCAAAAACTCAATCATACCAAAACAAAACAAAGACACCACACAAATACAAAACTACAGACCCATATCACTACTAGAAACACCTGGAAAAATATACGAAAGACTAATCACAAACGACTTATGGCACACTTACACGAACACGACATGCTAAACCCAAACCAACATGGATTCACACCTGGCAAAGGAACACACACAGCACTCGCCATCATATATGAAACAATCGCAGACAAAGACACAAACATGCATGTAACATATTATCACGCGACATATCCAAGGCCTTCGACAAAGTATGGCACGTGGGCCTTGAATATAAAATACTTCAAACACACCTTCCAGACACCATCACGAAAACACTGTGTAGCTTCCTAGACAACAGAACAGCAAAAATAAAAATAAACCACTACATAGGACCAGCCTTCCCTCTCCAAAGCGGAGTTCCTCAAGGAAGCGTTCTCTCTCCAACAGTGTTTAACTTATACACATCAGACATACCACCACCTTCACACGGAAGCTACACTATACAATACGCAGACGACGTCACACAGATAACACAACGTAAATTTTTTTTTCTCAAAAGTTTTGTTTATTGTATTTTTTTATAGTTTATTAATCCATTTTTCCTGCTGATTTCAAATATGCAATTATTTTTTCTATATCATCGACCGTTATAGAAATACATATAATTTCAATGTTACCATGTATATTTTGGAATTGTTATGTGGTCTGCTACTAAATGTTTATCTAATTTTCTCTTTCAGATCAATGACTAAACTATTTACCTGTTAAGATGGCTACTAGAGGATGTGAAAATTCTCCTGATACATTTTATTATGTGTGTGGTTATTATATTGGGAAAAAAAAGTACTACATAAGATCGTGAGAGGTGCTAAAGTGTGGATAGCGTACAGACTCTATTTCGGAATGCCCATGGGTGACCAGGACAAGCCATGGGCACCTCATGTGATATGTGGAAGCTGCCGATCTACTCTAGAAGGATGGCTGAGAGGTACAGGAAGGGCAATGCCTTTTGCCATTCCTAGAATATGGAGAGAGCCGAAGAACCATCACGACGACTGCTACTTTTGTATGATTGATGTGACGAAGTACAGGAAAGTGAAAGGAAGACAAGCTCTGCAGTATCCAGACATACCATCATCTAGAGCACCTGTCCCACAAGATGATAGCTTACCAGTACCACAACCACCAGAAAATGCAAATTTATTTTTATCATACTCTCTTTACTTTTAATTAACTTCAATATTAAGTACTTAATATACATTCACTTTCCTAAAGATATATGGAATACTAATGCTATTCGTCTTTGTTGAAGTAGCTATAATTGGTTATTTCTTTCTTTCCAGATGGAAGAAGCAATGGAAATTTCATCTGAAGGGTCAGCAGGTAGCAGCAGCCATGAAATGGGAGACGAAGATTTCGCACCAAGAACGACTTCGAAGCCTCACTTTCCAAGTCAGAGTGAGCTAGATGACTTAATCAGAGACTTAGGTCTTACTAAGTCAGGAGCTGAGCTTCTTACATCAAGGATGAAAGAATGGAATCTACTAGAAGACTGCAGGGCATCTGTGTACCGGAAACGACATGAAGAATTTAAAATTTCCTATGGCTTTAGTGATGATATGTGTTATTGTAAGGATGTTACTGGTTTGTTTACAGCCCTTGGACTCGAACATGATCCTGCAGAATGGCGACTGTTCATAGATAGCTCAACACGAAGTCTCAAAGCAGTATTGCTCCACAATGGAAATAAAAACCCATCTTTGCCTCTTGCACACTCAGTACAGAAGAAAGAAAACTATCATAATGTCAAACAGCTTCTTGAAAAAATAAATTATGCTGAATTCAAATGGGATGTTTGTGGTGATTTCAAGATGCTAGCCTTTTTGCTTGGCTTACAAGGGGGATACACAAAGTATTCCTGTTTTCTTTGTTTATGGGACAGCAGGGCTACTGATGATCATTATAATAAAGTTCATTGGCCTCCAAGAGTTGAACTGCAGCCAGGAATGTTAAATGTTCTCAGACAGCCTCTAGTAGATTCGAAAAAAGTTTTATTACCCCCACTTCATATCAAGCTAGGGTTAATTAAACAGTTTGTGAAGGCTTTGGATTTTGGAGGCGAAACTTTCCAAGAAATTTGTCTCATGTTTCCCAAGCTATCTGAGGCTAAGCTCAAGGGTGGTATATTTGTTGGACCCCAGGTAAACAAAATGTTGAAGTCGGAGAAACTGGAAAGAGCGATGACGAAAGTTGAAAGAGAAGCTTGGTGTTCATTTCGTGATGTAGTTCGTGGATTCCTAGGGAATCATGAGGACCCTAATTATAAACAAATAGTGGCAAAGCTTATTGGGAACTTCAGGAAACTTGGTTGTCGTATGTCCTTGAAGATACATTTCTTGCATTCTCACCTAGATTTCTTCCCCGAAAACTTGGGGGCTGTCAGTGAGGAGCATGGCGAGAGATTTCATGAGGATATCGCAACTATGGAAAGAAGATATCAAGGACGATGGAATACTGCTATGATGGGAGATTACATATGGTCACTAGTCAGAAAAGACGAAAGCATGCATTCTAGAAAATCTCGATCGTCAAAGCACTTCTAATCATGAGAAGAGTCATCAAAACACTTGCAGTGCAAAGTTGTGTTGTTTATTTTGTTCTTACTAATATTGTAGCTCTTAAATACACTTCATATTATGAAAAAAATACTAGATGTTGTATAATTATCCTTAGAATGCTAAAGTAGATTGAATCAATTAACTACTGTAGAGAAAGGTTGCGTATATAACAATAAAATATAAAATCAAGAATAAATAAAGAAATATCGATGTTACGTCAAAACTAATATGATATTTGGATTCAGTGACACGAAATACATATATAAACATGAAAAAATACAAATAAACAAAACATGTGTTACATTGTGTAATCACATACCCTAACACTACAGGAAAACACATGCTTGCCAGAAAGACAGAACACGAAATCAATCAAATTAACACATACGAAAAACAATGGAAACTATCTACAAACACAAACAAATTCCAACTACTAGCCATCTCAACACGCCAACCAGCACCAATAAAAATAAACAACAACATAATACCATACAATAAACAAGCACACATCCTAAGCCTCACCATCAACACACAAGGAATAAAACACCACATCAAAAACAGAATACAAATCACAAAAAACACACTTAACAGACTAAGACGCTTCAGAGGACTCACAACAAAAACACAAATAAAACTATACAAAACACTAGCACGACCACAACTGGAATACCCCCCAATAATCACAGTCACAAGCACACACACAAACATCAAAAACATGCAAACTTTACAAAACAAAACACCAAGGACAATACTAAAACATAAACCACCATACCTAGAAACACAAGAACAACTCCACAAAACAACAAATATAGAAACAATACACTCAAGACTCATAAGACTGAGTAGTAAAGCATGGAATAACATATTAGAATATAACATAATACCCCCACCCCCACATTCGTCTAAACAAACACAAGACCACAAAAACTGGCCCAGAATCAAAACCATACTAGGCTAAATCCAGTCTTTCCGCAATAAACACGGCCAATAGCTACATACGTAAGAAATAACGTAATATAAATATAATATAATACAATAGATAACTGCTCACACAAACACACATATCCACAGGATATGTGTGTACAACTTAACATTTCACAATAGTATTAGAATTCACAAGGCACATTAGCCAACAATTAACAAATGTAACCTCCCTAAAAAAAAAGAATAAAAGAACATATGTCAATATATATAAAATAATTGGAAGCAGGTGTGACACACTCTATTACTTAACTTCAATATAAATCAAAATAAGAACTTAAACTAAAACACTTAAATTAACACTCACGGCACATTGCCACAATATAGCCACACCTGCTCCCAACACATGTAAATATTATATAATACGTGCATTATGAAGGAAGCACTCGTGAAAAATATAACTAGTAATAACACATTAAC
The DNA here is from genome assembly GCF_046742065.1 of Oratosquilla oratoria. Taxonomy (NCBI): domain Eukaryota; kingdom Metazoa; phylum Arthropoda; class Malacostraca; order Stomatopoda; family Squillidae; genus Oratosquilla; species Oratosquilla oratoria. Next base: position 8,157,664 of record NC_134816.1, read on the forward strand.
TACAATACAATTAAAACTAACGTAATAATAACAATGAATAGAGAATAAATGAGTCCTTCCTTCACACCATATAAAATTGATTAGCTAGCTAGGGAACATTAATTTAGAGCATAGATAGGATGACCGTTTGACATAATAATATCACCATGCAAGTGGGTCCGCCCCACACTATCGCACTCCTACTTCCTTCACTTTCTAAACTTTACCTTCACCTTTCACCCCCTCCCCCATTCTCGCTCTCACACCTTCACACTTCCCTATCGTTATTTATTATTATTATATAGTTGCGGTCATCGCTTCATGGGCTCAAGAAAGCTACTGGACACCACCGCGAACGGACGTCTCTCGAAGAACCTCCTCTACCGCAGTGACCAAAGATTCACGCCACCAAATTGGAAACCGTTACCCGAGCCAAGGCACTCTCTACGCCTCTCGCTCTGACGGTGTATGCCCTCATAACCCCCCTTTCGACTGTACATTGCCCTTGCGGTCTTAAAACTTGTGCAGCCGACTGGTGGGGGAGGGAACCCCCCTCTCGGTCTCCCGCTTCTCAAGCGGACCCGGCATAGGCCTTTAACTTGAATCCCACGGCGACCGAGTCGTTCCATACGTTGCGGATAGGCACCCGGGCACCAGCCAACGCAGTCGCTTTCCCTTAACCGCCGCCAGCCAAATAGAGATTAGGCAAACACAGACCGTACCCCTGCGACACCCCCCCTCCTTATACAATTCCCTTACTTCTTTTTCTTTACTTACTCAACCCTGACACACACACACACAAACAAATATACACATACACTTAGCAGCCCAACGCGCTTCGGCATCAGAGAAAGCCGGCCCACCGCCGGCACATCAAAACGCTCCATAATATGGAGGCTACTAGCAAAACTTGAAATACCGATCCAGAAACTGTTCACCAACGGCACTAACCACACAGCTATAGCCGATGATAAGACAATTGAAGAATTAGCCAAACGAACAACCAAGACCGAGTTTGCAAAAGAAGGTTTAGACATCATAGACCCCCCGGAACTAAACGCCAAGAGGACTCTGATCATCAAACAGGTGGACGAACACATCTATCAAGAAGACCCAGAAAGCATCAAAAGCGAAATGGAGCGACTAAACAACTACATGAAAGTCACAAGCATCATAAAAATGCCAAACAAAAAAAAAAAACATCATCAAGGCCAAATTGGAGAACTCAACTATGGTGACGAAGAGCCTAGAGAATGGAATTCTGATTTTCAGCCAGTCATTCCCCCCACACACACTTAGCCGTGAAACATACATACACCTACCACAGTGCACACGCTGCTACGCATATGATCACACACTCAAACACTGTACACAACCAAACACATACACCATCTGCTCAAGCTGCTGCTCTAGAGACCACAGGGTAAATAACTGTCACAACGCTTTGAAGAAGTGGCCTAAACTATCCTACATATGCAGCCAGATGTCAAGTCAGGAAGGACCTAATTAAGAAGAAACTGCAAGAGAACAAAGAGCAAAACATACACACACACTCCAACACTTCGTATGCAAACATAACTACAAACAACACTACTCAGTCTTCACCAACACCGACACCCAACCCCATAACCCTAAAACACCTAACAGTCATAAACACAGCAATTATTCACGCAAACATAACTGAAGTGGCAATACCAGGAACTTATCAACAGGCAATCAACGAATTCTACAAGTCAAACGGACTCCCCACAATCATAATCCCACCTTCAGTCATAAAACCCACAGCTATACTAAACATGATTAACAACACGACACACACACAATCACAACCAGAAGAAATGGAAACGGAGGAACAAAGAAATAAAAGGCCACTTAACACAGAACATACAACAGAAACTGAACAACCCACAAAGGCAAAGAAAACTGACCAAAACACAGAAACAATACAGATAATAACACCCAATACAACAAACATGACAAATTAAGAAATCCACCAAAACGTACACACACTTCTACAAAACAACAAAATCAAATACATATACACTAAGGAAATGCTAGAAGAGACTGTAGACACTATGATCAAGCAAAAACTGATTGACCTGATCAAAGCCCCTATACAAAGACTGACTGAGACGAAATACAAAAAAAAAAAAAAAAAAAAAACAAGGATACTACGACAATCGTAAATACAAACCGACAGACACACCTCATTAGACACCAGCTAAGCAACCACTACCTAACACAAACACCAGACATCATATTACTCAATTCAATAGGGAAACACACAGTTAAAATATTTAACTACAACACACACACACACAAAACACGTACACCGAAGACAACGCAGGAATAGCCATAGCCATAAAACAAAACATAAAATACCTATTAGACGACTTTGATGAAGACATGTTAGTCATTGAAATACACACAAACAAAGGACCCATAATCATAGCCACAACCTTCCTCCCACCACGAAGACCATACCTACCAACACAAGACATACTGAAAATCACACAAAAACCACAACCGACATACATCATAGGAGACTTCAATGCAAAACACAAAACACTAAAACACACATACAACAATCACGTAGGAAAAAGCATTCACCAACTCATAACACAGAACCACCTCACCTTCCTCGGCCCAGACTTCCCAACCAGCATTACACACAACGGCACAAGCAACCCAGACATGATATTCACCAACCGACACCACCACCTCACATACAGAATACACCCAGGCGACATAACTTCATCAGATCACATACCAAACAATACTAGAAACAACAGAAGAATACAACAACACAGAAGCACAAACCAACACAAACACTCAAATAAAAGACACAAAATACATAGACGACAAAATAGAAAACTGGTACAAACTATTACACAACGCAATCGCACAGAGTATACCTACAACACACCACAAACAACTACCCACACCAAAAACATCTAAAACAGTAAAACAATTAATATGGAAGGCAAACAACATAAAAAACAAAGCCATAACAGAAAACAACTGGACTCCACACACAACACAAACAATTAAACAATTACAAACACAAATACTAGAAGAATACAAAAGAAACTACGAAGAAACATGGAACAAACTAATATCAAACATCAAATTCAACCCCAAAAAGCCACAAGACTTCTGGAACACAATAAAGAGACTACAAGGATCCAACACTAACACTTCACCATACATAACACATAACAACGACAAACTACACAACGACAAAGACAAAGGAAACGCATTCAGACAGGTATAGCAAAACATTTTTCAAATCACACCAGCAGAAAACACACATTTGACACAAACCATGAAACAAAAATACTCACATACATAACACAATACCACCAACAAACACAACCCGCAAACATAGACTTAGACAGACTAGACACTGACAACTACATCGGACAACCCATACAACTAGAAGACGTTAAAAACATAATCAAACACACTAAAAACAAAGCCCCAGGACAATCAGGCATAACAAAACAAATACTCGCACACTTACCAAATATAACAATACAACTACTCACAGACATATACAACGAAACACTCAGCCTAGGATACTTTCCACAAAAATTCAAAAACTCAATCATACCAAAACAAAACAAAGACACCACACAAATACAAAACTACAGACCCATATCACTACTAGAAACACCTGGAAAAATATACGAAAGACTAATCACAAACATACTCATGGCACACTTACACGAACACGACATGCTAAACCCAAACCAACATGGATTCACACCTGGCAAAGGAACACACACAGTACTCGTCATTATATATGAAATAATCGCAGACGCACAAAGACACAAACATGCATGTAACATAATATCACGCGACATCTCCAAGGCCTTCGACAAAGTATGGCACGAAGGCCTAAAACACACAATACTACAAACACACCTCCCAGACACCATCACAAAAACACTGTGTAGCTTCCTAGACAACAGAACAGCAAAAATAGAAATAAACCATTACATAGGACCAGCCTTCCCTCTCCAAAGCGGAGTACCCCAAGGAAGCTTTCTCTCTCCAACACTGTTCAACTTATACACATCAGACATACCACCACCCTCACACGAAAGCTACACTATACAATACGCAGACGACGTCACACAAATAATCACATAACCTAACACTACTGGAAAACACATGCTTGCCAGAAAGAAAGAACATGAAATCAACAAAATTAACACATACGAAAAACAATGGAAACTATCTACAAACACAAACAAATTCCAACTACTAGCCATCTGAACACGCCAACCAGCACCAATGAAAATAAACAACAACATAGTGTAAGGACAGGAATTTTGAAGGGATATTATTTTTGGAATTTCGTTTTATTTATCTATTTATTTATTTGAGAGACTGGGTATTATGGACGTCGTGACGGTTTTACTCAACCAAGAAGCAAAGTAGAAAATAGAGCCTTAATAGACCATGAATTTATTCTATTCTATGTCTGCCTATCAAGATGTGTTGGCAAAGAGCCTTACTATAAGCATTGAAGAAAAACATACAATAGGAGATAGCTACAAATATATTTCAGCTGATTTTGGTTCAACTAAAGCTTCGAGACGACATTAGAATGTTCTCGAACATAGCGGGCGCACCGTAGCTCCGCCCACCCGTGACGTCACTAACACGTTCGGACAGAGGCGTAAACTAAGGCCATTAATTTTAAGAGTAATAGGAAAAATTCCCAACTTTCAGTTCAGGATTCCACTAGAGAAATAGTTTAGGGAGAGATTGTAGCAGCTAGGGGCTCTGTTGAGAAGCGAAATGAAGTTTTACGAAATAATACAACAGGGAGGTTAGTAGTTTACCCATAGCCGTCTCGTTCTTTTTGTGCGCAGCTAAAATTTTAATCTGATGCCAAAAACGATTCCGATAACAGGTATGGATACGTTCTGTAAGATTAATGAAAACAAATGTCAATATGTGAGTTAAATGATATAGTGCAGATATAGTAGGTAGATAGTTATTATTATTATTAAGTTTTGAATCTGATGCCAAAAACGATTCCGATAACAGGAATTAAAAGGGTTTAAGGGAGTGTACTTCACAAACACTTTTCGTATATACATTAGCTATGAGGGTGTAATCCTTAGAGTACAATTCTGTCTGTGATCGTTCTCTAATAAGAATACGGGGTTGAAGGTAGACACAATATTGTAAGTAGACTTATACAGTGACCGAAAGGTTGGAGCGTAAATAACTACGTTTTTCCACGTGCCTGTGACCTTACTTATGATGCCCATAAGCAAATAAAACTGTGTTATTAAATGTCTCGCATACCCATATATTTTTCATATTGTAAGGATCAATAGATTGTCTAGTTGGAGAAAACCACAATATACTTTTGTATTTCCTTACTATATTTTTGCTTCAGTGTAATAATTAACA
>NC_134816.1:8168075-8175575 GCF_046742065.1 Oratosquilla oratoria
GCTGACTATCTCAGTCACCGGTCTGCGAAAGTACGCTTTCAGGGTCATATATCAGAGGCCAGAATGCTGGAGAATGGCACTCCACGGGGGGGGGGGGTGTCCTCAGCCTCACTCTGTTCAATGTGCTTGTCTCCAACATTCTGGAACTACCTCTACCCAATGGGTGCAAGATCATCTGCTATGCAGATGACATTGCGCTCATAATTACTGGGAAACGGCAGTCTTCAACAGGGCTCAGCGCTGTTTATGCACTGTAGCGACGGAATGTTGCAGGTTAGGGTTAAAGATCTCCCCTACAAAATCGAAGGCCATGGCATTGAGACTCTGGAAAGAAGGGGAGCACCTCACCATCCAGGACCTTAGGCTGGACTGGGTTTACCAGTGTCAGTACCTGGGGGTCTGGATTGATGAGAGGCTCACCTTTCAGAAGGAACTAGCCTATCTCAAGGAGAGACTGAAGGCAAGAACATCAGTTATGAGAGCAATGACGGGGAAGGCACTTGGTGCCACGCATCAGGTCCTTCGCACATTCTATGTGCAAGCTGTCCGCAGCTTGGCGGACTACGCTGCCCCAGCTCTCATAAATGTGGCGACTGCCAAGCTTGAAGACCTGGAGCCTTGCCAAAATGCCGCAGCAAGGATTATCCTGGGAGCTTAACCTTGGACCAAGATTGTTAACCTCCAGATGGAGGCTTCATTGCCTTCATTAACGTCACGGGTCAGAAGGCTGGAGGTCGACTTTCTTGCCAAGATAGTCCAGAGCCCCAGGATAACTGAGCTGAGTCAGAGCCTTGTGATAGCTCTGGGACGGGTGGGTACTTTTATCCACTCTGATACCTGGCTATCACAGGCGGCTGGGATCCTGGACTCCTTCAGGCTCACCAGCACTCTCCTTTAGGGACTCTCCACACCCAGAGTTCAAGCCCCCACCACCATGGCTGTCGATGCCTGCAACCTTCGTTGTCACAAAGCTTCCCAGTAAGAAGAAGTTATGTGATCAGGAAAGAGTACGAGCGCAGGCCCTACAAGGCATCCGCGCACTGTAGGAACCTGGAATTTCGGTCTATTACACGGATAGCTCCGTAGACCCCAACAGGCCTCGCAGTGCGGCTGCTGTCGTGACGGATGGTTTGACCTACTGCAGGAGAGTATCTGATCATGCGTCCACTCTCCAAGCTGAGGCCATAGCGGTCCAAGGAGCGTTAGAGCATGCTCTAATATCTCGAGCTGGTCCTATGGTGATCCACACGGATTCAGTCTCTGCTAGGCAGCTTGGAATCGATACAGCCCAGCGACAATGTACGCCTACTGACCTCCATCCTAGCACTCCTGCTGAAGCTGCATCAGCAAGGCAGGAGTGTTACGCTCAACTGGGTGCCAAGCCACGTAGGTGTCCCAGGTAACGAGCTAGCCGACGCCGCAGCTGAAGCGGCGCGCCAAAGACCCGAAGTCGATGTTGTCGTCCCTCTCAGCAGAAATCAGTTGCGCCTACGCACCAGGGCTCTTAATCAGGTACAACGGTTCCTTCAACACAGACTGGAGGCAGGGATGTCCGAGAGGTGCGAGGTGGTATAGGGCAGTCACAGACTACGAGCCCCTTGTACTTCCTCGCTCCACACCTAGAAAAGTGGAAACTCTGCTCTTCCGTCTGCGACTGGAGGACCGTTGTTTCTGGCAGATTAAAAGCAACTCAACACCTGAAGAAAGAAGATGCCGCCACTGCAGCCACCCAGAAGCCACCTTAGAACACTACCTCAAGCATTGCCCCGCAACTGCTTTTCTGAGGAGAGGGCCTCCGACAACATCTGAGGGTCTTGTGCGTCGCCTATGCCGCCACTTAAGCGATTATGAACTGAGTCGGCTGGTGGAGTGTCAGCCCCCCCTTTAATTATATATATATATATATACATATATATATATATATATATATATATATATATGTATGTATGTATATATATATATATATGTATGTATGTATATATATATATATATATATATATATATATATATATATATATACATATTAACACATGTATTCACTGTAACATCACTAGTAACACCAAACACCGATAGATCAGGAAGGGTGCATTCGACGAGATGTGCATACGCCTTTTACATGCGTATGCACATCTTGTGAATGTATGAGTGTGTGTGGTTGGGCCCACACACACACATAAGTAAAATCACCCTCCAAACGGGCTCACATCAAAAGCCCATGGGAGCTTCACTCCCTAATTACACACACATGCGTTGCGGTCAGTCTGGTCTAGACTGGTGGCGCGTCGCCACACTGTGTCTTGTTACATTGCTTCTTAACCAGGACAGTGGCCGGAATGCAGGGATGACCCGTCATCCATGAACAGCTAAGGTGACAGGGGGGGGGGGTTAAAGAATGGGAGTGGAATGGGTGGGAGTAGATACGTTCCTTTAAATTTGCTACCTTCCTTATAAATGGGAAGAAAAAAATCTTGGTATATAGATAGATAGAAATCATTAGAAAGGTGGGGTGCTCTGTTGTATGTTAAAAACAGAATGCAGGATGCATATGGTAGTTTATGGGTAGAATTAACCCAAACAAATGGACAAAAAATTAATGTAGGTGTAATATATATAACAAGACAGAGTGTGGCGACGCGCCACCAGTCTAGACCAGACTAACCGCAACGCAGTTCTGTTCTGCTTATTTTGGGAAAAATATTCCCACGGGCTTTAAGTGTGAGCCCGTTTGGAGGGTGATTTCACTTATGAGTGTGTGTGGGCCCAACCACACAACACTCATACATTCACAAGATGTGCATACGTATATGAAATACGTATGCACATCTCGGTGAATGCACCCTTCCTAACATTAGCTGTGTGTTCAGTGATAGTGGTTTATGTAGCAAGTGGTGTAATAAGATTTAGAAAAAAAAGGGGGTGGGGTGATTCAATATATGAGTGTGTGGTGCTTGGCCACGCCCACTCATACATTTACCGGATGTGCATACCTATTTTAAATACCTGTATGTATGCACATCTCGGTGAATTCACCTTTCTGACATGAACGGAGTACACAAGTGCAATAATAAAAAGAATTAAAGGGGGGGCTGACACTCCACCAGCCGACGCAATTCGTATTCGCTTAAGTGGCTGCATAGGCTGGGCACAAGACCCTCAAATGTTGTCGGAGGCCCTCTCCTCAGAAAAGCTGTTGCGGGGCCTCTCATCAATCCAGACCCCCAGTTACTGAAACTGGTGAACCCAGTCCAGCCTAAGGTCCTGGATGGTGAGGTGCTTCCCTTCTTTCCAGAGTCTCAATGCCATGGCCTTCGATTTTGTAGGGGAGATCTTTAACCCTAACCTGCAACATTCCGTCGCTACAGCGCTTAAACAGCGTTGAGCCCTGTTGAAGCACTGCCGTTTCCCAGTAATTATGAGCGTAATGTCATCTGCATAGCAGATGATCTTGCACCCATTGGGTAGAGGTAGTTCCAGAATGTTGGAGACAAGCACATTAAACAGAGTGAGGCTGAGGACCCCCCCCCCCCTATGGAGTGCCATTCTCCAGCATTCTGGCCTCTGATATATGACCCTGAAAGCGTACTTTCGCAGACCAGTGACTGAGATAGTCAGCAATCCAAGAAAGCAGCTTGCCTTTTACGCCCTTGCGAGCAAGGGTGTCTAATATCACAAGTGGACTGGCCAGCTCAAACGCCTTTTCCAAGTCCAAAAAGACCACGATGGACGGTGTGCCACTGACAGCATTGAGGAGTGCTGCTATACTGTTTGCTGTGCCAGTGCCCGTGCAGTAAGCATGGATATGCTCATGCATTGGGCCCAGTTTCCACAGCAGCCTGTTTAGCACTATCCTCTCCGCTGTCTTCCCCATACAGCTTGTCAGGCTGATGGGGCGGTAAGCACTAGGTTCCTTTGGCTTTGTAATTGGCGTTATGATTGCCATCTTCCAGGCTGTTGGTAGCTTGCCAGTCCTCCAAGACGCGTTTATCACCCTTAGAAGTGCCTCGTCACCCGCTGGCCCAAGATGGGTCAGCATGGAATAGGTGACGAGGTCCTCTCCAGGTGCCGTGTCTGAGCTGGTCCTGTGCGTGACCCGTAGCTCCTGAAGCGTAAAGCTAGCGTCAGTATCATCCGATCGACTCACCATGTCCTCAACACTATGACGCCTCACTCCTTGGAGGTCCTGCAGTGTGTCTTGAACACACTGCGGGAGTGAGGTGCTGCTGGAGCGAGAGACAAACTCCTGCACCAGCCGCTGTGCCTCAGCATCAGGGGCATGATGAGTGCGTCGTGGTTGAGTCCTGCCAGTAGCCTTACGGAGCTTAGACCACAGCTCTGCTAGGGAGGTATGAGCGTTAAAGCCCTCACACCATTCAAGAAAATTAGTTCTCCTGGCATCTGCAGCTATGACGTGAGCGCCATGAACTGCAGCGCGCAAGTTGGCCAAATTGTCTGAGTTCGGCGCCATCGGAAAACGCGCCTAAGCATGTTCACCCGATGGTTGGCCTCTCTCATCTCGGGGGTATAGTACCAGCTGTTCTTATGTTCTCTGGGGGACTGGCGAGTCTTTGGGATGGGTCTGTTGGCAGCCCCCTGAATGGCTGCAGAAAAGTCAGCTTCTAACGTTTCCACGTCCTATGGTGGAACGTAGGATGCTGCCTATTCTTCAACAGACCTCTCAAACGCTGGCCAGTTTGCCAAAGCTGTCTTCCACCTGGGAACAGGTAATACAGCTGGTATGGGTGGTGCATCCCGTATGTGCACAGAGACACCGAAGTGATCGCTATTGACAATAGGATGCACCTCCCAGGTTACCCTAGGGAGGAGAGTGGCCGTCGCCAAGGTCAGATCAAGTCTTCCACCTCGCCCGTGCGTCGGATTTCCATCATTCAACAACGCAATGTCAGGGCATTCATCTAGTACGTAACTTAAGTGGCGCCCAGCGACATTGGGCCCATGGGGCGACATCAAAATATCATGGTGGGCGTTGAAGTCCCCTCCTATGATGAAGTAGCCTGTCCGCAGCAAGAGCACACACTTCTCCAAGGTCCAGTTCCGCTCTCTGGCCCCTGTATATGTTGTAGATGGTGTACGTTTCGTGGGCCCGATGAAGTCGAACCGCAAGAACTTCCACACCATCCCCACATGATACAGGGTCCATGATCTCACTACAGGGGATGGATGATTTGACTAAGATCATGCCCCCCCTAGTAGTGGGTAAGCGAGGGAGGGAGAAGATGCGATATCCCGGAAATCGCACCTCATCGCTCACCAATGTCTCCTGGAGAAGTATATCGTAATCATGCTCTTGCGCAAGCGCAAGGAGATACGCCCTTTTGCAGCGGAACCCGTTTACGTTCCACTGTAGCAACCTTAAGTGATTATTGAACAGGGCGATGTTCTTCCCTGTCGGTTTCCATTACAGTCTCATCTTGTCCTCCCCGGTCAGACGACAAGATGGGTTGCGACTTTGTAACAGTGGGAGCGTTTCCCTCCTCATCAGAAGAGGAGTCTTCAAGCCTCAATGCAAAATGACGTTGGGGCTTAGCAGAAGACACTCTCTTATTCTTTGAAGATGTGGGTGTGGCTTTCCCAATGGTAAAAGCGGGTGTGGCAGGCTTGGGGGAAGTGGAAGGGGAGGAGGAGGAAGTTGAGGAAGAGGAAGAGGTAGTGGAAGAGGCGGGGGAGGAGGAGGTAGAGGGGGAGGGAGTCCTCTCCTTTCGCATAGGGTTCCTCTACTCTTTCAGGAGTTTGAGCACGTTCTTGACGGCCCTGTCCACCATCACTAGCATCTTGTCTGGGTCGCTCTCCCCTAGGGTCGTAGCGACTACAGAGACGACGCCAGTCACAATTAGGTCGATATCATCCTCCCTAAGGGGGATGACATCGGACGGATATTGAGGTGGAGGGGACCGTCGGTCCTGTGCTCGTGGGGTTGGTACTGGGGGCGTGGGTTTGGCTTTAGGTTTGGGGGTGGGATTGGAGGCAGGCGTGGATTTGGAGGTGGGCGCGGGTTTAGAGGCGGGCACGGGTTTAGAGGTGAGCGTGGCTTTTTTTTGGGAGCTGGTGGTGTTTTCGTGTTAGTCTGTGTTGGAGCTGGGTTCAGTGTTGGAAAATGCTCCTGATTGTTCAGATCAGGAGCACTGTGTGTAGGTGGTGGTGGTGCTGTGGTAGGAGAGTGTTTCCTGCTGCCCCATACAAATGTTCCTGGGGGGGCAGGTATGAAGTCCTGTCGCTTCTCTGTCCTCTCCTTAGAGGCAATGGCCTGCACTTTACGCACTGCGCATGAGGTATTCCAGGCGTGGTGCTTCTTACTACAGTTGGGGCATTTGGCAACAGTCTCAGTGCCAGCCTTGAACTTGTTAAGACAAGTCTCAGTGGCATGAGGCATGCTGCAAATGCCGCACTTGGGCTGTTTCGAAATGCACCTCGCCTGGTGATGACCATAGCGCTGACACCTGAAACAACGGAGAGGATCAGGGATGTACGTTCGTACATCATACCTGCCATACCAGCCCAGGTCAATCTTGCTAAAAGGTTCGCCTTTGATCGTTATGAGTATCTGGCGTGTCGGCGTCTTGTCCCAGCGACGCATTCTCGTGGCCGCGATTACCTGATTGTGATCCTCGATGGCCTCAGTCATGTAGGAGGTCGGGTAATCGTGTACCACGAGTCGATGCTGCCGGTCTTCCGGGTAAAAGACGCTCCAGGTTCACCGGCTTACCATCAAGCGACTTGATCCCGTCCAGGTCCTCGACGAGTTCGTATGTGCTTGGTAACAATAGCCCGTTACCATCGCCGAAGGGGCCGGAGGAACAAAAGCTTGCCACGGAGAGGGCCCTTTTCTAGAGCTCGCACCACCTCAAAAGCAGTGTCGTACCCCGCCGAGGGTACGACCTTGAAGGTGGGGAGCTTACCATCCTTTGCACTAACTGGGGCCATCACGATAGCAGCTTCATCATCTGATGGATCCGCCGAACCTGGACCGCAACGTCGCTTCTTCGACACGCCAGTCTAAGAGTCAGTAGCCGCCATGGCGGCACTGATAACGAGAAAAAAACTCAACGCATCCCAACCTAAGTTTTTATATGCCCCATAGTGGGCAAGCATAGTCAGTAAGGACGTCCGAACGCAAGGCAGTTGACCAATCAGAAACCCGGAAAAATCGCCGGAGACCGGTCGGCAGACACTCGACTTAGGCCTACGTACCCCGCTTGTCATAGTGGGCAAGCGTAGTGAGCAAGAGCGTCCAGAAGGAAATTGAACGAGCCAATCAGGACTCAGCCCAAGCTACCTGGGTCTGCACCAGCCTCCTTTATAAGGAGGGGGACCAAGCCGAGAGATCAGTTTACTCCAGAACACGACATCTCCAAGCAGCTCTTCCCTTCAAGCAGCTCTTCCCTTCATGCAGCTCTTCTCTACAAGCAGCTCTCCCCATCAAGCAGCTCTCCTCCACAAGCAGCTCTCCTCCATAAGCAGTACTCCTCTCTAAGCAGCAGTCAT
>NC_134816.1:8180575-8193075 GCF_046742065.1 Oratosquilla oratoria
ATGCATTTATTTATTTATTTTATTTGTTATTTACATTATTATAGTTTTTATTTATTATTTTATTATTATTATGATTTTTTTCGCATCCGACCTAGATATGGATCAAAAGGTCTCCTGCCGGCATGCTCCGTCTTTGTAATCCTTTGTAATCCTTTTATGTCTCATTTTATCTAAACTATTTTTAAATTCATATATTGTTTTTGCACACACCACTTTCTATTCTAATTTGTTCCAAACGTTTATTACTCTGTGAGAAAAGCTTCTCTTTTTCATATTTCTTCTATAGCTGTCTTTCTTGATTTTCTTTCCGTGTCCTCTTGTATTTCTATCATCCCATTTTATTAGATCCTCTCTATCAATAATTTCTATGCCTTTCATGATTCTGTAAATAGTTATCAAATCTCCTCTCTCTCTTCTTTGCTCTAGTGTCTGTAGCTCAAGTTTTGCTAGTCTCTCTTCATATGATAGTTTTGAGAGTGTTGGTGCTAATTTTGTAATTGCTCTTTGTATTCTTTCAAGTTTTGTTATACATTTTTTTGTACTTGGTGACCATATCGTTGCTGCATATTTCAATCTTGGTCTTATCAAAGAGATTAGTATTTTCTTCACCTTTTCTTCATCCCGGTATGTAAATGCCACTTTGATTGTTCTTATTAAATTATAAGTTTCTCCAAAAATCTTATTTATATGTTTCTCAGGTGACATATTATTCATAATAATGACTCCCAGGTCCTTCTCATTTTCAACTATTTTTATTCCTTCTTCTCCCAATTTATATAATCCTATTATATCTTTTTTGCTTTTTCCAAATTCCATTATACTACACGTTTTAGTATTGAACTCTATCTCCCACTTCTTACTCCATTCCCATACTTTATTGAGATCACTCTGTGGTGACTCACAATCTTCTTCCGTGTTTACTTTTTTTAGTAGTTTTGCATCATCTGCAAAGAAGCTCATATAACTTTCAATTTCTTCATCCATATCATTAATATATATAGCAAACATTATTGGGGCCAGAACGGTTCCTTGTGGAACACCATTTATTACTTCATCCAAATTTGAGTGTTTGTCTCTTATCACTACTCTCATTTTTCTTCCTAGCAAAAAGTCTTCCATCCATTTAAGCAGTTTGCCCCGTATTCCTCCTTCAGTCTCTACTTTCTTAAGCAACTTCTTATGTGGTACTTTGTCAAAAGCTTTTTTTAGGTCTAGAAATGCACAATCAGCCCATCCATCTCTTTCTTGTATTATATCTATTAGCCTTGAATAGAAACATATTGAATTGGTGACGCATGATCGTCCTTGTCTGAATCCAAATTGCCTTGGATTTAGCACGTTGTTTTTTACAAATACTTTACCCATCTACTTTTGAAAATTCTTCCAAAATTTGTTGGTATTGTACTTGTTAGAGAGACTATTCTATAGTTGGTAGGGTCTTCTTTATTTCCTCCTTTATATATAGGTACTATATTTGCTTTTTTCCAATCTTTTGGAACTTTTCCTTCTTTCAAGGAACTGTTTATTATACATACATACATAAACCAAGGCTTTTTCCCCCTTACAAGGGAGGTAGCCAAAAAGGAAAAGGCATAAAATCATTCCCACCCATTCCATCCCTGAATACACTCCACACCCCTCCACCCTCCCTCTTATCTTAGCACCTCCTGGATGACGGGTCATCCCTGCACCTTGTCCACTGCCCTGGGTCAGAAACAGTGTCGCAAAACACAGCACATCCACAGCAAGGCCGCTTCATTAAATCGGCGACCCCCCTCCATCCCCCCATGCATAAAAGGAGAAGACGGGGAGAAATCCCTTCGGGCTGAGTCAAATTTTCCTCACACATACTACCTCACCCCCCCATCCCCCCGCCCATTCCACCTCATGCATCACAACATCATCCATATACAACCAGTCTCCATTCACCCCTGTCTTCTGTCCTCTCCCGTCCTTCCTTAACCGACATTCCCCTCTTCCCCAAAGCCCCCTTCACCAAATCCATCCACCTCATCCTAGGATGTCCCCTCATGTTCATTCCCTCCACATCTGCCTTCCATACCTCTTTTACTAGTCTTTCTTCACTCATTCTTTCCATGTGTCCAAACCATCCCAATACTCTTTCATCAACCCTATCTCTCATTTCCCTTTCCATCCCCGTTCTCCTCCTCACCTCCTCATTTCTCACTCTATCTAGCCTAGTAACCCCCATCATACTTCTCAGACATCTCATCTCAAACACATTCAAAATCCTTCTCTCTTCCTCTCTTATGTTCCATGTTTCTGCCCCATACAGTTCTGTTGGCACAATCACTCCTTCATACAGTCTCCTCTTAGCATCCATTCCCAAATATCTATTCCTCATTACACTCTTCAATCCACCAAGGCATTTACTCGCTTCTCTCAATCTACATCCTACCTCCAACTCCACTCCACCTTTTCCTGCCACATTTGCTCCCAGGTATCTAAAACTATCCACTTCCTCCACTTGCTCTCCCTTAATGCTCACTTCCAGTCTGCTGCCACTTTCACCCCTTGTACATCTCATCACCTTACTTTTACCCACATTTATCTTTAGCTTTCTTCTATCACATACTCTCCCAAACTCATTACACTCTTCAATCCACCAAGGCATTTACTCGCTTCTCTCAATCTACATCCTACCTCCAACTCCACTCCACCTTTTCCTGCCACATTTGCTCCCAGGTATCTAAAACTATCCACTTCCTCCAGTTGCTCTCCCTTAATGCTCACTTCCAGTCTGCTGCCACTTTCACCCCTTGTACATCTCATCACCTTACTTTTACCCACATTTATCTTTAGCTTTCTTCTATCACATACTCTCCCAAACTCTGTCACCAACTTCCTCAATCCCTCCTCCGATCCTGCCACAAGCGCAGTGTCGTCCGCAAACAACAGCTGGCTCACCTCCCACTTTTCTCAATTTTCTTTAACCATCTCCAATCCCTGACCCACTACCCTTGCATTTACCTCTCGTTATGTATTTTGTCTGCCAGTTCATTCCTTCATTCTTTCAAAATCCAGTTTGCTATTTCATCTGGTCCATGCGATTTTCTGACATCAAGATTACTCAAGTGTTTCATTATTTCATTCTTTGTTACTTCTATTTCTTTCATAGGGGGGACTTTCTCTTCCCATTCAATCTCTCCAGGTTGTATGTTCTCCCTTGTAAACACTGATTTAAAATGAATGTTCATAATTTCTGCCATTTCTATTTCCTTTGTGTATTCAACTCCTCCTTGTCTTAATTTCTCTAAATCTTGTTTGTTTTTCAGTTTGTTGTTTACAAATCTGTAAAATAGTTTTGGTTGATCTTTACATTTTTCAATGACATCTTTTTCATATTTTCTCATTTTCTCTCTTCACACTTGTACATATTCATTTCTATAACAAGTATATATTTTCCATTTTTCAGGTCTTTTGTCTTTCTTCTTTTTTGGTCCAAGCTTTGTCTCTTTTGTCTTTTAACTCCCTACAATTTTTGTTGTACCAGCACTTTACATATTCTTTTTCTTGTTTTTGTCTTGGGACATACATTTCCTCTCCTTTATATATATATATATATATATATATATATATATATATATATATATATATATATATATATATATATATATATATAAATTTTTGTCAAAATATTCCATTTCTCTTCCACTGTTGTTTCTTCTTTGTATATTCCTTCCCAGTTTTCTTTTTGAAAGAATTCTCTTATTTTATCAAAGTTTGTTTTTTCATACATCATTCTTCCTTTTCTATATTGTTCATTTCTTTTCTAGTATTTTTCCTCGTTTAGTTCCAGTTCAATCAATATGTGGTCACTTTTACTTATTGGTGTCTTATATTCAATCTTTTCCACTATTTTAGGTTCAGATGTGATTATTAGGTCTAGTCTCGATGGTTGTTCTTCATTTCTATACCTAGTGTTCTCCTGTATCCACTGTGTCATTGTATGGTCAATAATCATCTCGAGTAGAACATTTCCCCATGAGCCGTCTCCACCCTTTACTGTCATCTCTTCCCAGCAGACTTCTTTGCAATTAAAGTCGCCCATCATAACTATTCTTCCTCCATCTTCCATGATCTTATTTAATGTTATCCCTGTGTCCTCTAACATACTTTTATGTTCCCTCTCTTCCCACGAGGCTGAAAGAATACTCGCTTCTCTCCATATGTGACACACCTCACGTTTATATCCTTCTTAGTCAGGAACATAACTCCACCCCCTTGCTTTGTCTCTCTGTTTCTAATCCAATAATTATATGCATCATGTCCTATACTGTTGGATGGTAGTGGACCTTTTAATTTCGTTTAAAAAATTCCCATTATGTCAGGTTCTTTTTCCTTCAGATAATCATTCAGCTCATTCAATCCTGTTATTAATCCATCTATGTTTGTGTAAGACACTCTTAGTTTTCTGCCACTTCCATTGTATTATCTGTTTCCCTTTTGTTTTTCTCTAGTATATCGTATTTCCTTACTTTCATATTCACTACTCTCCAAAAGAATTTCTCTTTTTCTGACTGTTCTCATCTCGTTTTGTTTTTTCTTGGCTTCATGTCTTCTCATTTTTTCCTCCTCTCTTTCCTCCTTATTCATTTCTCTTTTCATCCATACCTTTTTATATTGTTCACTTGCTGCTAGTTTCCCTGTTTTTGTTAAGATATTCTCTGCCGTCGTTTGTGACCTGAATTTAATCTTAATTGGTCTGGTCTTATCTGTACTATACTTTCCGATCTATACATCTCTTCAATTTGTTTAATGATTTCAGGTTCATCTTCCTGAACTAATTCTAGTAAACTGCTTACTTTTTCTTTTTCCTCATTGATTCTTGTGGTTCTATCTAGGTTATGTTTCTCTTCCATTCCTAATATAATTATATATTTCTTTTTATCTGCTAAGTCTCTTACTATATTCTCCTTCTGTCTCATCACTTTGATAACTGAGTCTTCAGTTTGTTCTTTCATTTGCTGTTTAATTATGTCAGTAAATGCAACTTTACTGTTTTCCTGGATTTTTTTCAAGCCCTGTGCTTCTTTTGCTATGGCCTCTTTGTTGTCTTTATTATTCCTCTTTAATTCTTCATTCTCCTCTTTTACTTCTTTTAACTGTCTTTTTAATTCTTCTATTTCATTAGTTAAGTTTTTGTTCGCCTTCTCTAGTTCTTCCAATTTTTCAACTCTCTGCGCAATTTTGGCTACGTTACCGAACCTGTTTTCCCAATGTTTGGTCATCGTATCAAGTGTCTCCTCTAGTCTTGCCAATCGGGGGAGGTTGGTATCCCCCTACCCTCTTTAAATCCCTGGAAACTACTATCATCACCTTCCACTGTGCTGCTCTTATCTATACTTCTACTCTTTATATTTTTGTTGATCCCGTCGCCACCAAAATCATTATTGTCGGTCCGCCTCTTGTTTACAAGACGCCTGTCCTCCTGGACCATGTCCCTCTCTTCCTCATTTCCCTCCCTTTCCCTCAATAATCCCTTCCCTTTTCCTTCCCTATCACTCCCCCACTACACCACGAGCACTCCCCTTCCCTATAATACAATGAGGCACTTCCTGGACGTTGAGATCCACGTAGATTTTCCTTTTTCCTCGGTACACCAATTCTCGCCGTCCATTCGACGAAAGTGTGTGTGTGTGTGTGTGTGTGTGTGTGTGTGTGTGTGTGTGTGTGTGTGTGTGTGTGTGTGTGTGTGTGTGTGTGTGTGTGTGTGTGTGTGTGTGTGTGTGTGTCATAAAGTTTACATTCATCTCCGTGACCTCAGCTCTCAGTCTGCTCCGTGACCTCATCTCAGTCTGATCCGTGACCTCAGCTAGAGAGTTCGTTTTTCTGCACAGACACCAGCTAGCAAATACTTGTGAAATTTATATCTCCGAATAGTGTTAAGTGATTGTGTTGTATTTTTGTAATTGTATACGTATAGCAATATACAGTTACAGATATAAGATAAAGTGTAGTGTTCTATATTCAAAACAGTATTCTGTTACTATACTCCAAAGGTAGGAAAAATAGTATAAGGTAAGCAGACTAAACTTCGTGTATTTAGTTTATTAGAAACCGCTTTGGTTTCTTTTGTTGATTTGTATTTTCTCTTTGCCGTTTGTATTGCTAAAGGAGGAGCGAAGTAGCTTGTGAAGGTTGTGTGAACCTGGAGGACCGTCTCAGGATGTGTGAGGAGGAAATTCGTCCTCTCAGGAGTGTGCTCTGTGAGAAAAGTGAACCCTCCCCACAACCTAAAGAGCGTTCCACTTCTTCACCTTCTGTCACTGCCGTGAGCAAGTGGCGCTCCGCGGGGTCCCGTTTGTCGAGTCCGCGTTCGGTAGGCGTGTGCCCTGTGGAGCAACCACTGGCTCTAGCCAATCGTTTTGCTCTGCTGGAGGATGAAGTGGCTGAAAATCAGGAGTTCTTGGTGGTGGGGGACTCCATGGTGCGAGGCTATGACGACATCCTGCAGCGGAAGACTAAATGACGTTGCAAGCTTGTATGTCAACCGGGCCGTGGGATCGCCGATTGTACCCAGTCCATCAGGGAGCAAGGACGGACGAACACGGTTATGGTTGTTCATACGGGAAGTAACCATGTAGGTAGGGTGAGATCAGAGGAAGTTGTTCGGAATTACAGGGTCCTCCTTCAGGAGATGAAGGAACGTGGGAGCCGTCACATAGTCTGTAGGATCCTCCCGAGGATCTACACAGGCTAGTGTTGTAACAGTAGAGCCATAGGGATCAATGATAGGATATCGCAGTTGTGCACACACTTGGGATAACACTTTCTTGATCCTTGGTATCTCTTTTCTAGGCGCCATGACCTTTACGCTTCTGATGGGATCCACCTTACCCGCAGAGACAAAGATGTTCTCACAAACCTCATTGTGGGAGTTTGTAATGAATTAGTTCCTTTTTTAGGGTAGAAGCCCAAAGGGAAGGGGAAGTAGAGTGTACTTGGGAAAACAGAGTAGAGTATAGCATCAATATAGAACAATATGCCAATATAGGACAAAAAATAATTTTAGAATATATTGTCGGTAGAGGACGAAATGTTACATTAGGATGTAATGTCGTAGGACAAAATGTCACGATGGGATGTAATGACAGTGGAAGACAAAAGATCACGATAGGATGTAATGATAGTGGAGGGCAAAATATCACGATGGGATGTAATGATACTGGAGAAAATATCACGGTAGGATATAATGTCAGTGGAGGACAAAATATAATCTTAGGAAGGGATACCGGACAGAAAGTCAATGAAGGCCAAAATATCACGATGGGATGTAATGACAATGGAAGACAAAAGATTACGATGGGATGTAATTATAGTGGAGGAAAAAATATCACGGTATGATATAAAATCACTGGAGGACAAAATATAATTTTAGGAAAGGATGCCGGACAGAATGTCAATGAACGACGGGAGGCCGGTGTGAATCGCGGTGAAATGGAGAAATGTTAATGAGGCATTGAATGTCAATGAAGGACAAAATAATGATATAGAGCAAGGTGTTAATAAAAAACAAAATTATAATGTAAGACATGATATTGAAACTCAAAATGTGTCAACAAGTAATAATCACGAGTTTCTTAAAACCATGTACTTTAATGCTCGTAGTATTAGGAACGAATTTCAAGAAATACAGGCGTATGCCAAAAGCGAAAATCTCGATATGATAGGAATAACCGAGACATGGTTAAATGGTACAGAGTTCGAAGCTGAATTTAATATTGCGGGATTTAAACACTTTCATCAGGATAGAAACCACAAGAAAGGTGGGGGTGTTCTGTTGTACGTTAGAAACAATGTCCATGCTTGTGTTTTAGAGAAAGTGAAACAGGATGGTGGGTAGAGTTAACCCAAACAAATGGACAAAAACTTAATGTAGGTGTAATATATAGACCAAAGACACTATCATTAGCAGACGACAAACTGTTATTTCAAGAACTGTCTAGTTTCTGCAACCGGGATTTATTGATAATGGGTGATTTCAATTTTACTGACATTGATTAGATGACCTTTGAACATGGCCATATAGGTAGTCGCTTGATTGATTTTCTTGGTGACAATTACTTAATTCAGCATATAAAAGAGCCCACAAGACATGGAAACTTACTCGATCTATTTATCACTAGCCGCGAAAGCATGGTAAAACTATTGCAAATAGCGATCACAATTTAGTTAGATTCAAACTTCTAAAAATTTTTAGAATAGATACTTGTGTAAGGACAGGAATTTTGAAGGGATATTATTTTTGGAATTTCGTTTTATTTATCTGTTTATTTATTTGAGTGTTGACTTGAGAGACGGTTTTACTCAACCAAGAAGCAAAGTAGAAAATAGAGCCTTAATAGACCATGAATTTATTCTATTCTATGTCTGCCTATCAAGATGTGTTGGCAAAGAGCCTTACTATAAGCATTGAAGAAAAACATACAATAGGAGATAGCTACAAATATATTTCAGCTGATTTTGGTTCAACTAAAGCTTCGAGACGACATTAGAATGTTCTCGAACATAGCGGGCGCACCGTAGCTCCGCCCACCCGTGACGTCACTAAACACGTTCGGACAGAGGCGTAAACTAAGGCCATTAATTTTAAGAGTAATAGGAAAAATTCCCAACTTTCAGTTCAGGATTCCACTAGAGAAATAGTTTAGGGAGAGATTGTAGCAGCTAGGGGCTCTGTTGAGAAGCGAAATGAAGTTTTACGAAATAATACAACAGGGAGGTTAGTAGTTTACCCATAGATACGAACACATAGCCGTCTCGTTCTTTTTGTGCGCAGCTAAAATTTGAATCTGATGCCAAAAATGATTCTGATAACAGATATGGAAACAGGGGTTTAAGGGAGTGTACTTCACAAACACTTTGCGTATATACATTAGCTATGAGGTTGTAATCCTTAGAGTACGATTCTGTCTGTGATCGTTCTCTAATAAGAATACGGGGTTGAAGGTAGACACAGTGCTGGAAGTAGACACAATATTGTAAGTAGACTTATACAGTGACCGGAAGGTTGGAGCGTAAATAACTACGTTTTTCCACGTGCCTGTGACCTTACTTATGATGCCCATAAGCAAAAAAAGAAAACTGTGTTATTAGATATCTCGCATACCCATATATTTTTCATATTGTAAGGATCAATAGATTGTCTAGTTGGAGAAAACCACGATATACTTTTGTATTTCCTTACTATATTTTTGCTTCAGTGTAATAATTAACATATAGCAGACCTTCACTTATATTCTTTTACTACCCCCACTTGGGCATAGGCCTTTTCGCTACCCAGAACCAACCCCGAACGACCTGAGGAAAGGGGACGGAGTCAGACGTGAATAACAAGGAGCAGTTTCCATTTATGGTCAGATATATCCATATAGACGATTGGGTGGTGGCAGCGTATACCTTGATTTTTTTATTTCCCAAATCGTTCTTATGTGGGTATCTCTGATCACTCCTATTGGAGGTGCTCTTGGTTAAACACATCCTAATCAATCGACAGCACCACACTTGTGTTTCTAAAATACCCGATTTCAGTAAAGCTCAGTTCATAGGACTACGTCGGGAGCTTCAGCTTACAGATTGGGAGGCAAAATTAAACAAAAGACCTGTAGATCAGATGTGGGAAATATTTCAAAATACGCTCACTAAGATGATTCATACTTACATTCCTTTTAAGGACAGACGTCCCCCAAATCAGGCTCGCCCAAAGTGGCTCGACAAAGAAACTGAAAAAATATTGCTAAAAAGAGACAGGCTTATAAGAAATATAAGTGCTCAGGTGCATCTAATGACTATGAAAGTTATGTATCAATACAGAGAGATTTAAAAAAGACAATAAAAAGAAGTAAACGACAATATGAAATGAATATCGCTGATAAATCCAAAGAGAATCCCAAAGAATTCTACAGTTACATTAGAGATAAAAAGGTTGTTAGGAATACATTGGTCCACTATTATCTGATGACGGTCAACTTGAATATTCAAATGAAGGAATGTGTAATATTTTAAACAATTATTATAGCTCGGTATTCGTAAACGAAACACCTCAAAGTGAATTCCAAACTGAAACCTGTGAAAAGTCTAGGATAAACTTAATCACTACGGTAAATATAACAAAAGAAAAAATTAAAAGGTGTATAGAGAAACTCAAAGTTGATAAAACACCAGGGCCTGACGGTTGGCATCCAAGAATCTTAAAGGAAATGAAAAATGAGATTGTTGTTCCATTAGAAATTATTTTCAAGAAATCCATCATATCCGGAGATGCCCCAAGAGAATGGAAGCTAGCTAACGTTACACCCATATTCAAAAAAGGTGACAAAAAGAAACCTAATAAATATAGGCCTATAAGTTTGACTTCAATCGTAGGAAAAATAATGGAAACTATCATCAGAGATGCTATCGAACATCATTTAGAAAGTAACCGTTTGATAAATGATAGCCAGCATGGTTTCAGACGGAAACGTTCTTGCGTGACTAACTTACTCGAATTCTACAACACAGTTATCTCGAGTTATGACAAAAGAAACAATATAGATTTAATATATCTAGACTTTGCAAAAGCTTTTGATATCGTCCCACACGAAAGACTACTTACTAAATTAGCTTCACACGGAATAAGTGGTAGCCTATTAGGTTGGACTAGTAATTGGTTGAATGGTCGAAAACAGAGAGTTGTTTTAAATGGAAAAACTTCTAGATGGAGAAATGTTACAAGTGGACTTCCTCAGGATTCCGTTCTTGGACCACTTCTATTCATAGTATATATAAATGATATAGACCATGGACTAAAATCTACTGTTTCCAAATTTGCTGATGATACAAAACTGTGCGGTGTGGCAAATGATCACTCAAACCAATTAGATATTCAAGAAGATTTAGATAAATTACAGCAATGGTCTGAAAAGTGGCTAATGAAATTTAACACAAGTAAATACAAGGTAATGCACATAGGTAAAAATAACAGTAAGTACGATTACAAGTTATTTGGAAATTCGTTAACAAAAGTGGATAGTGTAAAAGATCTCGGCGTAATTATCAGTAACGATCTCAAATCATCCAAGCAGTGTATTTCAGCCTCTGAGAAAGCAAACAAGATTCTAGTACTGATTGCGCGATCTTTTGACCTCAAAAGTCCATCACTCATTAACAAGCTATACAAATCGTTAGTTCGCCCACATTTGGAATATGCTGTTTCCCTATGGTAACCGAATCTCATAAAAGTCATTGACAGATTGGAAAAAGTACAACGACGAGCCACAAAACTGATTCCAAATATCAAAAATAAATCATACGTTAAAATCGACTAAAACATATGAATCTGTTTTCTCTAAAAAAAAATAAGTGTAGACTCAGAGGTGACTTGATACAGGTCTTTAAAATTCTAAAGGGAATTGACAACATCAAAAGTGACAAAATTTTCACACTGAATGAGAATCCGACAAGAAACAATGGTTTCAAACTGTCCGGAAATAGATTCAGTTTGGAAGTGGGTAGAAACAACTTCGCCAACCGTGTAGTTAATGAATGGAATAAACTTCCTGCAGAGGCAGTGCAATGTAGTTCAGTTCGAAGCTTTAAAAAACATTTAGATAAACACCTAAGCAAGATGCTGTAATGATTATTATCTATTATATAATATTTGTTTTTGTTTTGTTATCATCTGTGTTTGATTTTCATTTATTATTAGTTATATGTCAATCTATTATTATTTACTATTTACCTGTTTGTTGTTAGACTGCCTATACGTTTATTTATGTATTTCATTTGATACTTACATTATTATAGTTTTTATTTACTTATTTATTATTACTATTGTTAGGATTTTTTCGCATCCGACCTAGATATGGACCAAAAGGTCTTCTGTCGGTATGCTCCGCCTTTGTAATCCTTTGTGTGTGTGTGTGTGTGTGTGTGTGTGTGTGTGTGTGTGTGTGTGTGTGTGTGTGTGTGTGTGTGTGTGTGTGTGTGTGTGTGTGTGTGTTTGTATGTTTGTGTGTGCATGTGTGCGTGTGTGCGTGTGCGCGCGCGCGTGTGTGTGTGTGTGTGTGTGTGTGTGTGTGTGTGTGTGTGTGTGTGTGTGTGTGTGTGTGTGTGTGTGTGTGTGTGTGTGTGTGTGTGTGTGTGTGTGTGTGTGTGTGTGTGTGTGTGTGTGTGTGTGTGTGTATGTGTGTGTGTGGGTGCAACCAGTTCTGTCAATAGGCGGTAACCAAGAATTTTCGGTCTTATATCTATATTATTTCCACTTAGGATTGTATTGCAGCATATCAAGGTACCGCATCTGAACACACAGGGATTACTTTTTTTTTAACTTTAGAATTTGTTTGTACGTTGTACAGTACATGTTTCGTATACTCCATGGATGGCTGGAAAGGAAGATAGAGGGTAGTCATTAACCTCCTCCTTGCGAAGGTGAGTGTTGAGAAGAAAAGGGAGAATAAATGAGTACCTAAGGGAGAACGAATCGAGTTTTCCCTTTG
>NC_134816.1:8198075-8230575 GCF_046742065.1 Oratosquilla oratoria
CCATACCCTATTTAGGTCTTCTTGCAGTGCTTCACAGTCCTCATCAGTTTCTATTTTCCTTAGCAGTTTGGCGTCATCGGCAAAGAAGCTCATGTAGCAGTTCACGTCCTCATCCATGTCATTCATATAGATAGCAAACATTATTGGTGCCAGCACAGATCCTTGCGGTACTCCACTGATCACCTCTTTCCAGTCTGAATATTTTTCTCTGAGCACTACTCTCATCTTTCTACCAGTCAGAAAGTCCTCTATCCATTTTAGTAGGTTTCCCTGTATTCCTCCTATGTGTTCCAGTTTTTTTAGTAGTTTTCTGTGTGGTACTTTGTCAAAGGCTTTTTGCAAGTCTAGGAATGCACAATCAGCCCATCCATTTCTTTCTTGCACTATGTCTATTAGTCTTGAGTAAAAGCATATTAAGTTTGTGGAGCATGATCTTCCTTGTCTGAATCCGAATTGTCTTGGGTTTAATATGTCATTGTCTTCCAGATGTTTTACCCATCTATTCTTGATTATTTTCTCACAAATTTTGGCAATGGTGCTTGTTAGTGATACTGGCCTATAGTTGGTGGGTTCTTCTTTGTTTCCTCCTTTGTGTATTGGTACAATGTTAGCGTTTTTCCAGTCCTCGGGTATCTTTCCTTCTTTGAGTGAGCTGTTTATTAAGATGTGTATTTTGTCTGTTAGTTCTTCTTTGCACTCCTTTAGAATCCAATTTGCAATACCGTCCGGGCCATGTGATTTTCTGACATCCAGCCTTGATAAATGTTCTGATATTTCCTTTAGTGATGCTGTAAACTCATTCATGAGGGGAGATTTCTTGTTTTTGTCTATGTCACAATTCGGTATTTTCTCTCTGGTGAAAACAGATTTAAAGTGATTGTTCATGACTTCGGCCATCTCTAAATCTTCTGTGTATTCTATGTTTCCTTGGCATAGTTTCACCAATTCCTGTTTGTTTTTAAGTTTACCATTCACATACCGATAGAATAGTTTGGGTTGCTCTTTGCATTTGTCTATAATATCCTTCTCATGGTTCCTTTTCTCCTCTCTTCTCACATTAACATACTCATTTCTATAGTTAACATGAATTTGCCATTTGCTTTGTTTTTTGTCTTTTCTCCACTTTTTCCAAGCTTTGTCCCTTCTGTCTTTTGCCTCACTGCATCTTTTGTTGAACCAACATTTAATGTACTCTCTCTCTCGCTTTTGTCTTGGTACATGCCTGTTTACACCTTCATTGTAGTTTTCCATCAATATATTCCATTTCTCTTCCACTGCTGTTTCTTCCCTGTAAAATATTTCCCAGTTTGCATTCCGGAAGAATGTCTTTAGTTTTGTAAAGTCTGTTTTGTTGTACCTCAGTCTTCCTTTCCTATGCTTTTCGTTCCTCTCTATGTCTATTTCTTCCTTTAGTATAGTTTCGATGAGTACATGGTCACTCTTTCCAATTGGTGTCTCATACTGGACTTTATGCACTATTTCAGGCTCTGTTGTAAATATTAGATCTAGTTTCGATGGCTCTTCATTATTTCTGTACCTTGTGTTTTCACGGACCCATTGGGTCATTGTGTACTCCATGGTCATATCTAGCAGTACATTGCCCCACGAGTCATCTCCTCCTTGCACTGTCATGCTGTCCCAACAAATTTCTTTGCAATTGAAGTCCCCCATAACTACCAGATTACCCTTACCCATTAGTATCTCAATGAGTGATTTTCTTGTGTCATCTAGCATTTTTGTATGTTCAATTTCTTTCCAAGCGCTTGTTTTTGGAGGCACATAAGTCACCACAAACTTTCTACTTTTCATATTCTTGCCTTCGACTTTTATCATGATCAATTCAGCATTACCTTTGCCCTCTGCAATTTTTGTCACCTTTAGGTCTTTCTTGGCCAAGAACATGATTCCCCCTCCCTGTTTCTTGTCCCTGTTTTTTATCCAGTAGTTGTATAAACCTTGTCCGATAACAGTGGATGGTATTTCACCTCTTAGTTTAGTCTCTACAATTCCCATTATGTCTGGTTTTGCTTCTAACAGATAATCATTGAGTTCGTTCAGTCCCGAAATTAGTCCGTCAATGTTGGTATAGGCCACTTTTAATTTTCTTCCTTCTCCCTGGTTTCTTCTTCCCTTGTTTTGTTCGTTTTGAAGCGCCATTGTCTTAATCTCAAGTCTATTACTCTCCACTGGAATTCTTTGCATTCTGTCTCCGATCTTTTCAAGTTTTTTTCCTTTGCTTCTTCTCTTAGCGCCCTTTCTTTTTCTAATTCCTCAGTACTCATTTCTCTTTTTATCCATATCTTATTGTATTTTTCACTCTTTGCCAAGTTACCTACTTTTTCAAATATGTCTTCTACTACCACTTGTGACCTTAGTTTTATCTTTAGAGGTCGATTCCTATCCTTAGTATAGCGACCAATTCTGTAAGTCTCTTCTAAGTCTGTGCCTGAATCACTGTCTCCCCCCTGAATTTCATTAAGGATTTCTACTGCTGTCTCTTTTTCTTCTTTTTCTCTCATGTACCTCGCCAATCCTTGTTTTTCTTTAAGCCCATAAACCACAATACATTTCTTCCTATCTACTGTGTCCCTGACCCAATTTGCTTTTTCGTTAATCACTTGAATGATTGTGTCTTTTGCATTATCTTGCATTTGCTGCTTGACTATTTCTTTGAAAGCAATTTCTTTATTTTCAATATTTTCTTTCCACTTCTTAATTTCCTGGATACTGTCCCCACCTAAGTTTTCTTCGATCTTTTGTGTCAATTCTTGTAATTTGTTGTTCACTTCCTGCTTTAGATTTTCGCTATTGTTATTATCATTAGTTTTCTTCTTTTCATTATCATTCTTCAGTTCATTTATGTCTCTTTTCATTTCTTTAATTTCGTTTGTAAGATCCAAGTTAGCTTTTTTCAGGTCAGAAATTTCATGGTTAGTCTTAGATAAACAATCAATTAAACCAATGACCTCTTTTCTTAAGTCCATGATTTCATTTTCCCACCGAGTCCTATTTTTGCTCATCTCTCTCTCTATCTCTAATAATCTACTTAAGTTCTTTCTTTCGTACTTACCAAACCCTAAGAAATCATTGTCATAACACGTGTTTTGTTGATTGTTTACATCGCGGTTCAGTGGATTGCCGCCAGATGGCTCTGATTCGCAACTGGCTTTCGAGTCGTTTTCATTCATTTTTGCTCATTTCGAGTTAACACAATTAACTAGCACTGCATAGATACCATTTCGGGCACTCACGTTCACTCCCCACCCCTACAGTACAAACCAGGTTTTCCTTTTTCGTCGTAAATCCTCTTCTTCTTGGTCGCGCGACGACAGCGACGACGAGCGTGTGTGTGTGTGTGTGTGTGTGTGTGTGTGTGTGTGTGTGTGTGTGTGTGTGTGTGTGTGTGTGTGTGTGTGTGTGTGTGTGTGTGTGTGTGTGTGTATGTGTGTGTGTGTGTGTGTGTGTGTGTGTGTGTGTGTGTGTATGTGTGAGTGTGTATGTGTGTGTGTGTGTGTGTGTGTGTGTGTGTGTGTGTGTGTGTGTGTGTGTGTGTGTGTGTGTGTGTGTGTGTGTGTGTGTGTGTGTGTGTGTGTGTGTGTGTGTGTGTGTGTGTGTGCGTGTGTGTGGGTGTGCATGTATATGTACATGTATATGTATATGTATACGTATATGTATATGTATATGTGTATGTGTATGTATATGCATATGTATATGTATATGTATATGTATATGTATATATATATATATATATATATATATATATACATATATATATATATATATATATATATATATATGTATGTATGTATATATATATATATATATATATATATATTTACCTCGTTCGTATATGTATATATATATATTTACCTCGTCCGTATAAGTATATACATATATATATACATATTTATATATATATATATATATATATATATATATATATATATATACATAGGTATATATACATGTATATATATATATATATATATATATATATATATATATATATATATAATGTATGGAGTTGTTGGGAAATATAGAGTGCCAGGTAAAAATTATAATTGAGAGTTAATGATGGAGATGTGCATAAAAAGAGAGTTGATTATAGCTAGCACAGTCTTTAGGAAGAAAGTCAAGCATAAGTGCACATAAGAGAATGTTGGGGATGGAAGGGTGTGGGATGAAAAAGTGGTGGATGGAAGGGTGTTGGATGAAAAGGTGGAGGATGGAAGAGTGGTTGATAAGGCATTAATGGACTATGTAGTGGTACCTCGTATCCAGGAAGTGAGTAGAAAGAGTTCTGGATGCTCATGTTCTTAGGAGAGAGAGTGGGGGAATATCAGATCACTTTTTGATTAAGGGTAAGTTGAAAGTGGGGAATAGCTGGAGAAAGAGGAAAAGGGCCGAAGTTATAGAGGTGCATACAGCAAAATGTTTAAATGAGAAGGAAAGGGAACAGGGTACAAGGACAAGCTGAGAGAAGTGGGACAGTAAAAGTAGGTGTGGAGGAGGAATGGGGGTATTTCATGGAGGAAGTGACAAGGAGGTATGTCGAATAAGGAGGGTAGGAGGGAATAGATGAAAAGAAGAAGGTAGTAGAAGAGAAGAAGCGAGCATTAAGGGACTGGTTGCAAAGTAGGATGAAAGGAAAACATGAGAGATATAATGAAAAAAGAAGAGAAACAAAACATAAGATAAATGAGGCAAAGAGGAGAGCAGATGTAAAATGGGAGAGGAGTATCACAGAAAATATTAAAATCAATAGAAAGATGTTTTGGAAGGAAATCATGAGAGGAAGGGGAGGTGAGTCAATAAGAGAAGGAAAGGTAAAATGTACAGATGGACAGATCTTAACGAAAGAAGAAGCGGTAAGGGGAAGATGGACGGAGTATTTAAGAGAGTTGTTGAATGTTCAGGACGATAGGGAGGGATTGGTGGTAACAATGGGAGGCGCTAAGAAAATGACAGTGATGGGAGAGGAAAATGGAGGAGAAATAAGAAAAGATGAGATGCAAGTAGCTCTGAAAATAATGAAGATAGATAAAGGCACATGGGTTAGATGGGTGTCATGTGGAGGCCCTAAAGAAGGGAGCTACAGTAATAGTGGACTGCCTAGTGAGGTTGTTTAATATGTGTCTAAGGGAGGGTAAGGTACCGGAGGACTGGAAGAGTACCTGTTTAGTTCCGCTGCACAAGGGAAAAGGGGACAAATATGAGTGTATTAGTTTCAGAGGGATCAGTTTGTTATGTGTAATTGGAAAGGATTATGGAAGGATTATAATTGAGAGGATTAGGAAAAAACAGAGGTAGTAATTGGTGAGGAACAGTGTGGGCTTAGGAAAGGTAGGGGTTGTGTGAATCAGATTCTTGTGGTAATGCAGATATATGAGGAAGCTTTGGGAAAAGGTAAGGATGTTTTTTTAGCCTTTATGGACATTTTGGGGTAATTTACAGATATATGGGATTGGGGAACACTGTTAAGGGCAGGCAAGAGTTTTTAAGAGAATAGTAGAACTTGTTATAGAATGGGAAATGGACTGCACCAGGGGTGTGTCATGTTGCCATGGCTATTCAATCTGTACATGAATGGGGTGGTGCGGGAGGTAAAGGCGAGTAATGGGCAAGGGACTGGAGATGGTTAAAAAAAAATGAAGAAAACGGGAGGTGAGCCAGTTGTTGCTTACTGACGACACTGCACTTGTGGCAGAGGCAGAGGAGAAATTAAAGGAGTTAGTGACGGAGTTTGGATACGTATACATTAAGAGAATGTTGAAGATAGATGTTAATAAAAGCAAGCTGATGAGATGTACAAGGGTAGAAGATGACAGTGAGTTGAAAGTAAGTTTAAAAAGAGAGAATATAGAGGTAGTGGATAGCTTTAGGTACTTGGGGTGCATGTGGCAAGAAATGGAGGAGTGGAGGTGGAGGTAAATTGTAGATTGAGAGAAGCAAGTAAATACCTTGGGGGATTAAAAAGTGCTATAAGAAATGGTCACCTGGGAATATATCCAAAGAGGAGATTGTATGAAAGGATGATTATGCCGATGATATTGTATGGGACATAGACTTGTAATTGAAGAGAGGCAGAGAGAAAAAAATTCTGAGAAGTATGTAAGGGTTATTAGGTTGGATAGTGAGAAACAAGAGGGTGAGGAGGAGAGCGGGAGTGGAAAAGGAGATGGCAGAGAGGGCTGATGAAAGATTATTGGGATGGTTTGGACACATAGAAAGAATGAGTGATGAAATATTAGTAAAAGAGGTGTAGAAGGCAAAAGTGGATGAAATGAACAGGAGGGGACGACCGAAGATGAGATGGATGGATGTGGTGAAGGGGGAGTTGAGAAAGAGGGGAATGACCACTGAACAAGGAAGGGGGAACGCAGGAGATAGGTATCAGTGGAAAGCGACTGTGTATAGATGACACTATCATGCAAGGAAGGGAAGAGTGGGGGATGGGGGGGTAGGGGGTGCTTATGTGTGAAGGATATTTTGACGCAGCACAAAGTGATTTCTCCCCGTCTTCTCTCTCTCTCTCTCTCTCTCTCTCTCTCTCTCTCTCTCTCTCTCTCTCTCTCTCTCTCTCTCTCTCTCTCTCTCTCTCTCTCTCTCTCTCTCTCTCTCTCTCTCTCTCTCTCTCTCTCTCTCTCTCTCTCTCTCTCTCTCTCTCTCTCTCTCTCTCTCTCTCTCTCTCTCTCTCTCTCTCTCTCTCTCTTTTCATGAGGGGACGGAAAGGGGGGTCGCTGACCAAGTGAAGCGGCCTTGGTGTGGATGTACCGAGTCTTGGTGTATTGGTTCTGACCCAGGGCAGTGGGCGGGATACAGGGATGACCCGTTATTCATGAGGAGCTAAGATGAGAAGGGGAAAGAGTGGTGGATGGGAGTGAAACGGGTGGGTATAGGTACGTGACTTTGACTTAGCTACCTCCCTTGTAAGGGAGAAAAGACTCGTGATATATATATATATATAGATATGTATATATATATATATATATATATATATATATATATGTATATATATATATATAGTGTATTTATATATATACATTCGTGAAGCGTGGCAGTAGATTATCTTTCAAGCATATTCTGTTGAAAACAACAGCAATTGAATTAGAAATTAATTTCTTTCGTAAGCTTTCGGAAAGTATATTTTTGTGGAAAAGATAGGGGAAGAAACAAATTTCCAATAGACATTGGGAACTTACACTCACAAAATTAAGCACGCAATACAGAAAAAAAAAACACATTAGAAAAAACAAGACTTTTTGCAGATCGTTGTGCATCTTCTGTTGGAGTGTAGACATGTAAAGGAGTGATCTGTACATATATATATATATATATATATATATATATATATATATATATATATATATATATATATCACAACTAACACCACAGTCGGACGAAAGAAAAAGTTGCGTAAGCGGAACTATATATTTCGATTGCTACCTGCAATCCTCTTAAGTAGCACAAAGTGGCAGGGAGGAGGCTATCTTAAGTAGCAACCTCTTACAAAAGAAAGGGAACATGAGAAGATAAAGAACGTCACTGCCCCAACCCTAGTTGACCTGAGGCTGACACGAGGTCGGGTCAGGGGGAGGGAGAGGAAGATTGTTGCAATCGAAATATATAGTTCCGCTTACGCAACTTTTTCTTTCGTCCGACTTGGGTGTTAGTTGTGATTTACAAATGTGTTACTACATTTCCCACCTGTGATATATATATATATATATATATATATATATATATATATATATATATATATATATTATATATTATATATATATATATATATACGAAGTAAGACAAATCTTGGAGAGGTGATGCTTGAGTCTCTTCAGTTTGGCGCCATTTCGTTGATACCTGAGCCTAGCTGATTGTCTTAGGCATAAATTTTGCTCCTCCGTGGGGTGCTCGTGTGTGTTCTGAGCCTGCGTGGGGTGCTTGTCTGTGTTCTGAGCCTTCGTGGGGTGACTGTGTGTGGGTGTTCTCTGAAATTGGAGGCTCTATTCTTATGGTCAAATGTCTCCTTCGGGTAGGTTTCATGCTGGAAAGGAGACAGAAATCATTGGCTTGCACATTAATAGCAGGTTGTAAGTATTTTATAATTACAGTCTCCAGGATGGTCAGGCGTTGAAGACCCTTCTCCTCTGCGACAATTTCTGTATTACTTATCATGGTTTTCCTGTCGAGATGGCGTCTGTGGTGAGTTCAAATGTGGTGTTTGGGTCCTCCTTGTTGAAGGTGGAGGGTGATTCGTCTGGAAATGGTGGTAGTATTTCTACTACTCACCGCATATTTTATAAGTCCCATAGGTCCAATAAGCATAAAGATGATGGAAAAATATTAAAAGAAATGTGATCCGCACGTAAGGCGACAAATTATCACTCACAATTTATCACAGGAACAGGAAGACATCTTCTCTAATTTTGAGAAACGACACCGCCTCGAAACTTCATGGAATTCGTCAATCCCACGTAGTGTACAAATTCACTTGCCCAGAGGAGGATTGTACGCCCCTGTTTAACTACGTGGGATGGGCAACTACCACCCTGTCCTTGCTCCTCTCAATCTACAATTCAACTCTACCTCCACTCCTCCCTTTCCTGCCACATGTGACTCCAAATACCTAAAGCTATCCACTTCCTCCAGCCTCTCTCCTTTTAGACTTACATTCAACTCACTGCCACTCTCTACCTTTGTACATCTCATCACCTTACTTTTACCCACTTATACCTTTACCTTTCTCCTATCGCATACTATCCCAAACTCCGTCACTAACTCCCTTATTCCTTCCTCTGATCCTGCCACAATTGCAATGTTGTCAGCAAACAACAACTGGTTCACCTCCCACTTTTCTCCATTTTCTTTAATCATCTCCAGTCCTCTGCCCATTACCCTCGCCTTTACCTCCCGCACCACCCCATCCATTCACATATTGAATAGCCATGGCGGCATGACACAACCCAGACGCAGTCCCATCTTTGCTTTAAACCACTCGCTCTCCTTATTTCTCATTCTAACACAGGCTCTACTACTCTTGTAAAAACTCTTAACTGCCCTTAACAGCTTTCCGTCAATCCTACATATCTGCAAAACCTCCCATGGTGCCTTCCACTCTACCCTGTTATAAGCCTTTTCCAAATCCATCAAGGCCCTCATAAATTCCTTACCTTTTCTTAAAGCTTTCTCAAATATCTACCTTGCCACAAAAATCTGATCCACACAACCCCTACCTTTCCAAAACCTACATTGTTCCTCACTAGTTACTCCCTCTGCATCTCTTCTAATCCTCTCAATTAAAACCCTCCAGTAATCCTTCCCAACTACACTCAACAAACTGATCCCTATAAAACTACTACACTCACATTAGTCCCATTTTCCCTTGTAAAGTGGAACTATATAGGAACTCCTCCAGTACATCCTCTCTTCATTTCTAGCCTTATTCGTTTCACCTCGCCATATTTTCTGTCTAGGTCTAGGAGAATAAAAGTGTAGACTTCTGCTATATCTTTCTTCAGTTCTTTTTGTACATCGTGCTCCCAAGGAATCCCATCATGAACACTTAATTTGGGTCCTAGATCAGTTCTGCAGTGATGTCATGAATTCTTTAGTTCAATTATCTTTAATGTTATATTCAAGAACCCCCCATAAGGGCGTGATCATACAATCGTGAACCAATTAAATTTTCTACTCCTCCATCTTTCTTCAACCAGATCCACCGTTACAATCCCGCATGCAATACTGCTTACTTAAGCAATCTCGAATTCACTGAAGACTGACATAGCTTACATATTGTATACAACAGCAAAATATAAAATAATAAAATCGAGTCCCCGAGCCCTTATTTAAAAACAACACAAAAAGCAAAGCAATAAAATTATTCACCTTCTTCGCTTTCGAACAATATTGTTTACAAAATAGCCGATCCAAAAAAAATGCAACCCTCACCATCTACCCCTCTATCTTCCGCACTTGTCTATCTATATCTACAAGCCTCTTACATTCTGATATAGTCATTCCTAGCTTGTTTGCAAGCTTCTTTTGTTTTATTACTTCTTTTGTTTCTCCATTTTTCCAAGCCACATCCCTGGCCTTTTTTTGCAATATCACACTATTAGTTAAAAGAATCCTGTTTTTGCCCCTTCCCTTTTCTAGTCTTTGGCACATGTTTGTTCACTCCTAGGTTGCAAATGTCAAGAAAGATTTTCCATTTCCTCGTAATTCCTGTGGTATTCATAAATTTCTCCCAGTTTGTTTCTTCAAAAAAAAAAAAAAAAAAAATCTCAACCCTAAGTAATCTGCTTTCCTAAAATTTAGTCTCCCCTGTCTGTGTGATTCATTCCTTGCCTCTATTTCCTCATACTCCAGTTGAAATTCAATCGTAACATGTCTAGCTCTTTGGTTAGTAACAGATCTAATCTTGTGGGAGTGTCATATCCTTTTACCCTGGTCACCTCCTTTACCCACTGAGTCATTGTGTTCTCCATTCCTTTACTCAATAGTGTATTTCCCCAGGAATCTGCTTTCCCACTTCCTTCCCGTTCCTCCCAGTTGACGTCAACCACAATAAAAGTTTCCAATGAGAAGTATGTTGCTACTTTGTTAAATATTTTTCTTTAGGAAAAGAGTTGTATCCATTAACATTTCTTGATATTCAGTTTCAGCCCAAGCTCGTGTCTTGGGGAGAACGCATGCCACAGTGAAATCTCTTTTATTGTGTCCTTTAGTACTGATCTCTATGTGAATTATTTCATCCCTGCTTTCACTGAGATTTGCTTCTTCCACTTTTATGTCACTTCTCACAACAAGCATTAGTCCTCCACCATTTTTATTTTCTCTGTCTCTTCTCCACGAGGTGTATCTATTGTTCCCCAACTGTATATCAACATTTATCTCCAACCTAGCTGATAGTAAACCATCAACATTAGCATATGCTATTCTAAGTTTCCTTGTATGATCATATTGTTGCAAATATAACAATATCACAATATCCACATGGCTTATGTTCTCAGCATCTTGTGATTAAAGTTATCCCTCCCCCTAGCCAATTTGCTTAGGTCAAAGGCAATGCAGCGAGATGCAAGGTGGCAAGATGGGAGCAACATTCAATGGTTTTTAATGTACATGTAGTGCGTGTGTGTTTTGACGTGGCCACTCTCCTTACGAGGGTTTTTGGTGTATATGCATGTGCGTGCTTTAAGCAGAAAGTAATGAGTGCATTGAAAGTAATGAAAAGAGTGAAACATAGATATAGAATAAAACAAAGGAAATCTGTGGCACAAGTGATCCAAATTTTTGTCACCTTCTCCCCCTCCTCAGCAGAAAGTTTGCCAAAGGCATGCAAGTTACTCTTAGCTCCAGTTTCAACAAACACCCAAGGATCATGGTGTACAGTCATTGAAAAAAGTATAATGACACATAGAAATGTGAGAAATAATATAAAACATAGAATGGAGACGTAAAGAAGCACGTCTGGAATTATAACTCATTTCTGTTCCATTGGGTCCTGAGAGCTATGATTATTTCCTTAGGTGATAATTTCACTCCCTTGTCTCCAATTCTCCATAATGATTATACAATATCAATAACATATACAATAACAATCAAAATCCTCACACACACACACACACACACACACACACACACACACACACACACACACACACACACACACACACACACACACACACACACACACACACACACACACACACACACACACACACACACACACACACACACACACACACACACACACACACATTATATATATATATACATATACATATATGTATATATATATATATACACTGAATGATTTCCAGTGATCAATTAATATATTTTTCAACCACATATCCCTTTTTAATTCCATACCATCGCAAACGAGACTGAGAATCGCTCGAAGGAGGTATCCGTTGAAAATTGAAACGTGGACGAGCCGAGGATTCGAACCCAGCTAACCCGTAACAAAGTACATTGACGTAACCCAATCTCTCTTGATAGCGTATTGGGTTACGTCAATGTAACTTTGTTACGGGTTAACTAGGTTCGAATCCTCGGCTCGTCCACGTTTCAATTTCCAACGGATACCTCCTTCGAGCGATTCTCAGTCGCGTTTGCGATGGTATGGAATTAAAAGTTATATGTGGTTGAAAAAGATATATATATATTCCTCAACAGACACTCCCCTTTTTCCCAGTGCCCCTTTCATCCCATCCATCCATCTCATCCTTGGTCGTTTCCTCATGTTCACTGTACCACCTCTGTCTTCCATACCTCTTTTACTAACCTTTCTTCACTTATTCTTTCCATGTGTCCAAACCATCCTAATACTCTTTCATCAACCCTTTCCACCCCCGCTTTCCTCCTCACCTCCTCGTTTCTCACTTTATCCAGTCTAGTAAGCCCTAACATACTTCTCAGGCATTTCATCTCGAACACATTTAAACTCTTCCTCACTTATGTTCCATGTTTCTACTCTATACAGTGCTGTTGGCACAATCTCTACTTTATACCATATCCTCTTAGCATTCATTCCCAAATGTCTATTTCTCATTACACTTTTTAATCCCCCAAGGCTTTTACTTGCTTCTCTCAATCTAAATTCTACCTCCTCCCTTTCACGCCACATTCACCCACAAGTATCTAAAGATATCCACATCTTCCAGACTCCCTGCCTTAATACTTCCAATCTGCTCTATCCTCTTCCCTTGTGGATATCTTCACCTTACATTTACCCACATTTATCTTCAAATTACTTCTTTCTCACACCTTCCCAAACTCCGTCACTAACTTTCTTATTCCTTCCTCTGATCCTGCCACAAGCGCAGTGTCATCAGGAAACAACAACTGGCTTATTTTCCATTTTCTTCGTTTTCTTTAACCATATCCAGTCCCCGGCCCATTACCTTTGTGTTTACCTCTCGCTCCACCCCATCCATGTATAAATTGAACAGCCAAGATGACATAACGAATACCTGGCAAAGACCCTCCTTTACCTCAAACCACTCACTCTCTCCATTTCTAATTGTAACATAAGCTCTACTGCTCTCGTAAAAACTCTTGTCTGCTCTGATCAGCTTTCTTCCTATTCCATATATCTACAATACCTCCCACAGTGTCTTCCTGTCTGCCGTGTCATAAGCATTTTCTAAATCCATAAAGGCCCGCCTAAAAAAAAAAAAAAAAAAAAAAAAAATCCCTACCTTTTCCTAAAGCTTTCTCACATATCTGTCTTACCACAAAGATCTGATCTACGCAGCCCATACCTGTCCTAAACCCACACTGTTCTTCACCAATTACTCCCTCTCTTCCTCTCCTAATCCTCTCAATCAAGATCCTCCCATAAGCCTTCCCAGCTACACTCAACAAACTGATCCCTCTGAAACTACTACACTCACACTTGTCCCCTTTTCCCTTGTAAAGTGGAACTATACAGGCACTCCTCCAGTCCCCCGGTATTCTACCTTTTTTTGATAAACATTAAACAAACTCAGCAGCCAGTCCACTACCACTTTACCTCCCATTTTTAGACACTCATCTAATCCAGGTGCCCTACCTGTTCTCATCATTTTAATAAATGTTTTCACCTCATCTTTCCTTATTTCTCCTCCATTTTCCTCATTCATCACTGTCATTTCCTTAGCGCTTCCCACTACAGCTACTTTCCCCTCCCCTACTCTCCTTCACATTTAGCAACTTCCTAAAATACTCTGCCAATTTTCTTCTCACTGCCATCTCTTCCACTATCATAAGAATATAAGAACATAAGAATGAAGGAGACTGCAAGAGACCATAAGGCCTACACTAGGCAGCTCCGTATCCATCACCACCTGTCATCCCCATTCATAAAGTTGTCTAATCTTTTCTTAAAACAACTGATAGTTTCAGCGCTTACTACATGGTTACTAAGTTTATTCCATTCATCGACCACCCTATTAGTAAACCAATTCTTGCCTATTTCCTTCTTAAATCTAAATTTGTCCAGTTTATAACCATTACTGCGAGTCCTGCCCTATTGTTTTAACATGATGACCTTGCTTGCATTACCCTTGTTAAAGCCTTTGATCCACTAGAATACCTCTATTAGATCACCCCACACTCTGCGTCTTTCCAGAGAGTGTAAGTTAAGGTGCCTAAGCCTCTCTTCGTAAGGCAAATTTCTGAGTCCATGTATCATTTTGGTCATTCTTCTCTGTACTTATTCTAGTGAATTGATGTCCATTCTGTAGGACGGAGACCAAAACTGTACCGCATAGTCAAGGATGGGTCTAACTATCGTTAGATAGAGTTTAATAATTACCTCTGCACTTCTATTCGTTACCGTCCTAGCAATGAAACCTAATGCTCTGTTAGCTTTATTCCTGGCGCTAATGCACTGTTTCCTGGTTTTAAGGTCCGGACTCACTAGAACTCCCAAGTCTCTCTCGCACTCAGTTTTCTCTAAAAGCGTGTTATTTAAGCTGTATCTATTTTCGGGGTTGTGTAGCCCTACGTTTAACACGCTACACTTAGAGATATTGAAGTTCATTTGCCATTTCACCGACCATGTGAACAATTTGTTAAGATCATCCTGCAGAATCTGTGCGTCGTCTCCTGACCCAATTAGGCGCCCTATTTTAGTGTCGTCCGCAAACTTACCAACATCACTATTTATCCCATCGTCTAAGTCGTTTATGTACATAATGAACAACAAGGGATCCAAAACCGAGCCCTGAGGGACCCCACTAGTTACATTGCCCCACCTAGATTTTATTCCATTTATGGTGACCCGCAGTTTTCTATTACTAATCCAAGCTCTAATCCATCCTAACACTTTTCCTCCTATGCCATGGGCTTTGATTTTATTTAAGTAGTCTCTGGTGTGGCACCTTGTCGAACGCTTTGCTAAAGTCAAGGTAAATAACATCGTAATTATTATTGTTATCTGACGCCTTATATACTTTAGTGTAAAAGGATAGAAGATTAGTCACACATGACTTACCCTTGGAGAAACCATGCTGTGAATCACGAATTAAATTATATCTTTCGATGTGTTCTCTGAGTCTATATACTATTACTGATTCAATCATTTTTCCTATGACTGATGTCAAACTGATTGGCCTGTAGTTGCATATAGACGATCTATCTCCCTTCTTAAAAACAGGAATAACGTTTGCTTGCCTCCAAGCAGTAGGCACAAAACCAGTGTCTACTAATTTCTTAAATATATGTGTTAATTGGTCGTAGATTTCAAATTTACACTCCATTAGCATTCTCGGAAAAATTTCGTCTGGCTCGGGGATTTTGTAGCTTTAAGTCTTTCAATCTGCTTGACTACTTCTTCTTTACTAATGCTGATATTAGATAGACTACTTTCTTCATCCCCTCTGAAAATCGGATCGCAGTCAGGTACTTTATCTAACCTCTCATTAGTAAACACCGATAGAAAATAATTGTTAAACTCCTCACTCATTTTTTCCTCCGATTCTATCATGACATTTTCATCGTTTTTAATTAGTCCTATTCTTTCTTTATTTTTTGTTCTATAGAGATGAAAGAAACCCTTTGGATTAGATCTTGCTTGACCCAAGGTATACATATTACCCTCCGTGACCCGACCCCTGGTCAAGTACCTAGACCTGACCCCGTCAACAATGTTTGAAACGTCCGAAAATCCGTGTAACTTTTCATACTGTATTCAATTTCAAATAGGTTTTTATATTGTCAAAGTTTGCTCTCCTGAAGTCTGGTACTTGTACGTCATTCGTACTTTTTATTCTTCCCAAATAATATTAAATCTTATTTCTTGATGATCGCTAGAGCCTAGACTATCTCTCACTTTTACGTTGCTCATTAGGTGCTCATTATTAGTTAAAAGTAAATTCAGGGTATTTTCTTCCCTCGTAGGATCGATAATCACTTGTTTTAGGAAATTATTCTGCACCACATCTAGGAATTTCTTCGTTCTCTGATCTCCTATTAAAGTTTCCCAGTCAATGTTTCTATAATTAAAATCTCCCATGATCACAACGTTTTTGTACTGGGACGTTCTGTGAGTTTCATAAATCAGGGGATCAGTCTGCTCAGTGCTGAGATTAGGAGGTCTATACAGGACGCCAATAATAACTTTATGATTCTTAAGAGGCCGGTAGATAAAGGTAGACATTTAAGGTAGATCGGAGGTAGATCGAGGAGGTAGAAGGACTGGAAGAAATTTTATAGTCTTTTTATTAGGATGTTATGATACAATGGCCGACGACTGACTGACGCCAAGGATAGCTGATTCAGAATCGCGCCTTGTATATATTTAAAAGTGCAGAGTGTCGCCTGGTGTAAATTGTTTTGTCTGTTGGAACTGTGAGCGGCAAGCCATTTTTTGTTACGACATAATGCTTACATTGTGACATAATTTAGAAGAATGTAACAGCCTCTCCAATTGGAGAAAAAGATGTAGGAGGAGAAAAATCATTGGTGCGGAAAGGAAAGACACGCCCTTAAGGTGTGTCACTTGTTTGAGAAGTAAAAGACTATTGGATGGAAAAAGAATTATGTCAGAACGAAGGTGGCTTGACGTGACGTTGAGAATTCCTCTGGGGATTTCTCGGGTGTACTGATTTAGACCAACAAGCATCAGAACGAATATACCCTATTTTATTCACCCCCCCCCCCAAGAAGACCAAGGCATGGGGCCTTAGAACAATCTCAAGAGAGAATAGAAAAGCTCTGAGAGGAGACGACGGAAGTGGGGGGTGACACCCTCGTAGGATCGGTAATCACTTGTTTTAGGAAAATATCCTTCACCACATCTAGGAATTTCTTCGTTCCCTGATCTCCTATTAAAGTTTCCCAGTCAATGTTTCTATAATTAAAATCTCCCATGATCACAACGTTTTTTGTACTGGGACTTTCTGTGAGTTTCATAAATCAGGGGATAAGTCTGCTCAATGCTGAGGTTAGGAGGTCTATACAAGACGCCAATAATAACTTTCTGATTCTTGCCTATAATCTCTACCAAAATAGATTCCGTACAGTCCTCTTCCTTAATCGAATTGTTGATAATACAGTTTATTGTATTTTCAACGAAAAGTGCTACACCTCCCCCACTCCTGCCAACCTTATCTTTGTGAAAAAATTATATCCTTCTATTTCGATTTCCCGAAGGAAATTTTTATCAGCCATGTTGATCCAGGATTCAGTAATAGCTATAATATCGAAACTCTCTACGCATGCTTTACCTCGCAGCAAATCAATTTTATCAATTATGCTTCTGCTATTTGTATAGTAAACTTTAAGTTTATCTTCCCTCCACCTGCTTTGGTGATTCTTTTCACAGTCCCTCTCTAAGTTGTTTCTATTGCCTAAACTATATTCCGATACTTCCCCCCACCCCTAGTCCCACGCAATCGACCCGAAACAACCCTGTAGGATGCCTACTTCTCGCTCAAGGGATTCAGCAAGAAGCCGAAATCCTCTGGGCGAAAAGTGCACCACGCCCCTTGTATAGATGATTCTTACCGTAAAAGCGGTCCCAGTTGTCGACAAGTGCCCCATCCATTGGCCTTACAATGTTTTGCCAGCCTTCAATTCATTGCAATAGCCCTGGAATGCCACATGCCTCCAACTCTACGCCTCGGAAGGATTCCACATACAACAGGAACACCTCCCCTATTTATAATATTATCTAACGCATCCCGGAACCGCGCAAACAATTTCTCACCCCCTAACTTATTCATATCATTGCCCCCGGCACTTAAGCAAACTACAGGGTCCTTACCTTCCCCTATTAAACACTCTTCAACCCTATCTCTTACATC
Source organism: Oratosquilla oratoria (assembly GCF_046742065.1). Classification (NCBI taxonomy): domain Eukaryota; kingdom Metazoa; phylum Arthropoda; class Malacostraca; order Stomatopoda; family Squillidae; genus Oratosquilla; species Oratosquilla oratoria. The sequence goes on from NC_134816.1 coordinate 8,215,871, forward strand.
TCTAACTGACCCATCTGTACGTTTTACCTTTCCTTTTCTACTTGATTTACCTCCTCTTCCTCTCTTGATTCCTTTCCAAAATATATTCTCATTACTTTAACAAATTTCTGTCATATTCTTAACCCATTTCACATCAGTTCTCATCTTTGCCTCCTTTATCTTATGCTTTACTTTTCTTCTCTTTTCTTTCTACCTCTCATATGATTTTCTCGTCTTATTTTGTAACCAATCTTTTCTTTTCTCCTCCAACTTTTTTTGCTTCCTCATCCCACCACTCACTACCCTTCCTTCTATTTCCTCCCGTCTTCCTTGTACCACACGCCATCTTTGCACACCTTGTTACTTCCTCCTTGAACCATCCCCATTCCTCCTGCACTCCTAGTTCTAATCTATCCTTCACTCCGTCCCACTCATCTCACAGCTTCTTCTTTTCTCCCTCCTTTTCTTTCTCATTTAAGCAGTTTATTCTAAGCACCTCACTACTTTCTGCCCTTTTCCTCTTTCTCCATCTGTCCTCCACTCTCAATTTACTTTCCACCAAAAAAATTATCTGATATTTCCCCACTCTCTCCCTTTAGAACATGTACATCAAATTCTGTTTTAAGGAATTACAATCTAAATGAATTTATGGTCAATATTTCTGTATATTTGTTGCATTTATGTCGTTTCCTGTGGTAGGGGAGAAAGATTACTGCCACTGAGTGTTCCCATTTCAGTCATAAAGGGCAACAAAAACAGGACATGGATAGGACTAGGCATCTTATTCTCTGTAGCCCCAAAGGGGATATTCTTAAAAAAATAGATAAATAAATAAAAATAAAAGCAAAGGCATAAGAGGATCTGGGAGCAGTTTTCCAACCAGAACTCTAAGGTTTAGGCCTTCTAATGTGCGTGGATGTGATACAGATGAGAGTAAAAGGGAAGAGATAGCCAGAATGTTTGTGGAAAGAAAGATGGATGTGTTGGCATTGAAACTAAATTGAAAAGTAGGGGCGAGTTTGAGTTTGGAAGTGTAGACGGTAGGATATCAAAGTGAAAAGAGGACGAGGGCGAGAAGGGGTGAATATACTAGTAAGAGAAGAGATAGGTATGTGGAGGAGTGGAAGGATTTTTTTTTCTTTTTTTTTTTTTTTTTTTTTTTTTTTCTTTTTTAGGTTAATGTGGATGAAGGTGAAACTGGGAAGGGAGATATGGGTTTTTGTAAATGCATATGGTCCTAGAAGTGAGAAGACTGTAGAAGAAATAGAGGCTTTTTGGATAGATTTAAATGAGTGCATAGATGGTTTAGGGAGAAATGTCAATTTAGTGTTACTGGGAGATCTCAATGCTTGGGTAGGAGGCGAACCAATAAATGGAGTGGTTGGGAAGTGTGGAGTTCCAAGAAAAAGTCGTAGTTGAAAGATAATGGTGGATATATGTCTAGAGAGATGATCATAGCAAATAAATTGTTTAGGAAGAAAGTCAAGCATAACACATAGGAGAGGGTGGCGGATGGAAGAGTGGTAGATGAGGCTTTATTGGACTATATAGTGGTAACCTAGAGAAGAGTAGGAAGAATAATAATAATGATTATAGCCATAATAATATTAATAACAACAGTAATAGTAACAATAATTACATTAGCATCAACAAGAGTTGATAGTATTCATTTATAAAACAAAACTAAACAGGGCTTAGGGCTTCCCAAGTTACAGCAAAGAACCAATAGGTAAGTTTTTTATGGGAAACCACAGGCCCCGGTCTAGAGAGAGGAGAGAGAAAAAGTGAGAATTTCTGTCTCGCACGTGTTTATGAGCAGGAGCTTCCATGCCTCACTCGAACCGACCAGAAGTGATGTAGACTAGAGATGTATCGAATGTCGAATTTCAGACATCCGTGGATGTGGATGTATATGCGGATGTCATTTTGCGGATGCAAATGTGAATGCGGATATTAGTCTCTACTAAAATGCGGATGCAAATGCGGATGCGGATATCAAAATATGACATCCTCGCGGATGCGGATGCGGATGTTTTTACGTCAAACGTTCTCACCAAGAGGACCCCCCCTCCTCAAAAAAAAAAAAAAAAAAGCCTGTTTCAGTGTCAGACCATGCAGACAGGAGAAGTAACAAATAAAAACAAGGTGACAGAACCAAAATACTGCCAAATGAGCTCGAATGGTGTCTTAATAGTTTATACTTCTCTCTTTGAAAGTATTTAAGTCATAGGAAGACGTAAATACAGACGCAGGAAGGGAGTTCCAGAGTATACTAGTGGAAGTAAAGTGGAAGTACTTTTTGTTACAATAAAGTTTTATGACGAGTTTCAGCCACACATTTTGTGCGTTACCAAGATGCGGGACGTGGACCCAACTCGTCATGCATCCCACTGACCACTTTCCCCAACCTCCACCCTTTTGAAAATGGTTAACTGTAAATCTATAACCAACTGACTGAACTGATACTATAAACACATATTTATTACTTAATATTTAAAGTTCAAGATGGGCAAGTTTCGTTTCAAAAACAGTAGCTTATCTACCTTTTCTGGCAAAAGTCGATTGCGCTTAGCGTCATATATCAAGCCAGCACTACCAAACAGCTGCTCACTAGGAGCGCTACTTGCTGGACAGGAGAGATACTGGCAAGCTACCTTTGCCAAATTAGGGTAGACTGTCTTCATTGTCTTCCACCATTGCAAACTATCTTGATTTGTTCCACTTATTCATTTCTCTCTGTGATATTTCTCAATATCTTTCATGAGTAAAGTTACTACAGATGATTTTTCTGCTTCATCATCACTTCTGGAGGCAGGAATAGAGGTCATTGCTTCATCTAATGTTCCACAGGTGGTAGGTGTTTCACTCGTATCATCTCTTTTTCGTTTCTTTCTTGGTTCTCCATCTTCCTCTTCTAGAATAGTCGTCTGACGAAGCTCCTCACATACTCTGGCAAGTGATGATTTTACTTGATCAGTGACGTGAGATGAAGAAAAAAATTTACTCTTGTATCATGGGTCAATATATGTTGCTATTCTGTAAAGATCTTCATTTTCAATCCAAGACATTTTTTTATCAACATCAGCTTGCATTGCTTCTTTCATGAAGTTTACTGCCTGTGTTGCTTGTCTGTCTTCATTTAACTCAGTCACTGATCCTGAGCCTGGTTCATCTTCAGAGCTTGTATCTGAAGTATGAGTTTCTTCAACAGGGTTAGAAACTACTGATGTGGTATGCTGAAGAGTGTCTTTTAAGGACTTTACAAGTGGAATCACTTCAGCTGCTGTTGATGTGGAGTCACTAAGTTTTTTGTGATATTTTTATAAGGTTGTAAGGCTTGTACACATTTATGCATAATCAACCACTCAGTATTGCTGAGCGGTTTGATTTTGGAGTTGGTAGCAGCATACACACACACAGATTCCTTTATTTCTAGTGTTCTTCTTAGCATGTGTAAGGTGCTATTCCATCTTGTGGGTGTATCATGAATAGCAGAGAGTTTAGGTACTTGCAGCCTGTCCTGAATATTTTTAAGTTCATCTTGTGCTATAGTTGAGTGATGAAAGTGCGTAGCAATTCTACGAGTTTTTTTTTTTTATCATGTTTTCTATATCACATGTGATGATAACCCAGTTTATAGCAATCAGCTGTATTTTATGCACAGTACAATCCAAATTATTTACACCTGAGAGAAACAGAGCTTTTTCATGTTTGTTCCAGCATCACGCAGAACACAGTGCACATTTGTACGAGATATGTCCCACTTTATCAGCATATCATCAAACATTTTGGAAATATACTCTCCTGTATGTCGTTCTTCCAGTGGTTCAGCACCTAACACAAAGTTTGTTCTTTCAAATTCCTTATTTATGGTATGTGCAGTTAAACTCAGCAATGAGACACCTGCTGAGGTATCTGACCACACATCAGTTGTGAAGGAAAGTTTGTTGTCTTGCTTCACTTCATCAATTATTTTTTTTATTTTCTTTTTAAAACAGACTCATACATATCTCTACATATCATTGATGAATAGAAATTTCGCTGCTTTAGACTGTATAGTGGAGCAGCTTCAGTCATCAGTCTCATAAATCCTATGTCCTCAACATGACTGAAAGGCAAATCATCCATAACTAACATTTCTGCAATGCATTTATCCAGTTTCTTTGTCTTAGGGTTAGAAGCATCCCATAATTTTGCACTCTAAAGATACCCAGCAATATTCCTTTGCTTAGCATCTGTCTTTGTTTTTTGCAAAGGTGTTTTTTCTATATTTATTTTTTCTTCCAACTTCTTTGTCTCTTTTGCCATTAACTCTTCAAAATGTTCTTTATGCACTGATTTCAAGTGGTTTTTCAAAGATGTAGTTCCACGTCCCTTTCATGAATAATCTTTCTTGTACAACAGACACTGTGCTAGGTCACTTGACTTGCTCATAAAATATTTCCACACTTCACTGCTATGTGACGCCATTTTTCAGCTGCTGTGGCAGTCAGCACAGAACAATAAGGCTTTGTAAACTTGATTATAATATCCTTTTAAACCATTACTGGCAAACTGTGTTATCAACGAGGAGCAAGCAAGGAAGGAGCAGTACTTCTTCCTTCGAAGGCAAACTCTTACCAAACTGATGACCTAGCTGCCAGTGTACTGTGTAGGACTTATGCTCAGAATGCCAGTTTACAACTTATGGATCAGTATTATAAGTTTTCGAGATGCTTAGCAAATGTGAAAAGAAAATTACTTTATTCTAATGCTTCATTGCATTAAATTCTAGTAAGAAATACATCGAAAAGCCCTCTATAACAGTAATAATGATAATAATAATAAAACAATAGCTAATATTACCCTTCCTCTGTGAAAATCTTTTCATCGGCAACTCACTGTATCAGGGGAAACAGGCGACAACAGGAAAACTCGTGCGATAAGAAGAGCTCAGCGCTGCCGGTTCATATTTTTTTAATATTATTATTTGTATAATTATGGAAACATTCGCATTAAAAGTATTTAAGGAAGAAGCACTGAATTCTACCATGTGAAGTGGGAATAAGGTCTAAGACTGCAATGTACGACATTACTCAGCCACACGACACACACATTACAATCTCTCTCTCTCTCTCTCTCTCTCTCTCTCTCTCTCTCTCTCTCTCTCTCTCTCTCTCTCTCTCTCCAGCAGTAAGGCATCGGGGTGAAGGTGACAAGCAAGGGTGATAAGCCTCCTCTCTATCTCCCTCTTCACCCTCCTCTCTCTCTCTCTCTCTCACACACACACACACACACACACACACACACACACACACACACACACACACACACACACACAGTGACTCACTCATCTGTCGTTACTAAGTATCTAACATTCCACCATTCACAGTTTGCAGTTTATTTACTATATATTTGTACTTCATAGTCACAAAGTAAAATTCGCCCCCTTCTCCTGACCTTCCCCTAAATTCTAGACACATTACGTTGTGTAAGTTTGAAAGGAAATTAATCTGTGATATTATTTGCTTTAGTTTTATTAGATAATCAATTCATTGGACACACATCAATAAATTTACTCCACATTTCTAAGCTCTGTCTGAACTCTAAGTCTGTAAGCACCAGGCAATACTCTACTGCTCTGCTAGTCTGTAACTGCGTGTCTATATTTTACTCTATAATCTATAGGTTGTGCAATACACAAAACACATCCGCATCCACACATCCTCTGTAGAATGCGGATGCGGATGCGGATGTATATTTCACCACAAATGCGGAGGCGAAGGTGGAGGCGGATGTTCAGTTTATCACAACTACGGATGCAGATGCGGATGCGGATGTGAAATAGTATGCGGATGTTCCGCGGATGCGGATGCGGATGCATATATCCGATACATCTCTAATGTAGACATTATAAAGCGGCTAGCAGTGCCACGTATATAAAAAGGGGCCTCTACAAATTCTCGCTTGCGCACCCTCGCTTTCACTCTTGTAAAGATTCCCTTAAGTTTATTTTGTATGATTTGTGAATAAGTAAGCGTATAGTTATATTTTTGCATTTTGACTTATTTCATATCGAGTGTAAGAAAGAAATAAAATGTAAAGCACGCTGGCAAATTGGATTGATATAAATGTTGAAATCGTAGCAAGTTTTGATCCAATAAATCAAAGTAACACCAGGTCGTGACAATGATTTCATTTGAACACTATTACTTAAATACCCCTTGTATTCTAGGCCCACCATTTTCACCACTGCCAAATTACTCTTGCCCCTCTCCAGAGGTTCTGATGAGATTATTCTTTTTTTATATAGTCGAATCTTTCTCAGAATTGGACAGCATTGTAATATGTATATACATATATGTATATATAGCACAACAGCTTTCAACCAATACAACAATGTTAATGTGTGTCTGAAAGAGGGTAGAGTACTGGAGGAGTGCCTGTATAGTTTCACTTTACAAGGAAAAAAGGGACAAGTGTGAGTGTGGTGGTTTCAGGGGAGTCAGTTTGTTGGGTGCAGTTAGGAAGGCTTATGGGACGGTTTTGGTTGAGAAGATTAGGAGTACTAGGCCAGAGACGACTACATCCCAGCCCCACCCTGACCCTCGGTGTTGAAACAACCTAGGCAGCCAAGGGAACCCCGACAGCAGCCACCACAATCGTTGCCTGAACTAACGGAAGCAGCTCTCTGGGCTCCCCCAGCGGTCACGGTTCCAAAACAGAACCAAGGACCGCAGCCCCCGGGAAGAGCCTCCTATCCAACAGGAGTGGCAACCAGCGCAAGCTTTCTCACGGTCCCTGACCTTCCGAGAAGACGATCTGATGCAGTTTGTCATGGTCCCTGCGGCTGCGCTGGCCCGCCACTTGGGGAACTTGGAGGACCAGATCAAGGAAGCCACGAGCTTTCTTACAGACATAGCGCAGGCCATGGTCTCGATCAAGAAGAGTTCGTTCAGCGCCAAGAGCTCCACGTCCTCCTCTACTACACTAGGCACCACCCAGGTGCCCAAGCCTCCTCCAGTGACCTTATCCCCTTCCCAGCCTCCCCCAGCGCCCTCAACCAGTGCCAAGAAGCACGGGGAGGACCCAGCGCCTGCCCCAGCCTGCACAAAGCCCCCAGCTCCTGTCGAGCCAGTCCAAAAAGGCAAAACAGGAACCAAGAGTGCCGCAGGAGCCAAGGCTCGCACTGCTTTACCGGCAGGCCCAGTGCGTGTCACATGCAATCGGCTGAAGAGAGAGGTTATCCTCTCCGAGGAGGGAGGTGCAGCATTTATGGATGGGTTTCCAGACGTGCCTGCTTCAGAAAAAGAAGGAAAAGATACGGACACTGACGACAGCAGTGAGGGCTCATCTCCACCGTCGAGCCCATCGTCATCATCGGAGTCCTGTGACGACAATAAACACCATGGATAATACGCCTATAGTCCGCTCGACCACCCGGACTATTAACTTCCTCCAATGGAACATCCTTAGATACAGAGGAATGCAGTTCCCACTGCAAGCCATCGTAAGGCAGAAAGAAAAGCAAGTCATCCTCCAGCAAGAGACCCTGGTGGCAGGGGGAAGAGATCAGGATCCCAGGTACCACGTGTTCGTGTTACCCCAATCGAACACAAGCAGAGGTTGTATGGCCCTTGTCCATGCGTCCATCCTGTGTTCAAGATTAGACCCACCAATAGATTGCGAGGAAGACGTGGAGGTGCTCCCAGTTCAACTGCACTTCTCCCACGAAACGGTACGGGTGTATAATATCTACAAGGCCCCTCAACGTGGACACTTGGACCTTGGGGAAGTATGCATCCTCGCGGAGGACTAGCAGTACATCATCGCAGGATATTTCAATGGTCACCACCCCATACTGCACTCAGTATCATCTGCTAACTCGTCCGGGCGACACGTTGAGGAAATCTTGAGCACCACCCAGGGTGTGGTCCTGAACGACGGGTCGCCGACGCATGTTCGGCACGGGAGGGTCGATCTCTCCTTCGTCTCCTCCTCATTGCTGCATCGGATGTCTTGGAACATCAACCACACGGCTACGAGAGATCACTTTAGAATAGACATATGGCTCACCACAGCCCCACCACCTCAAATGATAGAACAGGAATGTAGAATCTGCGCAAAACCGATAGACCGTTTTTCAAAGACAGAGTGGCTCACGTGGTCACCACCGACGCTCTGGCCATGGATGAGTTGGATTATGCAGAGGCTTTCCGGGTCTCTTCCATTCACGTAGCAACAGAGGAGGCAATTCCTATGATCGCCCCCAACAGGAAACACCGTGCTGTGTAAGGACCCCTCTCCATCGTTGACGATCTTGTGCTAATTCCATCCAGTCAACATTTTCCTCGTATGTCTTCCGCATCCCCTCCTCTCTAATGGCGTCCATCCACTTTGATCTTGGTAAACCTCTTGGTAAAGCAGCATAAGTCTTCTTGGTCTTCTGTCTTCTTTCATTCTTGCAACATGTGCAGCCCATCGCATCAGGTTTCTTGTGATTATATCTATAATTCTTGGTTGTTGGGTGATTTCCTTCAGTTCTAAATTATAATGTTTTCTCCACCCATTAATGCCCATGTCATATATTGGTCCTACTGTTCTTCTTTGACCATTATTTTTAAATATAATTAATTTGTTTTCTAATTTCTTGGTCAACGTCCATGTTCCCGAGGACCTATAAAGCTATAGGTCTGACAATGTAGTTGTATACTCTTTATTTGGTGACTCTCGATATATTTTTTCATAATTGGTAAAAGACTATAATGACATGTATTTGCTGATGTAATCCTCCTTATTATTCTTTTATTTACTTTTTATGTAATTGTTGTACCAAGATATTTAAAACTTTTAACATTTTTGTTCTATTCTAACTCTTTTTTACTATCTATCATCGCACGTGTACTACCCATTACTTTGTTGAATAGAAGTATTGATAAAACATATCATTGCCTTAGTTAATTTTCCATATCAAAGTTTTATGACAATTTTCCTTCTACTCTAATTTCACTATATTTCTTCTAAGACACATTTTTACCAGATTTATAATTTCATCTGGAATCCCATACTCCTTAAAGCTGTTAAGGATTTCAAAGTTATCACGAGGAGTTTTCTCGCAAATAACACTGGAAAATTGATTACTAACTAAAAAAAGGGTATATACTGGATTAGATATTAAACAATATAATTTAAATCTAGAAGACTACATATGAAAAAGGTGTACTGAAAAAGTTAAGATCGAGAAAGGAGTTTGGCAAGGTTTCTTAATATCATGTACTTTAATGCTCGTAGTATTAGGAATAAATTCCAAGAAATACAGGCGTATGTCAGAAACGAAAATCTCGATATGATAGAAATAACCGAGGCATGGTTAAACGGTAAAGAGTTTGAAGCTGAATTTAATATTGCGGGATTTAAACACTTTCATCAGGATGGAAACCACAAGAAAAGTGGAGGTGTTCTTTTGTACGTTGAAAACAACCATGCCTATGTTTTAGAGAAAGTAAAACAGGATGCATATTTAAGTTTGTGGGTAGAATTAACCCATACAAATGGACAAAAAATTAATATAGGTATAATATATAGGCCAAAAACATTATCATTAACAGACGACAAACTGTTGTTTCAAGAACTGTCTAATTTCTGCGACCGGGACCTATTGATAATGGGTGATTTCAATTTTACTGATATTGATTGGATGACCTTTGAACATGGCCATATAGGTAGTCACTTGATTGATTTTCTCGGTGACAATTACTTAGTTCAGCATGTAAAAGAGCCCACAAGACATGGAAACCTACTCGATCTATTGATTACTAGCCGTGAAAACATGATAACCGATGTAGAAGTTGGTGAAACTATTGCAAATAGCGATCACAACTTAGATTCAAATTGCTAAAAAAAAAATTAGAATAGATACTTGTGTATCTAAAATACCTGGTTTTAGTAAAGCTCAGTTAATAGGACTACGTCAGGAGCTTCAGCTTACAGATTGGGAGGCAAAATTAAGCGAAAGACCTGTAGATTAGATGTGGGAAATATTTCAAAATAAGCTTACTAAGGGGATTCATACCTACATCCCGCATAAGGACAGACGTCCCCCAAATCACCTCGCCCAAAATGGCTCGACAAAGAAACTGAAAAAGTATTGCTAAAAAGAGACAGGAGTAATGATCTGTACTGATAACTTCTTGTTCTGTGTTTTATTTTCTGATTGCTTTCTCCATGTATCATTCATTACTGATCCGGTATACTTCTTCGGTGGAGTCTTCGTCGTATGGCCTCTTGCTCCTTTGTTTTTTTATTGCCTATTGCCTCTGCCACTGTTTGTGTGCGTGAAGGGAGAGGAGTGCAGTTGTTCAATATTTTTTTTGTATTGCCTTGGATTCGATGAAGATAGATAGGGTTGGTGTGGATTTTTTTTTTTTTTTTTTTTTTTTTTTTTACCTAGCGTGTTTTGAAATATCTCCGGTTTATCTGCCCTCATTATGTTTGTATAGATTATAGCTGTGTTTATGATGGTTACGTATTTGTGTCGTGAATTTAGGGTTATGTGATGGTATTGGTTGTGTATTTTTTTTTTTTTTAAACCTAGCGTGTTTTGAAATATTTCCGGTTTATCTGCCCTCATTATGTTTGTATAGATTATAGCTGTGTTTATGATGGTTACGTATTTGTGTCGTGAATTTAGGGTTATGTGATGGTATTGGTTGTGTAGTTGTTGTTTTATTTTTTTTATTTTTTTAGGTAATGTCTGTAGATGTAATGATCTGTAATCTTACTGATGGTATTAATTTTGGTACAGATGTATGCAGCCTCCAATACAATAATTCCCAACTGTTGGTCCATGGTGACTTTTTGGCAGGTCCTTAGGAATTTCATTATTGTACATTTGGTAATAAACTGAAAATTGGTGCAAACATTTTCAGATTCACTGTGTGTGTTCAATTAATTCATCCTGACTTACAAATGGAGTGGTCCACGATATTATTTTAACTGGCCTGGTAGTGGTTCGTGGCCTGAAATGAATTGAAACCCACTGTTCTATTACCTCTAGGATCTTTTCCTCAGGTTCGTGGGAGACCTAAGACAAACAAGTCTTAGTGCTATGTGATACAAGCCAGTTGACTTAAACAGTATTGTGATGACTATGATATATTTAATAACTAGATAATGTTTTATTCACCCTGAATTCAGATTTATATTCCCCTGCGTTTTGTTTATACCAGGACTTCCTCAGAGTCATGGTAAACTTTAAATGTAAGGATGAGATGTGCAAGAATGATGATGATGGTGATAGGTTGAATGTGAATGTCAAGGAAAAGAAGATTATAAAGTATCTATAGTCTCATGTAGCAATCATTGAACAAGTGAATGAAGAGGCAAACTATAGAGTGAAGGAATTAAATGGAACGAAACATTTCTTGAGTAAATAAAGGAATGGGAGGGTCACCGTATGGTGAAGCGGTGAGAGTACAGCTCAGGCTGACTGAGTCTTGCTTCAGAAGAACTATGCCTCGCTACACCATGTGTGACTCGAACATTGTGTTTGCCTCACCTCCCTGCCACTTATTTCTTTCAAACTTCAACATGCCTGCTAGAGTCAACATGTAGGATGTTGCATATCATATAACATGATTTTTGACTCAGAGTAATTAAGCGGCAGTGACATAACAAATGCCTGGAGAGGTTTCTTGCACCTGGTTCTCCTTGCTCGATTACCGTTTCACCAATTTCTTTTCTTATACTCTAGTCTCTCCATCGCGTTTTTTATTTTATTTTATTTTACTTTTCTTAAGTAAGAGGGATGACAGAGAGTCCTTTCTGGTCCCGTTTAACGAGAGCAGTTTTCGAATGTGTCGAAGTTTCAGTATATGCTACATGGCACGTTAAAATATCAGGAAATATAAGATAAGATATACTTTATTTATCTGGAGAAACGATCATAAATGTTGGTCAGATTGATGTGACGGATACAACTTTTGACGTATTGGAGCCTTGAATGAAAATCATATTTTACGTCACTGTGACCTTGTCCTTTGACCTTGGAATCATCTTTATAAGGTATCATTGTATAGTTATGATCTAAGCAAGTTAAGAAGCCGAAACGTGCGTGAGAACGTTACATACAGACAGACAGACAAACGTCTAACGCAGCCCTGTGCAACCTGCGGCCCAAGGACCACCTGCGGCCCTCAAAGGCTTTCATTGCGGCCCTTTCTCCTAAACATAGATAAGCTATAGTGCGGCCCTCAGAGAGAGAGAGAGAGAGAGAGAGTTACCACCGAGAGTTTGAATAAATTCATATTCTTGTGTGCCAATTTCACCATATTTTTTCTATTTCGTTCACTAAGGTACATATTTTGATTATATTAGAACAGAAAATAACATATTACTTGAAAATTTTAATTATTAGATTGAGTGATCCTTGGCTGTCTGTTTATGAGTCTGACACGTATGATTCAGGTATTGTAGTATGGTAAGTGTTAATCATCCCAGTTAACCAATATTAAGTAATTATTTATGTTTGTACATTATAATAGTAAGGTACGGTAGCCTTTCATTTGCTCATTTATAGTAAGGAAAATACTTTTTTTTTCCACAATTCTTATTTTTGTGATCCCAATTTAAATAAAATCAGTAACAAACTAATTATCTATCTTTATCAGTATAATCTCACATGATATGTCTTTGATCGTAAGGTTATGTGGCCCTCCATACCAACAGAGTCGTGACCAGTGGCTCTAACGGAACAATGCGACATAATTGTCCAAAGTATTTTCGACAACTAACAACGCAGACATCATCCCAAAGTTTCTTCACAGAGAGATTTATGGCAAAAAAGAATAAGCCAGCATTTTTTATTTCATTATTTGCAGTTAACTTATGACTTGAGTTTTAAGTACGCAGTGTAAAGATTATTTGATATTTGGATGACCCAAAGTCAAAGGATCATAGTCTGAATCGTTTTTGAGAAAAGGAATCCAACACAGAAACGGAAAATGCATTCTTTGTGTATATATACCATACATGTGCATATAATCGTTAACTTTGGGAGCCACAACATACTCAATGTTAATGACCTTGATGGCTTCAAGTTTCCTTGTATCACCAAATGAAACCATACAGTATATGAACCTTTTTGGGTCCTGATGACACCAAATTCCAGCATCTACTTCCGGGCTGTCAGTGTCAGTTTCTGAGGCCGAGGAAAGTTGAAGAGCGGGTAATCATGAGGCCTGAGGTCGACCTTATCAGGACCTGGGGCAACGGAAATACGTTGCATCAGGGTGGTGACAAATATGAAAACTTCCATCCTCCCCAGGGATTCTCCTAAGCACTGTCGACGACCTGAGGGCAATATCAAGGTTCATGTTTAAGAATATGTCTTAAAGAAGAGGTTTAAATTCTTTCAGTATAACGCAGTGGTTATCAACCTTTCTCAATCCATTCCCCCTTTTCATGAATTCTCAACATTCGTGTGGCTCCACTTCATTTTTCTCCTAAATGTCACCCCGCACCCCCCCCCCCAAAAATACAAAGAGAAAACCTTTGCTTTATTACAAAGTTGACAATTATAATTACTTTATTATGTCTTCTGCCAGGGCAGAGTGATGAATTTTTTCATATTCAGATTTCCCACATAATATGGAAATGTATAATATGTAACAGCAAGCCGTGACACCCCACCCCCTAAATTCTTGTTGTGGCTCCTTTGGGACCCCCCATGACCCCCAAGGTGAGAACCACTGGTATAATGATACATGGTCACAGTGCTCACAACTACATGCACACGCATACGCGTGGAGTAACGTGGTGGAAGAAGAAATAGTATAGTCAGTTGCCATAAGCTAATCTTAAGTTTGGTCAGTTGAAGTACAGAGACTGTATCCAACGATCATTGCTCCTATCCAGTATACTGGACTGAAGTAGATATATAATATCTCTCTCTCTCTCTCTCTCTCTCTCTCTCTCTCTCTCTCTCTCTCTTCTCTTTTCTCTTAACTTCTCTCTCGTTTCTCTTAACTTCTCTATTTTCTCTCAACTTCTCTCTCGTTCCTCTTAACTTCTCTCTTTCTCTCAACTTCTCTCTTTTCTCTCAGCCTCTTTTTTTCTCTCAGCCTCTCTCTGTTTTCCCTCAACCTCTCCATCTGTCTTTCTCAACTTAGGTAAACTTACCTAACCCGAAGGGCAGAAGCCCTTCCTTCCGGTTGCAGAATTCCCCGTTGTCATCAACGAACCGTTCGGGCTGGAACTCTTCAGGATGGTCCCACACTTTGGAGTTCCAGTGGCAGTACTTCAGCACCGGGTACACAACGGCTCCCTGTCCGACGGGGATTAAATGGGTTAGATTGTAAAGTAAAAAAGATACCCGTCGTCATAAGGATTAGACTGTTTACTAGAAGAGGTGCTCATCGTTGTTTGGGTGCCAATCGGATTTCTCTACAGACATCACCCTAGAAAGGACTCAGGTTTTCCTTGTTTATGAATTATTCTGGAGTGTATGTGGACACTGGTGCCAAGTTTGGTAGAAAAAATAGGGGAAAATTCACCGATTAAGTTAGAACTTGTAGGGCCGAAAGTCATCACAAAATGGAGATTTCTTAAACAAAACCGAAAAAGTACATATAAATACATATATACATACATACACACATTCATACATACATGCATACATACATGCATACAAGCATACATTTATACATACGTACATACATACACACATACATACATACATATACATACAT